>NC_082662.1:129454714-129768464 GCF_025265405.1 Mesoplodon densirostris | reverse complement strand
AAGCATGTTTTAGGAAACAGCCCTGAAAAAGTACATGTGTTTAGGAAATCACAACTAGTTTTCACATACTTGGAAAATAAACAACAAGAATGGTAAGAATGAAACTGAAAAGGGAGATTTCAGATCCTGAACGTTTTCAAATGTTTTTTTTTTTTTTTCTTTTTTAAAGAAGTGTAGACTTTATTTCTAGGTCATTGATTCTAATGTTTATGCCTTTAATTTCACTAGTCATTTTATTAAAGGATTATGTGATAACGAACAATTGAAAGCCCATCTTTTTCCTAAAACAAAATTATTTTCTGACTTTATTTATTTTTAATATTTGGTAGACTACTGGTAAATATTTTAATCATATATATAAAGTACACTGAATTGCTATGGTTTTGAAAGACAAACAAAAAATGATTCTTCCTAATTATAAATTTCACTGCAACAAAGCTATAAAATACAAAGTAGGCAGGGGGAGATGAATGGGTGGAGCACAGATGATTTTTAAGGCAGTGAGAATACCCTGTATGATATTACAGTGGTGGATGTATGTCATTATACATTTGTCCACATTCATAGAATATATAACACCCAAGATTGAACCCTAAGGTAAACTGGATTTGGGGTGATCATGATGTGTCAATACAGGTTCATCCTTGGTAAAAAATATACTGTTGGGAAAGTGATGTTGATAATGCAGGAGGCAATGCATGTGTGGGGTAGGCAGTACACAGGAAATCTCTGTACATTCCTCTTAATTTTGTGGTAAACCTAAAACTCCTCTAAAAACAGTCTTCAAACATACAGTAGTATTGTTGAGCAATAATATTTTGTTTATGACTAAAAGACACAGCCAAAAATAAAAATTTTACTAATAATATAAATTTTCCATAATATTGCTGTGATGTTACAAGTATCAGGTTTGATGAAAAATGGGACATCAAAGGCATTTGCTGGGAGGCATGAGCAGGGAAAACAGGACTTAAGAGATATGTCACAGTTACTTCCTAGCAAGCTAAATTTTGGTAGCAGATGGCATACCCCACTTGAAGGTGGATATGGAGAAAGAAACAGAGGATTCCAATGACAATACTACCCCTTATTTAGCTTGTCTTTGAGGCCTACCAGTTAGGATTATGCATTAGGCAATGAGAAGCCACTTTACATATATTCCACTTTTGGCTATGATGAAGTAGCTTTTAGACTGACTCTCTGGCCAAGACAAATTTAAGAGCTGATGAAATACAGAAACAAAACTGAAAAGTTATATAATGGCATCACATTAACAGGCCTAAAGATTTATAAAGTAAATTTATTTCTACAAATAAAAATGTATAAAGTAATTTTCCACACATTTCAAATGTTTGAAATCATACAGAGTATATACTTCTGACCATAGTGAAGATAACAAAAAGATAAATTGAACAATCTTTCAAATGTTTAGAGATCAAGGATTACAATTCTAAATAACCCATGGTTCAAAGTAGCAATTAAAGTAGAAATTAGAAACCTTTTTGAACTGAAAAACACTTTAATAATTTATGTCATATTAAAAACTTGAGAGATGTAGCTAAAACAGTAGTAAGAGGCCTTGTCATGTTTATGGAGTAGAAGATTCAATACTGTCAATGTCAATTCTCCCGAAGTTTATCTGAAGAGTCAACATAATTCTAATAAAAATTTCAGCATTTTTGTGACAAATTGATTCCAAATTTTATTTTTAAATCTGAAGGGCCAAGAATAACTAACACTGTTTTAAAGATGAAAAACAAAGATGAAAAAAATTACACCACCTGATTTAACATGTATTATAAAGCCACAGTAATTAAACAATGTGGTATTTATCCTAAGATAAATAAGTAGACCAACTGGAATGTAATACATAGGGAATATAGAAACGGACCCAAACACATAGTCACCCAATTTTCAACATGGATGCCTCTGAAATGGAGTGAAGAAAAAAATTTGTTTTTAGTAAATGGCTTTCCATATAAATAAAAACTGATCTTCATCCCTGCTTCATCTCATACATAAAAAGTAAGTCCAGATCTAAATAGACTTAATTCTGACAGGTAAAACAATACAGCATTTAGAACACAACAAATGAGGATATCTTTATGACTTTGTGATGACAAATATTTTTTATACAGGATGCAATGAGCACCAACAATAAAGGAGTACTTAATAAACTGGATTTCATTAAAATTAAGACCTTCTATTTATCTAAAGACACCATTAGAAGAGTGGAAAAATAAGCTTCAAATGGGAGAAGATAATTGAAATACATATAGCCAAAAAAGGATTCAAATCCAGCCTATTAATCAAGAATAGGCCAATAAAAAAACAAAAATAAAATAACAACGGGCACAATACTTGAATAGACACTTCAACAAAGAAGATATAGAAATGGTCAATAAGTATATGAGAAGATGGTCAACATCATTAGTCATCAGGGGAAAAAAATTAAAGTCACGTCATGATACATATCCATCAGGATAGCTAAAATAAAAAAGACAAAGAATGCCAGATTTTGTGAGAATATGGAGCAAATGAAACTTTCATGTGTTGTCTGTGGTGGTGTAAACTGGTATAACCACTTTGGAAGCTGACTGGCAATGTCTATTGAAGTTGAACATACATAGCCTGTGATGTCGGCAATTCCACTCCCGGTAAATATCCAAAGAAATGAGTATAAACAGGCACCAAAAAGACATACGAGAATGGTCATAGCACCATATTATTTACAATAACAAAAAAGTGGGAAAAATCCAAATGTCCATCATCAGTAGAATACCTAAATTATATTTACATGATAGAATACCATATAAAAATGTAAAAGAGCAAACTACTTTTATACACAACATATATGGATCTTATAAAATTGAGCAAAAGAATCCAGATATGAGAGTATGTACTTAATAAGTCTATTTATATAAAATTCAAAAAAAGCACAAATATAATCTATAGTGGCAGAAGTTGAAATAGTGGTCAGCTCTGCAGAAGATACTGACTTCAAAGGGTAATGAAAACATTTCCTGAGACATTTGCAATGCTGTACATCATGATCTGTGAAGGGATTATACAGACGTGTTTACTTCATAAAAATTCCTAGAGCTATACACTTAATGCTGTGCTCTTTATTGCAGGTATGATATTTCTCAGTTAAAAGGAGTATATAACCCTTGGGCATCCTCATACATACACCCGATTTAGGTGGGGATGTGAGCTGATAACAATCATGCTGTGGAGGATCCCTTTGGTAGCTGCATGGAGATCAGATGGTGGGAGAGTGAGAAGATCAGAAACTGGGAAGAGAGAAAGTAGCTGTGGCTAGGTCTGGGCAAGGTATTAAATACCTGCACTAGGGCAGCTGTAGCTGAAAAGGGACTGTGATATCTAGGAGAGAGACTCAGAGGCAGATCCTATAGAATCTGGCCTGTTAGATGTGAAGAATGAGAGTGTGGGGTGAGTGGGCGGTTGGAAATTCAGGTAAAGGAAGTTGCTGTTGGAGCTACTGAGTGAGGGGCAGG
This sequence comes from Mesoplodon densirostris, assembly GCF_025265405.1. NCBI lineage: Eukaryota > Metazoa > Chordata > Mammalia > Artiodactyla > Ziphiidae > Mesoplodon > Mesoplodon densirostris. The sequence continues at coordinate 129,764,946 of NC_082662.1, read as the reverse complement.
GGTATGCAGGTTAACACGCTGCCTATGAGATGCTGTTGGGGGATACAAGTGGAGACAGTGAGCAAGTGAAATTAGGAAAATTGATCAGTGAAACTCTGGATTTACAGGGAGACTTGTCTAGAATGAAATCCCTGCCGGGGTTTAAGGACTTCAAGGAGGTTGGGTTTCAAAAGTACCCCACCTTCCAGCCACAGGGTGAGACCTTGGAGGATTATCTTCTGACTTCTGAGTCAAGGACTGGGGAGCATGAGGCACAGTGAATAACCTTCAATCTCACCCCACCCACGGAGGTCTCTGTGGCCTTGGGCCACCTCACATCTCCAGCCCACTGTGCCTTCGCTGGGCCAATGTCTGCACTAAGTCCTTACCATTTCCTGGGGAAGCCTCACTCTTGTTCTTTTTCACAATAAATTTGATTAGCTTCTAAACTCAGTAACTCCTTCACAGCTGAAGTTGCTCATGGTTAGTCTCACACTTATCTGTTTTTTGTGGACTATTTCTGGACAAACCTTCCTGGAACTTTACCAAAAGATAGGAACTCTCCCTAAAGAAATTTAAAGATAACCCCAAAGCAAAGTATTCCAACACAGATTTAAAACGATTTCATAAAAATATCAATATTTCTTAAATGCACTGTTATTATATACTATGTCTCTGCCACAGGGTGAGAGTAGAGAAATACAAAAACTGTATTTTAAACATGCATATATATTACACCTATGTGCATTAATAAATGTCAGATAGGCTCACTCTAGGTACATAGGGAATAGCTGTGAGAACCTTGGGTCCTGTTTATTGTTCTCCCATTGTGAAGGAAAACCATTTTCTTATTTTGATAAGAACTCCTATTAGACATTAACAGAGCCTAAGCTGTAGTGACATATGCATATACTTGTGAAATTCAAATACTTCTTTTGTGTGAGAGGCACTGACTATAATGAAACTTTAATTCATAGTTCACAATAGAAATATAAACAAGGGCTTTATCTATAAATTCATTAATTGCTATTCCCTGTCTAAAGTAGACAAATACTCAGCAGCAACTAAAAAAGGCTGTCATACCCCCAGTACTGCCTAGTTTTAACTTTTGGTTTAGTTTATAATATTTAGAGTGGCTATGGCAAGCAACAGACCTGTGGATGTACAGTCAAGAAGCAACTAAAGTCTCAGGCTATATCCTTCTCTTTCTAACTCATCTGCTTTTTACCCTTCTGGGGTAATCAAACCCCAAGGACATGCAATTAGCTTCCATAAGAAAAATCATCTGGAAATACAGGCACTCAGAGTTAGCCTAAAATAATCCACTCCTAAATATGTGTCAGATAACAAATTTTCAGATAGAAATTCAATTTACAGTGGGAACCCAATTTCATATTTTTTAAACAGTTTAAGTATTCATACATTTCTAATCCATGTTGGTTGTATCTGTCAATTCACTGAACTAGGTATTTTCTAGTTTTTCAAGTATATTGTGCTGTGTTCAAGTAGCATGGTGAAGCTTTCAGACCTAGCAATAACGCATGTATTTTCCCATGCATAGAAAACAGAATGTTCATGGTGGTAAGCCCATATGCCTGGCCAAGCTTTTGTCTTCTCTATGTTATTTTCTTTTCATAGGCTTTATCACTTTCAATTTTTCTTCTGCAGAAGGAAAGGCCACTTGGGCTCACTTACTTGCCTCATAGTCTGTTCCATTTTTTATTTTTATTTTATTTTTTGCAGTATGCGGGCCTCTCACTGTTGTGGCCTCTCCCGTTGTGGAGCACAGGCTCCGGATGCGCAGGCTCAGTGGCCATGGCTCACGGGCCCAGCTGCTCCATGGCATGTGGGATCTTCCCGGACTGGGGCACAAACCCGTGTCCCCTGCATCGGCAGGCGGACTCTCAACCACTGCGCCACCAGGGAAGCCCTGTTCCATTTTTTAGAAAGTATTTTATTTTCACTTACTGATGTAGGGAAGATGACAAACAAAAATGCCCAATATGTTTAAACAGCATACATGTGAGATGTAGTATCATCAGGTGAAATACTGACACTCACTGGGGCCAACACCTTGTCCTCTCCTGGGGACACCCAGCAACTTGAACATTTTCACTGGCTCACACCTGCCAATTTCTTTCATAGGCTTACAGTTTGGATAGTAAATTCAGGGTAAAATTGTTTTATAAATCAGTAAAAACTTTTTGTGAGAGTTCAGTTAGTAAAGATAGAGCAAAATTAAGAAATTTATTTTATAATTATCCTCAGTGTTCAGGGATTGTGAGACAAATTGCAAAGTGGCCATACAAATGAGGCTCTCCTGTGGAATTGTCTTAAAAGTTGTGAATTAGGCAGTGTTTCATAGACTCCTACATCTGACTATATTATTTCAAAGAATATATGTAGCATGAAGAGAATTTCCATTTGATGGTCAAGAGACAATCAGAAATCCAATGTTTGTTCTGATAAGAAGCGGCTCTTCTCTCTAATCACATCACTGAAGTGTTCAGAGAGGGAAAGATTCTTCTTTCCAGTTAATTATCATCTAATGGCTAGTAGATTATTTTGCATAAGCTAATATGCAACAACACTACTTTAAAAATCCCAGTAGAATTGACTAATTAGTACTCTCATTTAAAGGCTTTAATCAAGCTGTTTTTCAAAGGAGAAATAAGAAGTGCACTAAGTCAAGTGTGTTGATTATAAAGAAATCATGTACTGCTCTATGTAGAATTAAAGGTACCGGAACAGAACACCCAGAGGTAGAGTACCATGTCAACCTTGGCCTTACCCTTTGATTTCAAGGCTTCTAATACCTTTGAATCAGCTGTTACATCACTCACTAGCTTGATTTCAACATTTTGAGAAGTCAGTTGGAGCAACTTTTCGAAAAGACGTTGACCCTAGAAAAAATATTCAGAACCAAAGTCAGAAAACCTAAAAGTATGCTATTTTAAATAGGAATAAATAAACATTGAAAATTAAAACTATTCATTCAAATTTTAAAAGGCAAGCACTTCAGCCCTTGGCAGCAGCACTTCATAAATTCAAAAGAGTTTATGGAAATAGAGTAGTAGTAGGAACACAGATTACATTGTTTTTTTGAGTATTGTGCAATTCAACAATTATTGCAATAGTCATTTCAATGCTACGATGCAAATCTACTCTTCTTTTACTTTTTCATGAACTCAAATTATCTACACATGAAGAGGCAGAGAATATTAAACAGTTGTGATTGGAACCAGAAAGACCTGGATTCCAGCTGTTTTTCCAATTTACAAACTCTGTTTCTTAATCTCATTAATTTCCAGTTTCTTCTTCAGTAAAAGATAGATAATATTAGTACTTACTTTAATAGGTTTTTGTGAGGATTAAGAGATAATAGTAGATAAGTATCCTTTAAGTGTTAGCCATTATGGGGGAATCATGACTACTTATCAGGGATTTGCCTAAATTCACCTTCTTGTTTAAAACGTATTTTATTGAATTCAACTTATGGTCTGCCTAGAAATCTAGAATTATTAGCCCAGCCTAAAAATAACTGAAAAAAATAAAAAGTAAAGGCTTTCCTTATAAGATTTTCACAACCATAATTTTTATAGTAAATTTTTTTTTTTTTAATCTCAGGGAGACTCTACATAGTGGTAGGTCCATAGCTATTATATCATCTTAGGTGAGTGGACTGCAACATTATCCTTTTTATTTCCTCTTGTGTGTTTTCATAGACTCCTCATTATCATAAGAGGGAACTGGTCTTCTTTTATTGGTTCTTCAGAATTTTGTTATTCAGCCACAAACTCAAATAACTTTGGAGGCTAAACAGGCAATAAGGCTTTAGTATTAATGGCCCCCCAAGTGGCAGAGTCTTATCTTACTTTGATAAGAATAGATTATCGATAATGATCATGTAGAAAGAATTTGAAGACTGAAAAGAGAAAATGGATGAAATGTAGATGTAGAGCAGTGATTCCTGCAATTCAGCCTTAGAAAAGAAAGAAGCCAAAGATCAAAACCCTAACACTTTGGAATATTAAGGAGGAGGGAGCTGGTATGCCAGTGCTAGGGTGACAGCTGACAGCAGGGAGGAGTGTCTGGCATAATCCAGCCATGCTCCTGCCTAGAGCTGGTGCAGTATAGCCTAAACTCCATAATCCCTGGAAGTTAGAGAAAAGAGGAGTTGCACCCCATGTCAGGAATGGAGGCTTCCTTTTTGTCTAACTAAGTGTGCTGATAAAGGTTGCCCAAAGTAGAACTCACCAAAAGTAACCAAATTACTTTGCATGCAAAGCGTGGAGGCAGCCTCCCCACAAAGCAGGTATTATTCTTATGAGGTATGTTGAATGAGTGAATCAGGCAGTTGCAAATTGCTTTTTTAATAAAAAGGTGAGAGGGAAGAGGGAGGGAGAGAGAAAGAGAGATATGAAGAGATAGAGGGAGAAGGATAAGGAAAAAACAGCTGCTGATTGGCTGATTTCAGGGTCTACATACATTTCAAATTTACTGTGGAGAAATGAGGGCTTGGCAGTGAGAGGCTCAGACACTGGATGTGAGGGAAGATGCACTTGGTGGGGCTTTGTGGATTTTCCCGCAGAGCTGCCACCAACACAACCTCCTCCCTGTGAGCTTTGTCACTCTGCCAAGTTGTGCACTATACTCTTGTCACACACCCTTGAAGGTTTGGTGATGCCTGAATAGCCCAGATTTCTACAGCCCAGACTCATGGTCATCTCACGGTCACATAAATTGTTTGTATTTTTCACTTTCACAATGGGAAAGGGCATATGCACTCTGCGTGTTATTAAGTCCCCACGGTTAGTGAGCCAGTATTTTTAAAGACTTTTTTTTTTTTTTTTGATGTGGACCATTTTTAAAGTATTTATTGAATTTGTTACAATATTGCTTCACTTTATGTTTTGGTTTTTTGGCTGCGAGGCATGTGAGATCTTAGCTCTCTGACCAGGGATCAAAGCCGTACCCCCAGCATTGGAAGGCAAAGTCTTAACCACTGGACTGCCAGGGAAGTCTTGAGCCAGTATTTTTAAACAAATGCTTTTTTTTTTTTGCTCTTAGTTAACAATAAATTTAGCACAAATGAAACATAAGAGATCTTCTAACCTATCTGTACTTCTGGCTCTGAACCTTAAATTTATTCTCACTGTGTTATTTTTGTGAGATTTAAAATAAAGACCAGAACTCTCAAACATGAATGAAAATAGAAACTCCAAAAGCTACAGATAGTAGCAGACTGTCATTAAATAAAGCTTATTTTTACTTCAATATGTGCTGATTACTTACACCAAGGAGTCTTAAAATTTTTAATTATAGTGCTCACTGTAATGAACTTGTGCTGGGGTAGAATTTCTGTACTTGAGCTTGAGGCAGAACTTCTATTAAATTTCCCGTTTTCAGTGTCTTACCTCCTAGTCCACCCATTTTTGCTAGGACATTCAAAATGTAATTACTTCAAAGGTATGAAACACTTATTCTATGCTGAGATCTGCAGTAAGGCCTACTGCTCTCTGAGTTAAATTTACTCATCATGTTTTCATAAAGGAATAACAAAAGCCCCTTGGTTTTTAAACATCAGCAGTTTAAAGACTTGCTCTTTCTGGTGAGAAACATTAGCCAACATTTTAAACTTAAATAAATCATCTTGAAGTTAGCTAGTGGCTCAGGCACATTGACCTACTTTAAGCCATTTTTTCCCAATGTCTGCAAAAACCTTATGATAGACAGTACAATTCTGGACAGAGAGCTGTACTGCAAGGATAGAGATCCAGCTCAGCCCCTTTGTGACTCTGAAGAGGCTGCTTAACCCAAGAGAGTAGGGGTTACAAATACTGCCTATTTCTGTTGACCCAAAACAACTCATAGGCAGGATGAAATGCCACAATAAAATGTGAAGGGGATAAACAAAGATACCAAAGAGAAATCAGAAGATAGTCCTCTGATTGGACTAAAAAAAAAAGTCCTCTGGCTGGACTAAAACTCTACGATTTTAGAGCTAAATTAGAAGAGTAATTAAAGAACACTGTTGAGGCCCAAATTAGTGGCCCAAAGACCAAATGGAAGAAATATCTCAAAGCACAAACATGCATGCACACACACATACACAAAAGCATAAGGGTGACGAGGGGAGAAAAGGGTGATCGATAAACTGAAGATATATAACATGTGGCTAATAGGTGTATTAGAAGATAAAAAGAGACAAACAGAATAAGTTTGCAAATAACAGAAGAAAAAAGTGTCCAACTTGAGGAAAGACATAGATTTACATGTTGAAAAGATAACTGAAGATGGAGGCAAATGTAATGTGGAAAGTCACATCTAGGCACATTTTGTAGAATTAATCAACACCAAGGAGAGAGAGGAATTCTTACAAACTCCCGGCCCCAAACAGAACAAAACAAAAAGGTACCTATCAAGGAAAAAGGATCAGACTGGTGTGGAGCTAACCATCGACAACACTAAACCAGCACTTGGTGGTGACAGACCGTGGAAGAAAAAAAGTGAAGCACAGGAGTGCTTTACCCAGTCAAGGATTTTACCTGCCAGCAGGAAAGAAAACTATATTTGCAGATATATTCAGGTTTAGAGACTGTATTACCTACATAACGCATATGAGAAACATATTCAATGAAGGGCTCTAACCAAACAGTAAATAACACTAAAAGCCATCAAGGAGGATGAGGGAAAGAAGAAATAATTGGTTAGCAATGTGATACGAATATGTGTTTGATGTACTTGCTAGGACACTTTATAGGGGAATGCCTACTAAGAATCTATTACATGCATTCCCAGTGCTATTACCCTAAAAGGACTGAAAATTGATTCTTTCTGGTGTGAGTGTAGAGATGTGTGTGTAGATGAAAGTTACTCTTTTTTTACTAATAAAACATAGATATACATACAGTAAATATGCAATATATCTGTGGTATTAAAATTTCATGGTGGGGGCAGGATTAGGAAAAAATGTCTAAAAATTTCCCAAGTAAGGTGATAATGAAAAAAAGGTTGAGAAACACTGATCTACAACAAACTGGATAAAGGATCTCAGTAAAAATTAGAATAAGAGCTGAGGAGGGCTTAAAAGGACTACATGGGGGCTTCCCTGGTGGCACAGTGGTTGAGAGTCCACCTGCCGATGCAGGGTACATGGGTTCGTGCCCCAGTCCGGGAGGATCCCACATGCCGTGGAGTGGTTGGGCCCATGAGCCATGGCCGCTGAGCCTGCGTGTCCGGAGCCTGTGCTCCGCAATGGGAGAGGCCACAACAGTGAGAGGCCCGCCTACTGTAAAACAAAACAAAACAAAACAAAAACAAAAACAAAACAAAACACAACCACTACCACTTTAAAATATGTCTTTCAAGGCTGGGTAGATCTAATAGAAAATAAATGAGGATATATGAAAATTAAATAATACAATCAATAAACTTGATTATGTGTACATATATATATTTTTCATTTTATATATCAAGCCCCTCAAAACAATATTTGTCTGTAGAACATTTATTAAAAAATACTTCCTGTAACTGCCATTAAGAAAACTTGAACAATGGTTAAAATGAAATATCTACAGGCTTCATTCTCTGTTCATAATATAACAAAATGAGAGACACACCATTAACATGTAACTCATAAAACAAATCTTAACGACTTGAACATTTTAAAACTCACTCTTAGATTATCCTTACATCAAAAGAGAAAAGAAATGTGAATTTTTCTATTCTCTAGGAAACTATGAACAGTTGAGCTCTTCATAGCAAAACCATGAAATGAAGAAATATTTGGTGTCAGAGAGAAATTTTTAACTGTTAATGTCTTCAGTATTATTAAAAATGAACCATAGAGTCACAATAATCATATTAATATGGTAGTGGCGTAGGAATGGATAAACAGACAAGGGGACTTACAGAGAATCCAGAAATAGTACTACACATGATTTTTATTTAAAACATGCTATTTTAATTCTGTCTGAAAGAGGTGAAGTGGTTTAATCTGGCACAAGTGGAAGATACCCTTATATTATACTACATAGAAAAATATATTCTTAGGAAGAATAAGGATACACCAACACTTTCAAGAAAATCTGGGCAACTACATCTACAGTCTTAGAGTGGTGAAAACCTTAATCACGCTGTAGGAGGCTAAATAATGGCCTCTAAAGATGTCAGGTCCTAATCTGGAAACTGTCAATGAAATAGAATCTTTGCAGATGTGATTAAATTAAAGGTTTTGAGATGAGGAGATTATCCTGGATTATTTGAGTGAGCCCTAAAGGCAATCATTGTAGAGATAGGCAGAAGGGACTCTGACACACCCAGAGGAGGAGGGAGTGTGAACATGGAGCAGGCAGATTTGAAAATCCTGGCCTTGAGGACTGGGGTGACATAGCAGCAGGCCAAGGGATGCCAGCAGCTACCAGAAGCTGGAAGGGGTAAGGAGTATATTCTCCCCTAGAACATGGTGGCTACCCTCTGGAGGGAGCACCCCTCTGCTGACACCTTGGCTTTGGCCCAGTAAAACTAATTTCAGACTTCTGGCTTCCAGAACTGCAAGAGAATAAATTTCTGTTATTTTAAGGCACAGTGTGTGCTAATCTGTTGCACTGGCCACAGGAAACTAATAAACAAGCCAACTATATAGAAGTAATAAAAGATATATAGAACTATAAAAGTAAAAAAATATAGAGAGCAAAAGATACCACAAAGTTAATGAAAAACAGTAAAAGTCTGGAATAAATATTTGTTATATAAATGAGAAACAAAGAGTTAACAGCTGTACCCTACAAAAATAAATTAAAAATTAGTAAGAAAAGGCCAGTAGCCCAACCAAATATGGGCAAAGTATGAGATTAGACAAGCCTAAGAAGAGCAAGCCTACATGGCTAGCAGACATAAAGAGATACTTTATGTTGACGAGAGAGGCATGACACAAAGCAATATAGAGATCTCTCTTTGCACTCAAAGAGACAAGAAATAATTTATGAGTGGCAGCATTTACTCTTGTCAACGATTTGGGGAAAGAGTACTCTAACATATTGCTTCCTTCCACACAGGAATCTCACATCTAGAGGCCCATCCCAAAGAAACAAAGGCACCAAAATATGCGTGTGCACTTATGATTATATATCTTAGGTATGCTATCATGATACACACACACACACACACACACACACACACACAGGATAAAAAGTTTAAATGAGAGTAAAAAGGGACATAAGGACTGATTAAACAGTTGATGATACAGTCATGAGAAAACAAGATTTAGCATTTATTTTAAGATACAGTGTCCTTTTAAAGCAATACACTTGCTCTGACTTTTTTAAAATTTGTGACTTAAGAGACAAAACCACACATGCATCAACCCCTATTGACTCAAATTGTTAGTTAATTTATTTAACCAGTCAGTTCTATTATCTATAAGATTGACCTCTTATTTATTTACTATATTTACTGAAATTTTTTGTTGCTATATTACTGAAAAAAGTTTTCTTCAGTTTAGAACACATACTAAAATATTCTTATTTACTTATTATATTTACTGAAATACACAAAGTTTGCCAAGGGTATAAATATAAATATATTACTTATATACTTGTCAGTGTCAACTTTTACTCTCAAATACCCCCAGGACAAGGAAAAATGTATTTTGAGCAAATTTATTCAACACATTTGCTGGATGCCTGCTATGTGCCAGGGACTTTAATAAGTATTGGAGATAAATGATAAATAAGCAAATACAGCCCAATGTGTCAGATGGTAGGTAAAGGAGGTACAGGCCTAAGGGAAATACAGCAAGGGCACTAATAACCCAGTCCAAGGTACTCAGGGAAAGTTCCACCAAAAAAGGGAGGAAAGAAAGAATATTCAGGTGGAGATCTGTGGCAGAGACATAAGTAGGAGCACATCATGAAGGGTCTTGTAAGCCTGGACAAACAGTCTACACCTCATCTGGAAAACAATGTGGACCTCTGAAGGATTTTACATAGGGAAGGGCATAATCAAATTTTTGTTCTGAAAGAAAACTCTTGACTACAAATTGGAGGACTGGTACAGGGCAAGGCTGCAGGCTGAAAGAGAAATCAGAAGGTTGGTGTGTGGTTTGGTGAGAGATGATGTGATCTGAGCTAGTGTCAATGGCAGTCAAAAAAAAAAAAAAGGAAGGATCTTAGGTATTTATGAGACACTACAGTGATGAACTGGATGCTTAGCCTTGGGCTGAGGAAAAGAGAAGAGTTGCGGATGGTGGCCAGAGTCCCCAGCTGCTTTCAGAACATGCCGATGGAATATGGAATTCCTTATCTGAAGCCAGAAAATGTTGGCCATTACATCAGTTCAAAAATGTCCTGCGGTCATGGATCAATCACAGCTTCGGAACTCAGACAGTGCCACAGACCCAGTAACTTAATTGAGAATATCCACTTTTGGGGTAGCAAGCAATAAGGATTACTTGCTTGATATCAGCAGAGAGTATCTGCTATGTAGGCATGTAGGCTGCCAGTCCATTCATTAGTCCAGGTTACATCCCATTAAGGGATTTAATTATTTTGAAGAGTTAATCACCAAGACCTTGCCTAATGATGGTTATTCACAATTATGCACCCCATGGGTATGAACAAAGCCATCCCTGTTAGGGGCAGACGAAGAGAGATGAATAAGCTCATCATGCCCATGAAGGGCCAGGAAATAGCAAGGAATTAATATCAGGAGCAGCATGCTTATTACAGGGATCTGGGTAGCTGGATTCCTACAGTACTAGAAAGTACTAGAAAGGCTGCTCCAGTGTCCAGTCTGGCTGCAAAAGGTGGATGGACAACGTAATCTTGGCAGTGCATTCGGCAGTATTTGGAAAAGTGTGCATGGCACTGCAGGAGACGGTGGCCTGTGATGTGACTGGGGCAAGGGAGGAGTGCCAGCAAGTGCCAAACACTCCAGCTCTTCCACAATCACTTATTCTGAGTGGGCAGAGAGCCCCACACAGAATGGAGGCAGAATTCCTTCACATACTCTCTCCCAGTGGTCCCAGCTTCCCCAGGAAGCAACCATGAGGATTTACTACATTGCTCCCCCAAAACCCCATGGTCTTAAGAAACAGACTCTTTAGCCCTCTAATCCTACTTCTAAGAATTGATGCTGAATGAATGAACAAAAAGAAAACAATGGTTTGTACAGAAATATTTACTGCAGTATAATTTACTTCTGAAAAAAAGAAATAGCTTAAATGTCCAATAATAGAGAAATATCAATAGTTATATACATTTAATCTGGTGTATATGCTACATTGTATGTTATGCAGCCAATTTAAAATAATGTTTACCAGGGTTTCTAATAACATGGAAAGATGCTTATGGTATGACATTAAGTTCAAAATTAAGATACAAATTTCTTTATATGAGCCTATGTATGTAATTATGCATAAAATATCAAACCATTAAACAAATTTTTGTCGATGATCACATGGATGATTTTGTTCTCTTTCATTTCTCTGTAGTTTCCAAATTTTCTATAGTAAGAAGCTATTGGTATTATAATGAGAAAAAAATCCAACCTATTCTTTTTTAAAAAAGTTCCAAAAACATCAATAGACCATAGGAAATACAGAGCGAAATGTCTAGAGAGAAAACAATCAAGCGTATAGGTAAACAAAACTAAGACAACTTTAAAGAAAAGTTATTATTTAATGAAAATAATTGAGAAGAATGTCTTCGGGTTCATGATTTATTCATGTCTATATGATTGGATTCTAAAAGAATCAAAGAGGTTAAACTCTTGCTAATCATAGTGTTTATGAGTTTATATATGAATGATGATTTTCCTTAGAAATATATTGGAAAGCAAGCAAGAACATAATTAGAATTACTCAACAGATGGGGGAGCAAAAGTATACAGAAGCAGCAGGAATTCACTAAGAACTGCATTGAGGGAGGACCAGAAGCCACAAGAGCCAGGAGGGCTCTGCTGAGCAGCCGATAGCGGAGAGAAAGCTGCACAAACCTGTTCGCTGACAGCTCCTTTCATCACCGCTCTACCACTCTGTATTCTTATCACTGGTTTTTCTTCTCCCCCACTATTCATTGCTCATTTGGCTTTGTTTCCCCAGCAAATTCTGTCTCCCCCACTACTCATTGCTCATTTGGCTTTGTGTCCCCAGCAAATTCTGTCTCCCCCACTACTCATTGCTCATTTGGTTTTGTGTCCCCAGCAAACAGCACAGTACCTTGATAAATGTTCGTTCAGTAAAGGCACATTCAAAATTATTCTATGGCCACATTTCAAACAGGAGAATGCTAATTTATAAGCATGTGTCAAGTGTTGATTTTGTGGAACAAAAAAGATACTATTTTGAAAGAAGGGGACAGTTTTTCATAAGGTGACACTATTTTCATGTTGATACTGCACCAGGAGTTATTCAGTCTGGAGATGAGAAGGCTGAAGAGAACCTATTGTTTATGTGGAACATTGAAATAGAAGTTGTCACCCTTTTATATCATCACTGAGAGAACAACTGGAATAAACAGGATTAAACCGAAACAGGTAAAATTAAGTTGACTGAGCAGAAAGGGACCAACCTGGTTCTATTGTGAAATCTATAAAAATCACACACTGTTTATTAGACTGGGATGGCTTAGAGCAGTAATTCTCAACCCTGGCTGCACAATGGAATCCCCAAGTTATCTTTTAAAAGGTATCAGACCCTGAGCCCCTCTCCAAATATTCAATTTAACTGATCTAAAGTGAGCTTGGACATAGGTATATCTCAAAGTCTCCCCAGGTGATTCTTACTGGTCTTATGGCTGAAAGTTGCCATACTGGGACAGAAGGGTAAGAATCTACTTGAAAATATGCACATTTTTCTTTCTCTTTTCTTCACCTAAACTTTGAAGAACAACCTGAATTATTATTCTGGGAAGAATTATCTTAACCTCCTTTAATAGAAGTTGAGAACTTGATGGACAGCTGAAAGTTATTCCTGCTGTAAAATGATAAAGTAAATTCCTGTATGGAATTTGAAAGTAAATGTCTTGCACTAGAAAAACAAAAATCAAATGAAAACAGCAACTATCTTTTATGAGCTCCATTATTTGCTGTTTCACAAACATTATCTAATCAAATTTACAAAGCAATCAAATGAGATAGGCATTATTAAATCCATTTTATAGATGAGGGAATGGATGATCAGAGGGATTATGACATTTGTCCAGTGTGACCACAACTACCAAACTGCTGGTCATGTCAGATGTGGATGGTGCCAAACCTATGGTCTTTCCGCTGTAGCAAATGCCTCCTAGATAGTTTGCTTTTTCCATAAGACCAAACTTTGAGAACTGAAAATAAAAAAAATAACGGATTCTAAACTGAGCCAAATAACAACAGAGCATTAGTATGTATCCTAATTTATGTTCTAATTAATTTATACATGTTTTATTTTTCCCTATAACTCCATAAAAGCACAAAATAGACTATAGGAAGTTTGCCATAATATAGTAAAAATGTATTCAAGTCCTCAGATCTACATCAGAACAAAGGATGAAATGTGCATTTTCCATGTTGTATCATAATATCCTACCTTCTCTGGCTGTCTCACTCCAACCTACTAATTACAATATACCAACCTCTTAATTACAACAGGTTGGAAGAATTTCAATTATTTAAAGGACCCCTCTCTACCAACTATGCTTATCTCCTTTCAGGCAAAGTGAAAAGCAGGAACTATTGTGATTTTATTTTTCCTAGATTACAAAAGAGTTAGTAATAAAGAAAAGAAATTTTAATTAAATATTATGATGAGGCTGCAACATTTTTGGATACTTTTATCAGACTTTTACATGGAAACAACATTGTCAAAAATAGGATTCTCCCGGGTTCCAGAAATACCCCTGTGTTGCAGAGTAGATGCTGACTGTTTGCACGATGAATGAGTGTAAAGTCTACTTCAGTAGACTTGGAGAGGGAATGGAACAGCAGGGATGGGAAAGAAAGGAAGAGTGGGCTTAGAAGGGCATTGAAGATGGAGAATCAATAAGATGGTGGAGACTGGGAATGAGAAGTACTGGAGTGTGTGGAGTCCTAGCTGACTCCACCAGACTGCAGGCTCCCTGAGGATGGCTAAGAGATATTACAGGTCAAAGTATGAAGTGATAGTAATAGAAAATGTTAACAATATCATTTATGAACAAATCATGAAGATAGCTATGAAACAAACATCACAGGAAAGGGTTTATAGTTGGGTGAAACAAAATCTCTTTTCTGTTGCTTAACCTACATTGATAGTCAGTTAGGAAGAATATTGCTAGGAAGGAATGAGTGGGCTACAAGACATGGCCTGGAGACCTGAGTCACACATGGATGCAGCTGCCTAATCAAGGGATGGCAGGATGCATCCCACCAAAGTGAGATCACTGAATGCTGCCTGGCCTTAGGGGACTTCAACTTAAACAAAAACAAGGAGCAAAACACCAACCAATTGACCAAAAACCAAAAATCAGAAGTGGCTGTAGGTTGGATAAGATCACATTACTTCCTGCGTATTCAAGATTCAAGATGTCAGTTGTCCAGAGGGATATATGTGTATGGATGTATATATGTATACATAGATAGACAGATGGGTGACAGCAAGACACTGTGTGTGTGTGTGTGTAAAAATTTGTAATAAATAGAAGTTAGAATTCCATATATAATGACAATTTTCCTAATCCTTCTTATCTACCCAGAATCTCACATTTGTAGAAATTATATTCCTCTTTTAATTTTACATGGTAACCATCTTGGATTCTAGCATAGTGTAAAGTACCCAGTAAGAACTCATTATTTGTTACTACAATTAAACTGACTTGAACTAAAGTTGCAGTGTGCACCTAAATAAGTAAATGTGAATGATAACATTCATGAATTTAACAATAAACACTTACATAGGCACTAAATGGTCAAAGATTGCTCTATACCCCTTACATATATTAACTAATTTAATCTACATAACAACCTATGAGGTAGATTCTGTTATCACCTTGATTTTGCTGATGAGAAAACTGAGGCACAGAGAGTTTAGCATCTAGCTCAAAGTCACACAGCTACTAAGTAGATAAAAAGAAATATAAACTATACTCCTGACTCATTTCTATAGTCTGTCTACCACTGACAGTCTGTCTACCACTTACTGTGTAGAGACAGGATCCTGGCTTATGCTTTCCAAAATAACCTCTTGGATCATTGAACTTTCAAACATGCTAGTTACTAAATTGAGTAAATACTGTTTGATTATAAAAATCATAATTTTTCAAAATTAAACAATTGTGATGTATCATTAACTGGTAATCATGGCTCACTGTAGACCAGCAACTAATTGATTTCATATAAATATATCTCTTTAAGATTCAGTTGTTGTAGCTCATTAATTATTTTATTTGGTTTCTTCCAGTGAACTCATAGAGAATAGGACGTTTTTGCTCAATGAATTAGGTAGCTCTACTAAGAAGTCTTTGTCAAATCATATTTCCTGGCTTTTCCTAAAGAGTCTTGATTTCATAAACCTCCACCATTTTATCCCATAAATTAGCAATCAAGTCGTCCTAGAAATTCAATGTTTCAGGGTCTAAACTCATCATTCAGACAGAAAAAAACAAAACCCTTAGCCCAACCATGTCTTTTGATTAAATATGAAAATATAATTTCCATGGAACTGTAGACCTCACTAGCCCTTAACATGACTGTGATCCAGAGCAAGGTCACTGCCCAGTTTCTTTCAGCACAGAAGGAAACAGCCACAAAAAGATTAACAACACCCAGGGCGAAGTAGGAAAAACAAGATGAGTTTTTCAGGGTGGGAATTAAAATAGCGATCCTTTGGCAGCACAGATTAAAAATGTATTTTTAATTAATGTGTCTGTTTCCAGGCAAATGAAAAAAAAAAAGGTAGGCATTCATCATCCTATTAACAATGACCATAGCTCACTCTTACAAAATGGCATCCAGGGAGGACACAGACATCCAGAGAACACACAGATGTCATGTGCCATGTTTATTTGTGTCCCTTTTCTGCTGAGCTGGGGCCTGCCTGCCACTGGCTATACCATTCCTTGGTGTATTTTGCTTAGAGCTGCATTATGATAAGTAGATAGGCTGCTTTTCAGTTATAATTCCTACTTATTTATTTACCATTTATGGTTTCCATTTAGGGCTTTTCAGGCTCTGTTGGTTTAGAAGTCTGTTAGAATAGTCCTGTTTGACTATTGTGCTCCTCAAAATAAAAATATTTTCTTTTAAAAATATATTAACGGAAAATAAGCTGTGAACCTGAGCCAATTTTCATTACACTGAAACATCTTTTAAAAATTTTAATTAGCTCACTTGAGTAATTACAGTGTGAATTTCTTTTTCTTAGCATTCTTTTTCCTGTGTGCAATAAGTCAATCAATGACTATATCCCAATATTTATGAGGGCTTGGTAAAAATAAAAACATGCTCAAAGGTCCAAAGATTAGCCATCCAAAATCTGAAAGGTTGGGTAAAGTCTTGAATTTCCTATTTCCATTTGAAAGATAAAATCAGGTAAAATTTAAATCAAATAGGCTTTCAGCCAGTACCTTCCTTTGTAGAAATGGTAAAACTTGATGGCCTGGAGAGAACAGGATATGGATCTTTAAAGTGTACCCAAAGAGAAAAAGCTGGCAGCAAGGACCTGCTTTTTTTTTTTCTGTTCCTGATCTCTGTACAATTACCCCTATGGTGTGGTGAGAGGGCAGGAAGGAGTGAGCCAGGCTCTTTAAAAATAATCTCTAAAAGCTCAAGACATGTGGTATTTAGACAAGTTCTTCTGGGCCTTTGAAGCCTAAGTACTTTTGCAAACACTGCTCTAGGGCTTGAGGGTCAGGTGAGGGGAGATGGGGAATGGAGCAAACCAGGCACCAAGCACTCTACTCCACACGCTTGCTTTTTCTTTAAAGACTACAGTCCATGCCTGGTATTCAACTAGTGTCAGTCACTTGGCCACCAGTGGACCAGAGGAATAGGAGAAAGGTTACTGTCTTGTTGAAGTTGCAACCCTCCGAACTCCGCTGTCAACCTCCGCCCTTCCTCCTGCTCACCACTCCTTCCAGGGTATGGTACTCAGGGCCAAGAGCAGACAGGAGTAGGGAGAGCTGTTCATGAGAGATGGGTCTCACATCCTGCTTGAATCCATTTAATTCCCTAAGCAGGTAAAGCCCCTCTATCCTTCAAGTCTGCAAAAGCAGCTCTCTCCTTGTGAAGAGGCAAAGTGAAATTAGCTCAAAACTCTGAAGAAAACCAACTGGTGTTAAACTGTAAAGGAGCCTGGTGCTGTTAGGGGAATGAGAGGCAGCAAAAAGCCATCGCTGGTGGGAGCAGAATGACTCCACCGGAAGATATCAGTTCACACTAGGGTCTCCTCCTAAAGGACTGCTGGGTGAGTTCAGTAATAGCCAGGTTACTGACAGCAAATTGAAAAATTTCATTTGTTGGCAGTAGGCCAGCTGTTAGAAAGTGACTTGAATTAAGCTAAGAGCTACCTTCTTTCTGCATGGGTAACATCCACCTTAATTTACTCTAAAGCCATGCAATTGACAAATACTTTTTCCCTGACCAAACTCTAGCCAGGATCCTCTGAGTCTACTTCTCTACCAGCCCTCAACCTTGGCCTATAATGACTGTAGCCTCTCAACACAAATGATTTCATCCACCCTGCTCTGCCCTACCTCTGTCTCTCCTCCCCCATTAAAAGGCTTGAACAAACACTAACATGGTTTCTAACAGCTCAAGGCCACATCTCTAGGATGACCTTAGCCCCCACTAAAGTGCCTGCCTAAGAAAGCTCAAGACTGCCAAAGAATAGGCTCTTCAGCCAACACTTGAAGATAGGCCCCTGTCTCCCAGCCTATGTGGGAGGGTAGGAGCCTAACTTGGAAAAGCACCAGCTAGCAATCCCAGATGGGTTTCACACGGACCAACCCTCTTTCTATTTTTTATAAATTTCTACTTCCCTGACCCTGTTCAGGCCCATGTCACGCCCTTCCATCTCCCTCATTCTTCCTATAAAGTGCCCGAGCATCTCTGTACAAATCTAAGTTGAGTTCCTGTCACCTGGGACTCTTCCTTACTGCAACAGTATTACTGATTAAAATCTGTCCTCACCGCTTTAACTAGCATCCAGCTTTGTTTATCTTTCCATTCAACAAATATTATATTTACTACTCAACAAATATTTACTGAACACCTAGTATGCATCAAGCACCATGCTAGGCACTGTTAGGCAAAACAGACCTAGAGCCTCAAGCATCCATTTCATCACTGCCCTGTGAGCAGTACTGAATACTGACCATGATGTGACTTTAGGAACCATGACGCAGAAAGGCTGTGCCATTCTCTGATGACCCATCTTCTCCCAGAGTCTGAACACCAGGAGGGTTTGCTGGGCTCATAGAGCAAGAGGTCAGAATGGTTTGGTTCAGCTCTTTTCAAAGGTTTGTGAGTATACAAACCACTTGGGAATTTGGCTGCCAACAATTCCTCCCATTCCTGTACACGTATGTTCGTCCTGGAGTCTCTTGTCCCTGCAGTGATTGTGGCCTGGCCATGTGACTTTTTCAGACTAACAGAATGTAGCAAAGTAAAGTTCTGGGAGGCCAGGAATTAAGAGGTCTTGTAGTTTTCATTTTCACTCTCCTGGGATCCAGCTGCCTTATAAAAAGCTTGGCTTAGATTACTGCATGATGAGTGTCCACATTCAGAGAATGAGACATGTCCAGCCCTCAGGGAGTCCAGCTTCAGCTACCCTCCCACTTAAACACAACTGCATAAGTAATCCCAGCCAGCACTACTGAAGCAAAAGAACTGTGAACCAAGTCACAGAATCATAAGAAATAATAATGAATATGTTTTGGAGTTGTTTGTATACCACAATAAAAAATTAAATAGAAACTACTGTTGCGAACACTTAAAGCATGTGGCATTGTCTCTGGGACTGGGTGGTGGTAGGGGCTGGAATCTCATTCTGTTACTTAAGGCTGGAAGAACAGTGAAGAAATTGCTTTTGAGGCTTTGAGAAAGTAATGGGAGAAAGTTTGGCAATGCTAGTGCCTGCTGTAAAGTAGGAGATAGAAAATATGACTAGTGGATTTGGAGATCTGGCTAAGGGGATTGTTCAGGCAGATTATCAATCAAAGTTTTGGTGGTATATGATAAGAAGAAACTATTTCATTTTCATGCAGAATTTTGAGAGAAATGTAGAAAATCTAGGACAGTCTCTCAATTGAGCAAAACATTCTCAAAATGAGAAATGGCCTCAGGGTAAAGATCAAATCAAAGCTGTGGCTGTACGATTCCATGTTGAGACCTCTGAAGGATTAAAAGTAGTGTGTGTGTGGGGGTGACTCTCAAAAGGGCTCCTGGAAAATTCAAGGGTGAGGTTCCGAAGCATCTTGAGTCACAGTCCAAAGTAGAAAAAGACCACCTGTGAGTTATTTGTGGTGTGGCCTTCTGCTAATAGAGTGGATTATAACTGGATACATAGAAAGCCTACAGAAGTTTTTAAGGGGTTGTTCCATTTTGGACTGAAAAAGGACAGAGATGGTTTAAAATGAAAAGAGGTCTCTGGGGCCTCAGATTTCTACTGGTAGAAAGCCAACCAAGAAAATAAGTCTGAAGCAAGCACAGGCTATTTCTTATGAAAAAGAAAGAAAAACACAGAGGGTGGAGCAAAGAGTTTCTGAGAACAGCAGATTAGGAAAGCACCCCCAGGAAACAGAACTAGATCCCAGTCTAGAGACATTCCCTGTTCTCCAAGTTCGGAAAACTGGTGATGTGTGCCAGGCTGGCTTTTAAAACTGCTGTGGGTTCAATGACTAATTTGTGCTCTCTACTTCCCCCTTTTGAACAGAAGTATCCATTGTAGTTATCTCATCTCTATTTTGCCATTGTATGTTGGGAGTGTGCATTGGGGGGCATGTATCTTGTCTTTTTAGTTCACAGGTTTCCAAATCAAGAGAAGCCCTCATGAGGAGTCCTATTCAGATCCTGTCCTGATGCAGATGAAGAGATCCTAGACTTTGAGCCTTTGCTGGAAAGGGATACACGTTTTGGGGGATGAGGAGTGCATTTTGTATGTGGGAGAGAGAGATGGATTGCTGTGGCCAGAGTGCACTGTGGTATGTAATTTCCAAAGATGCCTGCCAACAATTCTCCACATTCCCATATGGATGCTACCTCTCTCATCTTGAATTTGTGACTTGCTTTGACCAATAGAATAGGGTGGAAGCAATTGGGATTCTAGAGCTCAGGTCTTAAGAGGTCTCACAGTTTCTGCTTTTGCCCTTTTAGGATATAACCACAGGTAAAGAATTCAAGCTGCTTTACTGAATGATGATAGATACATACAGAGAGAGAGAGAAGTCCAGCCGGCCGCTAGACATTCCAGCCGTCTGAGGGAAGATGCTCATATGTGAGGAGTCATCTTGTACCCTCCAGCCCCAGGTAGGCCACCCCAGCCAACACTATTTAGATCAGAGACAAGTTCTCTGACAAATGCTGCCCAGAATCATGAATAAATAAATAATTGTTATTTTTAAAAACCACTAAGTTTTGGGATGATAAATGCTGCAATAAGCACCTGAAGCACCTGCTTCAGCAGAGGTAGAACAGTGTAGAACATAATTAGTAAAATTATCCAATTTTTCTTTAGTATATCCTTTATGGGTTTTTTGTTTATTTGTACCTATTTTCTAATATCTTTTGACTTTAAAATAGTATAATTGAAGAAAATCAAAGCACCAATGAGGTAATGATTATAGGCTTAATGCCAACACATTCTGTATACAAACAGACAAAATTAATTTTATCCTTGACCCCCCCCATAGGACATTTAAGTATAGGGCAATGGTCATATACTTGATAGCTCAGTGCTATCATGGTTGTACCAACATAAAGAAAAACATGCTAAGGATTACCAGGATTGGGGTGGTGGGGGTGGTGGTGTGATGAACTGGGTGATTGGGATTGACATGTATACACTGATGTGTATAAAATTGATGACTAATAAGAACCTGCTGTATAAAAAAATAAACAAAATAAAATTCAAAAATTAAAAAACAAAAAGATTACCAGGATCATTTTCTTATCTCCAGGACATTTCATTCAGAAATCATTTACATCATTTAGTCAGGTTTCTAAAGGCTGTTCTTATAACTAGTAAATTTCTTTTTCCTCTTCACTCAAATATGACAGAGTCAAGAATATACAGATATACTGGGAACTGTGACTCCACTATTAAAAAAGTTAGTTCTGAGCCACAAAGACAAATTAGGACACCAATTAACCAATTAAATGTCTCAGCAAGCAGTTACAGAATTGGAACTATAAACACGCAGGTTGTGCAAAGCAGAATTCTGTGATGTGCAATCAATGGACACCACAAGACACCTCTGAAGTTGTCCGATACAGCAGTGCTGCATAGAGAGCCTCTTGTTTGCAAGGATGAGATGTGATTTTGCCCTTGAAAGCATGGCATTCTAGTAGAAGCTGAGCAACCTATGATTAACAATGGCACATACATAAAAATGTAATAATGGACATGAACTATGGGTATAGATAGACTGAAGAAATGAACTTGAACTTGAGGAGTGGAAGCAAGAATACTGAGTATAAAATGCACATAAGTAAAATCATCACACACATTAGAGGATGTGGCTTACCTGACATGCTGATGGATGACTGTGGTTGAGATCCCAATGGGAAGATACTATGTCAACAGACTTTTTGGCCATGCTGAGTAAATTCATCCAGCCTTGGAAAAGTGATAAGTGAAATGGTGCATTTTCTGAATAAGTAAGGCCTTCAGGAATATTTTCCACCAGGGCAATTCTTAGAAAAGATTTTGAAAAACAAACAAACAAAATCTAGTCAAATTTGAAGGCATAGATTTTTACACATGCATACAGAGACATCTGAAAAATACTCTTTACTCTTTCTGAATGTATATGTTCCTCATAATTTACATTTTTCAACAAAGGCCTTTAACATTTCCCTTATGCTAATCTACTGTGTTCTGAGAGTTTATGTTCAATTTCTCCTCAGTTAGCACTTATATTTCAGAAAATCATGGTATATGTTCCTAATGTCCAGTGTCAAACTAGCCTTGAGAAAAAGTCCAAAGCTTCCTACACAAGCATCTTCCTCTAGTAATATCTCCAGTTTCTAGTACAATGTTGGACATATATTAGAACTAGTTTAGCAAATAAAATATTATTAGTTTTATTACTACTAGAGAATAAAAATAGTAAATGCTATTACTATTGCTTAAAACCTCTGTTTGTGCTTCCCAACCTAAGGCATAAAATGATACTAAGAATGAAATTTAAAAACCAGCCTGTTGCAGGGCTTTATTAAAGTTGGAGATAGTGAATATATAAAATAATAGTAATAACCAAGCCCTAAATAAACTACAATCAGCAATATCCTAATAAATGTGTCTTCTCTTTTTATACTTCCTTATTTATTGACAACATATACACTGTGGCTTGCGTTGGTGCTGCAGCTAAGTCTGTGTGGTTTTCACTTCTGAGTTAGCCAGGTGACACATAACATTTTAGTTTTTTTTTTTTTTTTTTTTTTTTTCCTTTTTGCGGTATGTGGGCCTCTCACTGTTGTGGCCTCTCCCGTTGCGGAGCACAGGCTCCGGATGCGCAGGCCCAGCGGCCATGGCTCACGGGCCCAGCCGCTCCGCGGCATATGGGATCCTCCCAGACCGGGGCACGAACCCGTATCCCCTGCATCGGCAGGCGGACTCTTAACCACTGCGCCACCAGGGAGGCCCAACATTTTAGTTTTTAAAATTTATTTCTATTTTAAAAATTTTATTTATTTATTTTTATTTTATTTTATTATTATTTTTTAAAATCTGAATACCATGGGGCATCCTTGAAAGGTCACTGGCATGGAAGTTCAATATCTTAGTTCCCTGATGAGGGAACGAACCTGGGCCCTCATCAGTGAGAGCTCAGAATCCTAATCACTAGACTACCATGGAATTCCCTGACTTTTCTTTTTATAAATTTATTTATTTATTTATTTTTGGATGTGTTGGGTCTTTGTTGCTGCATGTGGGCTTTCTCTAGTTGCGATGAGAGGGGGCTACTCTTTGTTGTGGTGCGCAGGCTTCTCATTGTGGTGGCTTCTCTTGTTGCAGAGCACAGACTCCAGGCATGTGGACTTCAGTAGTTGTGGCACATGGGCTCAGTAATTGTGGCTCACGGGCTCCAGAGCACAGCCTCAGTAGTTGTGGCACACGGGCTTAGTGGCTCCGCGGCATGTGGATCTTCTCAACCAGGACTCGAACCTGTGTCCCCTGCATTGGCAGGTGGATTTTTAACCACTGTGCCACCAGGATAGTGCCGATAACATTTCAATAAAGGAATAAACAGTTTTTTTTTCAGTTTAAGAAATGTAAATTCTCCTGCAACTCTTGACAGGAAACTCCAAACTCTTATGAAGATAGGGTTAGGGTTAGGGTGTAAGCCCTTCTAGAACAGAGATCTTTTTATTCAAAGCTATGCATCCTTAGTGCTGGATACATAATTAGGGCTCAAGAAATACTTATAGAATGAATTTCAGCTTCTAATGCAGAATCCAGAACTTCTCACTAAAACTGTTTACTGTTTATTTTAATGAGACTTGTTCCATTTAGCCAATTTTAGAAACAAAAACAATGCTCTTAGTAATATGTTTGTGTATTTGATGAATATCATAGCCAAAATGGGGTTGGGTATATGTCTTAGAGACATTCACAGTTTTAGGTCCAATCATCCAACCACTACCCACAACTGAATTAAATCTTGTTGAGACCTTATGAGCACAGGACAAGCAAGTCATTTACTGTACATAACACAGAAATGACTAAGACAAAGCTCCCTAGTCCTCTGGAATTTATAATCTAGTGAAAGAGCCAGTCTCATACGTAATGATTTAAATAGGAGGTAGGCTCTAAGAAATGGCAAAACAAGAGTAAGAATTAATTAGATGGATAATGCACCATCTAAAGTACAACTGGAGCATGAGCAGCAAGGAAAAAATAATTAGGTTGCGAGCATCTGGAACTGGAGAAAGTGGGGCTTGAAATGAGTCTTCAAAGATATAATTTTTATGGGTCAGCTGGAAGAGAAAGATATTCTAGGTGTATTTGGATGCTTGAGAGTTGGTTGGCCAAGGGAAGTGTGAGGTAAGAGAGTTATGGCAGGGGCTTGCCATGGTGGAGAAGACTGGCAGTGTCTGTAGGGACCACACTGTAGAGGTTGTGAACCAGGAAGAGAAGTTTGGACTTAATTTTGATGCTTTTGAGAGCAACCAAGTACATTTTAGGGGTCTAACTCTGACAGCACACATGTATACTACTGGAAGGGAGATGACAGTCAGTAGAGGGTAGAGGGTCCATTAAAACTGACGAGGAACACGGGAAAGGGGTGAGCATTGAGAGAAATTATCAAGGGGGAAAAAAGAAGAGAAAACTAGCCCAAAGCCTAATGTGGGGGGGATGCCTACATTTTTCTGGTTGATAGAGTGTGAAACGGATGAGAAGATTCAGAAGGGACCAAAAGAGAAGCAGGAAGACAAGAGAGGTCCAGGAGAAAGCAGTGTTTGGGAAACCAAGGAGAGAGAGAGTCAAAAAGGTGGAGAGAGGGGATTTTTTTAATCTACTTTAAAACCTTTGAAGGCAACAGACAGAGGTTGAAGTTGGATATTTTAATTCTATCCACATTTAAATTCCAATTATCTATGTAAATAGAAGGTAGACATAGCATGAAGAAATGATCCCAAATAATCAGCAGTTTTAGCCTCTCCTACGACTAAGGAATACGTTTAAAAATCAAACAAAAAAAGAATCCGAACAAACAGAACAAAAATAGAACATCATTTAACAAATAGAACTAACTAGTTTCAATTTTACTTCAATATAAAAGCCATGCTGAGAAAGACAAAGAAGAATCAAGAAACCCAGATAAACCAAACATACAAAACAAAGGATATAGAGTAATTGTAGAGTTGTAGGTGGCTCTGCACCACCCCTTTCTTCATACCACCTACATGGTTTCTGATAGGCATACAATAAGGATTCCCGATTTCTTTTAGAAATCTTTAGACCATATATTCTTAACCTTGGATCCATGAATAGAATTTAGGGGGACCTATGAGCTTGATCTTTATTTTCCCTCATTTCTAACTGAAATTTAACATTCCTTTCAGTTATGGACATAGGTAAAAAATGACAGGAATATTAAAAGAACCTGTGATTCTGTCACCATTTAGAAAATTTACTAACATCGATCCATCCACTCCTGAGGGTCAATCCTGGCTGGGACAACATTTTATCAGCCAGTCTGACCCTGATATTAGGTGGAAACTCTGAAAGTTACAATTAGGCCCACAAACCCCAATGCCCCAACTCCTAGAGGTGGCCTTTGGGGTATTTGATAATTGAGATCCAGCTGAGAAGGAAGAGAAAACCCGATGTGAAAACACTTAGGCCAGGGCTCAAGTTAAACTGATGGCCATAGCTGTCAGCCATGCCTTGCAACCTCAGGACAACCCAAGGGGGCCAAGGAAGTTTAACCAACCACCTGGAGGTAAAACGAGGAAGGGGAAATGCTTCAAATGCAAGTCAACCAGCCAGTGGGCCCAAAAATGCCAAAAAGAACCCCCTGTTCCATGCCCAGTCTGCAAACAAACAGGTTATTGGAAGTGGGACTGTCCCCAATCCCGAAGGGGAAGGGGGGCTCCTGTTCCTAAGATGGCCATGGATGACTGAGGTGGCCTGGGCATTCTGGCAGCTTCCCCTTCATGAGATGTCTATCTCCTTCGAGGAGCCCTGGGTGGTCCTTGACGTGGCAGGTAAGAAAACCAGTTTTTTAATTGATACGGGAGCCACTTACTCTGTCCTGATCTCTCACGCTGTGTCTCTTTTCTCCAAAAGCTGTACTGTGACTGGTGTCAAAGGAAAGCCTCACACCCGTTTCTTCATTGGGCCTCTCACTTGTCAATTTGAACAGCATTTGATCTCACACACCTTTTTAGCTGTGCCTTGAGTGTCCTAACCCACTACTGGGAAGAGACTTTCTGGGCTCCTTCAGAGTCATATTACGATTAGGAGGACCGGAGCAGCCCCTTTTCTTGATTCTGACTAAGACAAATCAGCTGGAAAAACAAGGGCCTATTCCCAGTCATATTCTACACGCAGTTAACCTTCCTTAATTTCTTGACAAAGGAATCCCTGGGAGGCTATAAATGCCCAACCTGTAAAAACTAGCCTTAAGCCAGAAGTCACTTATTCTAACAAGAGACAGTACCCTATAAAGTTGGAAGCAAGAAAGGTTTGCAACTGCCCATAGATAATTTCTTAAAACATGGCCTGTCAGTATCCATGCAATGCCACTATTCTGCCAGTTGTTAAGCCAAATGGGGAATACTGTTACAAGACCTTAGAGCAGTAAATGATGCAGTAGTCCCTATACATCCACTTGTGACCAATCCTTATATTAGTCCAGATTCCTGAAGATGACAAATGGTTTACTGTGCTTGACACAAGGATGCCTTCTTTTGCATCCGAGTTCATCCCTCATCTCAGTATCTGTTTGCCTTCGAGTGGACTAACCCCCACTAGGGCCAAATGCAACAATATACCTGGACAGTATTGCCTCAGGGGTTTCAGGACAGCCAGCCCATACTTGTTGCTCCAGGCCCTAGGAAAGGAACTAAGGGAAATATACCTAAAAGAAGGGGCCATTCTACAGTATGTAGATGACATATTAATATATAGCCCCACCACGGAGACCTCAGATCAGAATACCATTAAAGGCCTTAATTTCCTTGGGACCTAGGGCTATAGGATCTCCCAGAAAAAAGCACAAACCTCAAAGCAACAAGTTAAATATCTGGGATATATTATAAATCCTGGAATAAGACAGTTATCTCCAGATAGAAAAGAGGCTATATTAGGCCTCAGCCATGGGCCCCAAAAGGAAAATTCTCAAATCACCCAAGGGAACAACAGGGCAGATCGAGAGGCAAAGAAAAGAGCCCTGATGCCCATACCAGGTAGAAACCAACACTGAGAAAATTTGACAACAAGCCACTTGGCTTCAGCAGACAATTAACCACCAATCCTCACTATCAAATATGGGCAGGGGACTGAAAATTGGTTCTCTAGTTTGTTCTCTTGAATCCCACAAGGTATAAAAACTTTTTGGCAGGAGGTTGTCATTTTCTTATAACCCTTTTCTTTTCAGTCATACTGATCTATGACATATTTCGTCTAGTACTCCATTGTTTTCCCTACTGTTGTAAACCTGTGACTAATAAGACTTTTTGGTCCAAGGAGACCTGGAACCAACAGGTCCAGACCTTCCATTCTAAGAATAGAGAAAATTATTAAACTTTAAACCTGAGATTAACAAAATATACATCCAAGCAGAATGGCTTCTTGGCAAGAGCAACATTGCCTCCCCTGTCTGGTCAACAGTTAAGGAAACCCTCCCAAAGTTAACGTGGTTCTTTCCCTTTCTAGGCACTTTAATGGCTATTGTTCTTCTCCTTTTTAGCCCTTGTTTGTTTAATAACCTTTTGATTAAGTTTGTGTCTTTTATGCTCCAACAGTTTAAAATAAGGCTCATGATGACTCAAGAAATTCAACCCTTTCCAGCAGAGAGTGGCCCAGGTCCCTACAGGTCCTTGGGACAGTCAGAGAGGGACTTCTACACCTCTGGGGTCAGCTAGGGTCTGCAGCCCCTGTCCAGCAGGAAGAAGTTTCAGAAGAAAAGACTTCTGGCCCTTGACCCCTTAAGAATAAGGGTGCAGAGTCTCTTAGTGGGGAATGAGGCTGGGACTTGGGGCCATTTGCTGCCGTGCTGCAATGCTTGTATCTGGACACACCTCTCCTTGAGCAACAAAATACAAATAAACTATATGGGACTAAAAATAACTGTGTTCATGTGCAGTTGGGGCAAATTCTGGACAAAAGATACAACGAGACCAAAAAACCCAACTGCCACTTCTGAAGAGCCTGGAGCAGAGCAAAAACAGGGTGTTGGGAGCAAAAGCAGGGTACTGAGCATGCCCCCTGCACTCAACACCACCAGAGGGGTGGGCAAAACACCTAAGCCACCCCTCTGGCCTCGATGTCTGGACACACTCCTAGCCTCACCCCATATAAGGAACAAGCTCACCCCCCCCCCCCTCAGCGAGCAAGTGAGCGAGCAAGGGAGCGAGCAAGGGAAGCTGTTGCCTGTTCTTGCTCCCTGCTGCTGCAGCAGGGGACCAATAAAGCCTTGCCTGAAAAAAATAAAGAATTTTCATACCATGGTATGGTAACTATTGCTGATATCTCCAAGTATTTATCACTACTTTGAAATTATGGTAGTCATCAGATCTTGTTACTTCATGAATAAGTAGAGCAGAATATACATTACTATATCACAAATTTGTTTTTTTATATTTTTGATAACTTTATTTCAACATTACTGGTTTTCTTTGCAGTCCTATGTATTTCAATTTATGCATTTAAAACATTATTCAAGGAAGGAGTCCATTGGCTTCATCAGACTGCTAATAGGGTCTGTGGCACAAAAAAGTTAAGAAGTACTCATCAGATGGATAATATATCTATTCCTTTTTTTTTCTACTTCACACACATTCTTATAAGATTTTTTTCCATTGTTGAAGCCTTAGAAGTAGGTAAGATTATCAAGAGAGATTTTCAAGAGAAGAGAACTGGGTTGAAGCCTAATATGGAAAATATCTAATCACTTCTGGTTGGTAGAGAAAGTGGGGCAGGTAAAGAAGACAGAAGAAAGTACTGGAAAGATTGGAAGAGAAGCGTGAAATTCCCTGGAAGCCAAAGAAGACCAAATTTATCATTATTTGGTTTTTTACTAAACAGAAAAGTAAATTAGGAATTTATACTAAAAATAGAGACACCACCAAAGGTCTAGAGACCACACCTATGTTTGGTAATGAATTCTGGGGAAACCCTGCTCACCTCCTCACTTTCCTCCTTTCTCATTTTACCTGGAGATCTTGATTGCTCCTTTTGTAACACAATGCTTGTTTCCTATGCCCTGCTAAAAAAGGCCTTTAGAAATCAGTCTTGAAATGACTTGACTTATTTCTGTGACCTATCATTTTATTTCCTTTAACAAGCAACAGCTAGCTACACTGCAGGGGCCTGATCTAATTAGCATACATGCAGAGCTCATTTCCATGGATAGCAGTCCTTGTTATACTCTTCTTTCTCAAGCAAGGAAAAAAGTAGGCAGAACTCATTAAAATTCACCTTTGGGCAAATTTCTGGAATGCCTGCATGCCTTTTATCAGTTTTGTTTTTTCTTTTGGATCCAAGATCCAATCAATGTTTACTTGTTGCACTTAGTTGTCATATCTAGGAGAGTTCCCCAGCCTATTCTTGTTTTATTTGCTTACCAAGATGTCAACAATTCAGAAGAGCCCAGGTCAGTTGCTTTGCTAAATACTCCTGGATTTTATTTGCTTGGTTGTTGCTTCATAATTAGATTTAGGATAAGTATTTTTGGTAGGAACAATACGTAGGTAATGTGTCCTTCAAAGTGCATCATATGAGGTGTCACATGATAGTGGGTTGTCCCACTACTGGTGATGTTAAATTTGGTCACTTGGTTAAGGGGGTATGTCAGATTTTTCAATTGAGCAGGACCTTCCTTCCCTCCATAATTAACAAATGATTTGTGCAGATGTATTTTCAGATGGCATGAATATTCCCTAACATTTCACTCACTGATTTGGCTTCTATCTATTTATGATTCTTAACTGAATCTATTTTTATTATACTTATAATTTTCTATCATTTCTTTTATATGTGTTCATTGGTAATATTTTGTAAGGAAAATCTTTTTCTTCTCCCATTATAACTTTTTACATTTTTTAAGATATTATTTTATCAGTATGGATTCTTTTTTTTTATTTCAAAATGTTATTATCTACTTTGTGATGCCCAAATTGTTGCATACATTGCCAGTGGAGGCCCCTAAAAGTTGTCTCCTGTGTCCTTTTGATATGTCTTTCAGTTTTTGAATACTTTTTTATTTTTTGTCACCAGATGTTTCAACTACATTAACTTCTAAACCAACTTTCAAAGACAACTGCAGAGAACATGATGGCAAGTTTGAGTTGACAACAGCAGAGCCCTGCTTGTATAAATCTAGAAAGTTCAGGCTAAAGCCTCATTAATTCCTGGTCTATAATTGTATAAGTGAAGAACTATGCTTTTCTTTATGGAGAGAGGCAGTATAGCAGTAGAAATATTATTATTGTGGCTAGGATCCTTTCTTTGTATATTCAAGCTTAAAAGTACTTTCATAGGTAATATACACATCATCATCACCAAGAAACACAGTGAAATAGGCATGATCTCAGTTTTGGAGGCAAAGAGAGCAAGGCTCCCAGTGGTTAGGTGTCACCCAGATGGATAGAGTGCTACAGAGCAGGGATTTAAATTCAGGTTTGTCTGAGCTCATGTGCATTTCACAACACTAGGTTAGATCCTGGTCTTATCTGAGAAGGTTCTCCACACACTTTGGGTCTATGGAGGGAACAGGTAGAGTGATGCTGAAGATCAGAAGCTGCTGCACTAGAGGGAAGGTCAGCTTGGAATGAGATCTGAACTTTGGAGAAGAGGAGAAGGTGCTCCTCACTCTACTCTCCACTCTATCCATGTCAACAAGGACATCTACAGTGACAGAAAGACACACTTGTCCTTGCCTTAATACTTCCTGATACTGGCCTAGAAAGGAAGAAACCATCAAAGGAGAAAGGAGCCCAGAGAGGATGAAGACAAAAGAAGTAAGAAAAAGGTACGACTCGATGCATCTACCTTTTTGATATTTTACCAATATAAAATGTGAACAAAGAAGTAGGAGTTCATGGATGAAAAGACCATGACACTGTCCTCAAAGAGCTAAAATACACTAAGCCAGATGATTGAAAACAAATGGCTAAAATGCAAAAGGTCTAATGGAAAAACATCTGCATTCAAGGTGGTTATTTCCCATCTGACATCTGGCAAAATAGTAATTACACTATTACCATTAATACTTTAACTGAGCAATATTTATTGAGTGCTTATTTTGTGTCAGGCACTATGTTAAGAAGATTCACTGACTACGTTAATTAATGTTTACAAGAATTCGTAGAAGCAGGTACTATAACTATTCCCATTTTAGGGATGGGGAAACTGAGACATAAAGGAGTTTAAGTAATGTGTCCAAGTGCTAGTGAGTGATGGAGCCCAGATTGAAGCCTGGGTAGTATGACTGTGGACTATATCCTCTTAACCACTATGCTCCACTGTCACTTCCAATTTTCAAAGCAAAAAACGCAGGCAGAGGTACAAAATGCAATTTTCTTCCCATATTCTCAATGTATCTTTGGTAAATCAGGTGCATAAATACCCTGGGGGATATCCATGACAGTAAATGCTAGAGTCCCTTTCTGTTAGGATTTATTCTCTCACCGTCAGTTTTTCATTTGTGTGTTTTTGTTTTTTTTTCCATTTGCTTGTTTGTTATTTTACAAAACAAAATCTTCTTCAACCATAATTAAAAAATTATTTTATATGGGAGTATAGTTGACTTATAATATTATGTTAATTTCAGGGGTACAGCAAAATGATTCACTTACACATATACATATATCTATTCTTTTTCGAATTATTTTCCATTTAGGATATTACAGAATATTGAGCAGAGTTCCCTGTACTATACAGTAGGCCCTTGTTTGTTACCTACTTTAAATACAGTAGTGTAAATATGTTAATCCCAACCTCCTAATGTACACCTCCCCAACTTTTCCCTTTGGTAACCATAAGTTTGTTTTCTAAGTCTGTGAGTCTGTTTCTCTTCTGTAAATAGGTTCATTTATATCATTTGTTTAGATTCCACATATAAACAAAATATGATATTTCTCTTTCTCTGGCTGACTTATTTCACTTGGTATGATAAACTCTAGGTCCATCCATGCTGCTGCAAATGGCATTGTGTCATTCTTTTTTATGTCTGAGTAATATTCCATTGTATATATGTACCACATCTTCTTTATCCATTCCTCTGTTGATGGACATTTAGGTTGCTTCCATGTCCTGGCTACTGTAAATAGTGATGCAATGAACACTGGGGTGAATACATCTTTTCGAATTATGATGTTCTGTGGATATATGCCCAGGAGTGGGATTGGTAGATCATATGGTAGCTCTATTTTTAGATTTTTAAGGAACTTCCATACTGTTCTCCATAGTGGCTGTACCAATTTACATTCCCACGTAAATACCTTTTTCCATCTCCTCACTTTCACTCTATATATTTCCCTAGATCTGAAGTAGGTCTCTTTTAGACAGCATATATATGGGTATTGTTTTTGTATCCATTCAGCCAGTCTATGTCTTTTGGTTGGAGCATTTAATCCACTTTTGTTTAAGGTAACTATCAATATGTATATTTTTACTGTCATTTTGTTAATTATTTTGGATTTGTTTTTGTAGGTCTTTTTTCTTCCCTTCCTCTTTTGATCTATTCCTTTGTGATTTGTTGACTAACTTTGTGCTGTATTTGCATTCTTTTTTTCTTTTTTTGTGTTTGTATCCAGTATAGAGTTTCAGTATGCAGTTACCCTGAGGTTTTTATATAGCAGTCTATATATAATCAAGATTTTTTTAAGTTGCTGGTCTTTTAATTTCAGATGCATTTCCAATATCCTATATTTGTACCCTCCTCTTTTCAAGATTGCTGGTTTTGAGATCATATTTGTATTACTATATGTTTGCCTTTACTGGTGAGGTTGCCCATTTGTAGTTTTCTTATTTCTAGTTGTGGCTTTTTCTTTTCCACCTAGAGAAGTTCCCTTAGCATTTGTTGTAAAGCTGGTTTGGTGGTGCTGAATTCTCTTAGCTTTTGCTTGTCTGTAAAGCTTTTGATTTCTCCATCAAAGCTGAACAAGAGCCTTGCTGGGTAGAGTATTCTTTGTTGTAGGCTTTTCCGTTTCATCATTTTAAATACATCGTGTTACTCCCTTCTGGGCTGTAGAGTTTCTGCTGAAAAACCTGCTGATAACCTTATGGGAATTCCCTTGTCTGTTATTTGTTGCTTTTCCCTTGTTGCTTTTAATATTTTCTCTTTGTCTTTAATTTTTGTCAGTTTGATCACTATATGTCTCAGCATGTTCCTCCTTGGGTTTATCCTGCCTGGGCTTCTCTGTGCTTCCTGGACTTTGGTGACTGTTTCCTTTCTTGTGTTAGGGAAGTTTTTGGCTATAATTCTTCAAATATTTTCTCAGGCCCCTTCTCTTTCTCTTCTCCTTCTGGGACCTGTATAATGTGAAAGTTGGTGTGTTTAATGTTGTACCAAAAGTCTCTCAGACTGTACTCATTTCTTTTCATTCACTTTTAGTTATTCTGTTCTGCAGCAGTGATTTCCACCATTCTGTCTTTCACCACACTTTTCTATTCTTCTGCTTCATTTATTCTGCTATTGATTCCTTCTAATGTAATTTTCATTTCAGTTATTGTATTGTTCATCTGTGTTTGTTTGTTCTTTATATTTCCTATCTCTTTGCTAAAATATTCTTGTAACTTCTCGCTTTGTGCATCCATTCTTTTCCTGAGTCCTTGGATCATCTTTACAATCATTACTCAGAAATCTGTCTCAGGCAGATTGACTATCTCCACTTCACTTAGTTGTTTTTCTGTTGTTTTATCTTATTCCTTCGTCTGGGACATATTCCTCTGCCATCTCATTTTGTCTAACTCTCTGTGATTGTGGTTCCCATTTCACAGCCTGCAGGGTTGTAGTTCCTCTTGCTTCCACTGTCTGCCCCCTGGTGGATAAGGCTAGTCTAAGAGGCTTGTGCAGGTTCTCTTTTGGGAGAGATTGGTGCCTGCCCACTGGTGGGTGGAGCTGGGACTTCTCTCTTTGGTGGGCAGGTCCATGCCAAGGGGTGTGTTTAGGGGGCTGCTGTGGACTCAGGAAGATTTAGGCTGCCTGATGGGTGGGGTTGTGTTCCCATCTGGTGGGTTGTTTGGCCTGAGGCATCCCAGCACTGGAGTCTACAGGCTGTTGGGTGGGGTCAGGTCTTGGTGAGAAAGTGGCAGCCTCCAGGAGGGCTCACACCAATAAGCAGTCCCCAGAACCACAGCCACCAGTGTCTCTGTCCCCATAGTGAGCCACAGCCACCCCCCTCCATCTCTCCAGTAGACCCTCCAAGACTAGCAGGTTGGTCTGGCCCAGGCTCCTACTAAGTCACTGCTTCTTTCCTGGGTCCTGGTGCACAAAACACCTTGTGTGCACCCTACAGGAGTGGAGTTCCTCTCTCTCCCAGTTCTGTGGAGTTGCTGCAATC
The DNA here is from genome assembly GCF_025265405.1 of Mesoplodon densirostris. NCBI lineage: Eukaryota > Metazoa > Chordata > Mammalia > Artiodactyla > Ziphiidae > Mesoplodon > Mesoplodon densirostris. The sequence continues at coordinate 129,730,554 of NC_082662.1, read as the reverse complement.
AAACTCTGATGGCTTTCAAAGCCAAATGATCTGGGGGGCTCCTCTTCCTGATGCCAGACCCCCAGGCTGGGGAGCCTAACATGGACCTCAGAATTCTCACTCCTGTGGGAGAACTTCTGTGATATAATTATTTTCCAGTTTGTGGCTCAGCCACCCGGCAGGTATGGGGTTTGATTTTATTGCAACTGTGCCCCTCTTACCTTCTCATCTCTTCTTTGTCTTTGGATGTAGAATATCTTTTTTGGTAGGTTCCTGTGTTTTTGTTGATGGTTGTTCAGCAGTTAGTTGTGATTTTGTTGTTTTCATGAGAGGGGTGAGCTCACATCCTTCTACTCTGCCATCTTGTTCCTCTTCGCCAGGGGTAACACTATCCTTTTTTTTTTTTTTTAAAGGGTGAATTCTGAAGGCCAAAAGTTAAGGTGAAGGTGCCAGCAGGGTTGGTTATGATGAGTTCTCTTCTCGGTTTGCAAATGGTGGCCTTCTCACTGTGTCTTCACATGGCTTTTTCTCTTGTAGCATTCCCTGGAACACTCATATCATTCCTACTTAGGGTGGTCAAAGGCTCCTGTCCCAAGTTTCTGGGGAATCATATTTGGGATCTGATTGGCCTTGAAGAGATTTGGTGCTCTTTTCCCTTTAGGTTTCTTGTCCTAAGTCTTCTATATATAAGATGTAACCGGTGCTAGGAGTGCCCCAAGCCACACACAAGCTGGGCCCACACTGAAGGTTTGCCTCCCAGGAAGCACAGAGTGCCAGAGATGGGGAGTCACCTGTGTGTCAGGCAGTGGAGGGCAGCTCACTCCCATCTGGGCTGAACCTCCCAGGCCCAGTGGGGGTGGGGTGGGAACAGGCTGCAACAGGTCCTAAATCATGTTGCACTGAAGCTTGCACAGCCAGCCAGTGCCCTGTGCAAATTCAGAAACTCAACCCTCTACCAGCAAATCAGAAAGCCGTTCTTTCCTGTCCGCACCTTGGGCTACCCAGCAATGACAAGTCCCAACATCTTGGCCAGGCAAGCAGAAGCCAGAGGGCTGTGGTACTCACCTGGGCAGCAGAGGGGCTCACAACCATATTTTTTGAATCAAATTTCAGGACATAGTCTGTTCAATGATACAGATTCATTTATTCCTGCCCCACTCAACTGATATTTATGGAGAAAATATTTGCTAATGATGTGACCAACAAGGGATTAATTTCCAAAATACAAACTGGTCATACAGCTCAATATCAAAGAAACAGTGAACCCAATGAAAAAATGAGCAGAAGATCTGAACAGACATTTCTCCAAGAAGACATACAGATGGCCAATAGGCACATGAGAAGATTCTCAACATCACTAATTGTTAGAGAAATGCAAATCAATGCTGCAAGGTATCACCTCACACTGGTCAGAATGGCCACCATCAAAAAGTCTACAAATAATAAATGCTGGAGAGGGGGTAGAGAAAAGGGAACCCTCTTACACTGTTTGTGGGAATGTAAATTGGTATAGCCACTATGGAGAACGGTATGGAGGTTCCTTAAAAAACTAAAAATAGAGCTACCATATGATCCAGCAATCCCACTCCTGGGAATCTATCTGGAAAAAATAAAAACTCTAATTCAAAAAGATACTTGCACCCCAATCTTCATAGCAGCTTTATTTACAATAGCCAAGATATAGAAGCAACCTTATCAACAGATGAATGGATGAAGAAGATGTGGTATATATCTACAATGGAATACTACTCAGCCATAAAAAGGAATGAAATATGCCACTTGCAGCAACATGGATGAACCTAGAGATGATCATACTAAGTTAAGTAAGTCAGACAGAGAAAGACAAATATCATATGATATCATTTACATGTGGAATCTAAAAAAATAATACAAATGAACTTATTTACAAAACATAAACAGACTCACAGACTTAGAAAACAAACTTATGGTTACCAAAGGGGAAAGGGGTAGGGAGGGGTCAATTAGGAATATAGGATTAACTGATACACACTACTATATATATAAAGTTGAAAACCAACAAGGACTACTGTATAGCACAGGGAACTATATTCAATATCTTGTAATAACCTATAATGTACAATAATCTGAAAAAGAATATATATGTGCATATAACTAAATCACTTTTTGTACACCTGAAACTAACACATCATTGTAAATCTACCATATTTCAATTAAAAAAGACACTACTTCAATCATACTCTTTGAATCAAATTTCAGGACATAGTCTGTTCCATGACACTGGTTCATTTACTCGTGCCCCACTCAACTGATATTTATGGAGGGTCAAATTTCTGATCAGCTCCATTCCAAGTGCTGAAAAGCACACCAGCCATGTACCTGCTCTACTGAAATCTCTCAGGTTAGTACTCTAGACAGCTACTAAAAACTGGTATTGAAGACTGTATGAAACTGAAGTTACAATTTTGAAGCAAACTAGGAAATGAAGCTAATTACATTTTCTGATTACCCCAAAATTATCCAGAAAATCATTGTTATTTCAAACTTTGTTAAAAATATTTCTAAAATGGATAAAAACTATTTTCTAAAATTAGAATACACTGAATGGAAATTTTTAATGATTTTAAATTTTGCCTTAGGACTACCAAACACTACTTGGTAAAAGATACAGGACATTGATCCAACTCTGTAGAATTCAGGATTTATCTCTGGTTTCATTTTAAAATAAGTTCTCGACTCAAACACTTTTTAGATTCAAGTTGTCTCTTTAATTTAAAGCATAGTGAAGACTTATCATCAATAACTTCTAGTACTAGTTTTCAAAGTCAGTGCCAAGGAAAAGAGGAAAATCGCCCAAATCCTTAATCCTAGATCTTACCTGGCAAGCACAAAGCAGCTAAACTTTGCTCTATCATTGTTCAGGCCAGTGGTGTTTATACAATTTTTTTCTCCTTTCCTTCCTTCTCTAACTTGAATTTCAGATTTTTTCAGAATTTGAGGGCACATTAATAAATCCCATTATTTGGCAAATTCTTCTTTGCTCACCATGGGCTATGGCAGATTGATGTGTACCCCACTGACACTAACTACAGGAAAAGCTGCCTGGTGGCCACTGAAGAGCCCAACCCCGTGTTTGGGGTGAATCTCTTATGCCTAAATGAGACTCCTTAAATCCTTGCAAGAAAGCAGACCTGGGAAGGACTTCTCAGAGGGACACAGCAGCTTCTTGTTTAGGAAAGTTGTATATAGCTGACACTTCTTCTAGAACCAAAAAATGTTTTTGAAAAGTAAGGAAAGTGTCAACTAAGTGGCCCTTTTGGAGCACAGCACTCGTAAGTCACAATCCTAAATCGTCATTTCTCTGCAGGGGACCCTGCTAGTTGCAGAGTGTAACCACCCAGCACAGAAGACAATTTTGGCTGCTGTATTTCAGGTCTGCCAAGGGCAGTCAGTATCATCTGGCAGAACACATGCCATTTCCAGAGGTTTAAAATAGGTTTTCTAAATGTGTCTTTTCACAGTCCAAATATGGCTTAAGTTTCTTCTGTTGAGATACTAAAGGATATGAGACAATTCTGTAATGACATCTGTGGGGAAAAGGCTGCTGGGGGATAAGAATCACCATAGGAGACTGATTAGAAGACCACTGCAATAGTCTAGGGCGTTGGTGAAAGATGACAGTGACTTTATTAACCTTTTATTTTTTAAGATTCAAGGAAACTTCTAGATATTTCAAAAAAGCATCACATGCATAAGTTAAAAATTCAAACAGTATAGATAATCCCTAGTGTAAGTAAGACTTGCTTCCACTCCTGGTCATTCTGTCTTCCAGCTTCCCGCCCCAGGATCGACTACTGTCACCAGTTGCTACTGGTATAACAGCTTCACCTTGCTGTATACCTGAAACTAACAAAACATCGTAAATCAAATATACCCAAATAAAAATTTTTAAAAATAAAAAAGAAATAAAATTTTTTAAAATTAAAAAAACCCTCTAAATACCAAAATAAAATTTCCTTAATAACTTGTGGTGGCAAAATCTTACCTAAATTAGCAATTGACTACTAAAGGTCTTTATCCTGCTTAGAGTGAATATTTATATTTTCACTGTAAAGATATGAATGTATTTAATTACAGGGGTTGCCTCCAACTCAGCTGAGGTTACTTTGTTTATAGTAAATACACTGTAAGCAAACATGGACCTAGCAGTTTAAAATAAAGATTATGGGTCAGTTTGGTGAATAAAGAGTGCTGGGCAGCAGTTCTGGAAGTCTGAGTTCAAACCTATGGAAACTGGAGGGCCTGGAGTTCCGTAGTCTGCCACTTTGCTGGTGTCCTTATTACATAATTCCTTAGCCCCAGTTCCTTATAGAAACTACTCCACAGGGTTGTTAAGATGATTAAAAGAGATGATGCACTAAAATATTTAGCATAAAATTCTGCATATAGTAAAAGCTCAATAAATTTTGGCCCACTATCACTGTCATAAAAAAAATAGTATAACCTCAGACTACATTCCTTATCTTCCTTATCTCCATTGCTGGGAGACCTCAAGGTGAGTAGCAGAGTGTTATGCTTTACATGACCCCCACCTCCCCAATATTCCTACAAATATTAGTTGCCTAATCTATGCCTATCTTCTACAATGCTATTTTGTATCCATTATCCATTAAAGGTAGATGTTACTAAATACCTGAAGGAGATTTTTTATTCTTGTGTTTCAGGTTTTCTAAGTCATGCTTATCCACAACTTTTAAGAGAAGTTTCATTCCCATCACCTATCTAAAGGTGTAGAGAAGTGGTGTGATTTGGTCAAGCATTTAGTTACCTACTTGAGGATTTTCGTGACTGAAAATCCCAGGGATGGTGCTTTTCCCCTGCTCACAGTCAGCAGTTGTAGTCCGGACTCTATGTTGCCATGGTTTTCTTACAGAAGAAAACAAAAAACTGTAAGGCAGGCCTCCAAATTTAACTAATTAGTTGAAACCAGATGACTCAAATAAAAACTGTACTGGAAAGGATGGCACCTTAAATTCCTTTTGGAAATAGATGGAACTTAACAAATAATATTGGAAAAAAATAGTTGCGTAATAAATTGTAAATTTCTTGGTAGATGTATTTGTTGAGTCAATAAACATTTAGTGAGTACCTACAGTGGATCAAGAACTATACTAGATTGGGAAAATGCAGATGAAAATGCAGTTCTGCTCTTCAGGCTGATTCACTTACCTAGTATATGGAGAGTCTTCAACACTCCTTGTAGCTCTAGGAGTCATGCTTCTAATTTGAAATAATGCGGTTCTAATGGGCACTGAGGCGCTCAGGTACTCAACTCCAGCTGCACTGACAATTTTTTGAATGTATTATTTAACTTTCCTTCTCTGATTCTCTCAGCTGATTTCATGTTGAATTACTCTGGCATAAAGTGTAGGCTTTAGAATCAGAGGGACCTGCTTCAAAACTCCACTTACTCTGGGAAAATTACTTAGACAAGGGAGCCTCAGTTCTTCTTTGCAAATTGGAATTCAACGCTTGCCTAATAGGTTTGAGGTGAGAAGTACAACCAATGGCTAAGTCACAGTCGCTTTATACCAGGGTTATCTTGGTACCTTACTTACCTTCTCTATGTCTATGCCTATTTTCTTATGTGTGAAAAGGGGAAAGAATCATCTTCCCTAGGACTGATGTAAGGAGTAAATAACATAAGATATAAGGTGTTTAACACAGTGTCTAGCATATAGTGATCATGTAATAAATACCAGTTACTATTTGATCATTAAATGACTTATTGTATTTTAAGCACTTAGCACACTTAAAATCAGTGCCTTATTTTTGGGCAGCAAATTCCAAAGATACCATTTTGTTTTCAATATAGTTTATAACAGAGGCATCCAACAGTGGAGATGCCTGCCTCAGGAAACAGTGTGCTCTATCACTCTAGACAGCCAAAAAGACATTCATGGCTTTCAGTTAAGGTTGGGAAGAAGGGTCTCCTGTACTGGGAAGACCTTGGATGAGATGACTTCTAAGCTTCTTCTCAACTTTAGTTTTCCTCATTCTATGACTTATATTTAACTCTGGTTAGAAATGCTACTATTATTAACATTGAGGTAACATTACAAACTTTAAACTATTTTTATAAAGAACTAATAATTGGGAAATATTCAACAATTTGTCCAATACTTTTTCCTCCAGAAAAATGTAAGTCCATCCTCCTTCCTGCTTCTCTTATTCTAACAGTTATATAAAAAGCTCAAAGTGAAGTCAGCTATGTCATCTCAGAATATACTGTGATTTTCTGTAAAAATCTTTATGTCCTGTTCATTATTCAATCTTATGAAGCAAGAACCATGTTCTTGGTTAGCTCTGCTTCTGGTGATAATATTATGAACTAGGTCAGAAGTTAGTTAAAAAAATACGTCCACAGCTAAGAATCTCATATCAAAAAAAAAAAAAAAAAAAAAACCCAAAAACTTGGCCATGTTTCGTGTTCAAAATAAACTCTTTCCTCTATTCTGGGGCAATCATGAGATGTTTCTGAGAAAAGTGCCATCATGAATACTAGCCAAGGAAATGTACCATGGAGAGAATAAGAGTCAAGGGCCTGACCACCTGACTATTATGCCATCCCCTTTGACGGAGGACCAATGACAAATCACTTTCCACTTGTTTCTCAATGCTTCTGAATAAGTTGTTAATGGGAAAGGGGTCCTGGGTACCTGGGTCAAGGAAATATTTAAAAGTTTGTTTTTCCTGGTGCTTTTATCTGAAGCTTGAGAAAGGGGGCTTTGGGATGTGGGCATTGGAATATCCTTGAAAAGTGGCTTACCTAAGAAGAAGAAAAATTTAAAAAGGAATAATATTGGCACTATCTGGGACAAAAGGATGTCCTGAGGATGTAAAGAAAAGTGGGAGCAAAGAAAGGCTGGGTCCAAACCCACCCTTTGCAGATAAAGGAGAGGTTAGGGGAGGTGACTCACAAGGAGTGTATTCTGTACAATGCTGGGGCCTTGAGTGTTACTTTGGGGGTAGGAGAGGTTTGCAAGGTATTTTTCAGATTCCTGTGCTGTCCTGCCAAATTCTGCCAGTGAGCACTGCCAAGACCTGGACACTCTTGGGCCAGTTCCCAAACAAGTGTGCTGAGGGGCAGAAAGAAAGACAGCTCCATGACCAAATGGCCCTTATGCTTTGCTATGGAAGCTGTTTATTTTTGCATTTGATTTATATGGAACTACTTTTGTACATTGCAAATCTCTAAGTAGGATTGTGGGGTACCTGCCATAGAGAAGTGTTAAATGTACTGGTAAAGAAAAAGAAATGTATCCTTTTTTTTTTTTTTTTTTTTTGATAACAGCGGGAATGTTGGTTTTAGTTAGAAAATTGGGAAAACAGGCGTTAAGAAGAGAAAAGGGAAGGGAAGGATAGAGAAAAGTAATGTCTTTCAGCACAGAATTAGGAGAGATTAAAAAGTAAAATCATACCTAGTCTTGGGACATCCTTGGGGGTGGGAGTGGAAGCAAATGAGTCTATTCTGCTGAGCTGAATCCCCTGTGTGGTCCTGAAGGGTTCAGACTCTGAACCAAGAAGTCCCTGGAGGGGCTCCAGAGAAACCCTCCTGGAATGCAGAAGGCTTCAGCTCTAACTTGGAGTTACTAGGTTTTAATATCATGCACAGTAAAATTAAAGAAAAATAACCTTGGGATAATACTGAATTGCCCACTTTTAATTTTGTCCAGGAAAATAATCCTACAAGTTCAATATAACATCATTTTAACATCCCTCCTCCCCAATAAAAAGAACACAATCCCAGGATAAAAACAGTCTTTCTCAAGAAAGGTCAGCTGACCTTCAGGCTAATTTATATTTGCGGTGATTATAGATGATTTCTATAAATATACACTAACACAAATACATACATATATGTAAGTCTGTATATAGGTATATACCTGCTATAATATATATGTGTGCGTATATATATTTTATAAATATATACAAAGATGTATATGCACACACACTGATATGTATGAATATGTTTGAGATGTAAGTACCAAAACTTTAATATACCCTTTATTTATGGTATTACACTGTAGGTGATAATTTTTTATTTTAAGTGGGTCAATTGGGGGTTCATGTTGAACAGTGTCGCTTGAAATAAAGCTCCAATATGTAACTCCTGGAAAATTTTTAAAGCACATTCTAAATCTATACTTATACATAGAGCTGCTGATGAAAATGGAAGCATTATGCTTAACTGACGTGAAGGAAGTGGTGGAGGCAGCGAGGCAGAGCTGGCCAAGACTTTGGGGATGAGTGTGTTGATATACTCCTCGCTCAGCAGCCCTTCATACGGATATCTCAATAGTTATCTCCCAACCTGAGCATCTGAGAAAGATGCCACAGACAGACGAAAGCTTGGTAACAAACCAGCTCTGGCTCTGAACCAGAAGTTTGCAACCCAGTCATAAATTAAGCTGGGTTGAGAAGACTGAGAAGAGCCGTGGGTAGAAAGTTTTCAAGGTCTTCTGATCTTGGGAGGCAGGATAATACAAAGAGGCAAAAGCCAAAGCATAAGACAAAAATAAATATACTTGGCGCCAACCTATAGGTCCCTTGAACCTGTCCCTCTAGGGAGTTCCTGTCCCTAGTGGCCCATCAGAATCACCTGGGGAGCTTAAAATAAAATCTCTGGGATTTAATTGGCTTGGGGTGGGGCCTGGGTAGTAGCTATTTATTTATTTAAGTTCTCCAGATGATTCTACTCTGCAGCTAAGTTGCGAACCACTGCTTCAAAGGCTGACAAAAGGCAGCAGGAAAAATTCTCTCTCATCAGAGATTCTCAAACTGATTCATTTGCACTACTTGAAGTAGGATAAAATATTCCATAATCAGACATTTAGGGGTTCTCTTTTGTCACTATAAAGTCTCGCTGTGGTTAACAGGCAGAAAGACACTCTTCTCATCAAAATACGGATGAGATCGCCTGTGCAATGTAAAGTGACAGAACACAGGCACTGTCTTGACAAATGCCAATGTCAGAAAGAGCCCGGGAAACCACCTAGAAAATCAACAGAGGACCTGGATTACCTTAGAAAGTGTCTATACTTATGCTGAGTGGGATCAGGGTAAGAGCTGGCTGATGGCAGAGAGGAGTTTTCACAGCTCCGGAGCCTTGATTATGTGCCAGGGACTGCTACACATTTAGTATAAATGATCTCATTTAATGGACATGTTAGTTCACCCAGCTCTGGCCACACAATCTGCTACTATTTCTCAAACATGCCAGGTGTGCTTCCACCCTCTCCTTCCACCTGGAACCCTCTTCCTCTATGTGTCTATCTCCTTCAGGTCTTTGTCCAGCATTCACCAACTCCATGAGGGCTGCTTGAGGAAAGCTGTCACCAGCACCTCCCTCTCCCTGTTCCCTACGGCTCTCATCCTGCTGTGTTCTCTTCTTGCCACAGCATTCATCAGTTTCTAACAATTATCTATCTATCTGTCTGTCTGTTTGTCTATCTATCTGTCTTGTTGTCTTCTCTCTAGAATCTAAGCTCCACTAGGGCAAGCCTCTCTCTTTTTCCCTCTCTCTCTCTGTCCCACTGAACAATGCCTAACCATCCCTGACAGTTAATAAGTACTCAATAAATAGTTGTTGAATAAGTAAAAGATTTGATACTATAGTAAATTACTGTTATTAGTATTTTGATTAACAGAAATCTTGCTTTGTGTGCTAAAAATAATTGCTTTATTCTTTATTTAATAAAGAGAAAACTATTGATAAAGGAGGAAACTGAAAAAAGGGAGAAGGAAAAAAACTTAGTCGGCTGTTGATGACACTAGTACCTTCACAAAGTGAAGGGCTTTTCACTTCCTTGAAATATTAAATATTAAATATGTACAGCTTGCAAAGGTGAAGCGGGTTGATTTATATCTTCAGTTATCTTCATCGCTCTCCCTTTAACTTAGTGTTCTTTTGTAGTTTCCAAAGGTGGTGCCTGATAGTCACCTGCCTCAATTTATCCATGGGTTCTGACATCCCAAGGCTAATGGCATGTCTTTTAAAACAGAAACCCATTCCTAGGGTTGCCAAACACACACCAGCAGGGCACTCTGCTCCCTGGGAGAATAAACATGCCTTCCTGATCTCCAGCAGGGTTGCTGGATGAACACACAGATTGTTTCCTCCCGTCCCTTGTGCTGACAATGCTTGTGAGCCTTCCTGGAATTCCTCTAGTTGTGTTGGTGCTGCTGTCCCCATTCAGAATTCTATATGCAAAGCCTGTTAACTCTAAAATCCTAACGCAGCAGGAAAGCACATGAAAACATTTATTTTTCCTCCCAGTGTAATAGTACAAAAAATTTACACTTTACAAGGTTTCCACTCTTCTAGCACTAAAATATTTAAATGGACTCTGCACATAGGATCAGAGGCTTCCCAGAAGGTCAGAAGATAATGACGCAGGTAAGGAGAAGGCACAAAAGCCAGAGGACTTGATGATAAAAGAAGTTAAGTTGACAAATGCAGTGCTCAAGGCAGGATACTGTGAAACCATTATGTTTCAACAAAGAGAGTAAGTATACCCCTGCAGAGTCAGATCTTGGCACTCAAGCATTAAAATCTTTATCTTCACCACGTGCATAAAATGAAAAGTAAAATCTGAAAGAGAGAGAAGCAACCATGACCATTTTCGATTTCACTCTCTCCTCAACAAAGCAATTCATCGTAGATGCATTTGAAGCAGCAAACCTTACCATTACTATTAAGCAAATGAGAACTAGTTAAAATATAAAAAGAGCTCTCTGTCCAAATCCAAGAGGTGGGAATAAATCTAGGTAACTGTCAGATCAGGTGAGTAAAAAGAAAGATGGTTTCATTACAATGATCAAATCCAGTACTACATTTCCATTAAAAAGCTAAGCTGCATGCTAAGCAAAAAGGATTCAACGGCTCTTTGCTTAAAACAAATACAGTCATTCCAGGACCTGCCTGGTACCAAAACCTGTGGATGCTCAAGTCTCATATATAAAATGGTGTAGTACTTGCATATATCCTACAAAAGCCTGCCCATATATTTTAAATAAACACTTAATATACTATAAATGTTATATAAATAGCTGTAAATACAATGTAAATACTATGTAAATAGTTGCCATTGTGGGGACTTCCCTGGTGGCACAGTGGTTAAGAATCAGCCTGCCAATGCAGGGGACATGGGTTCGATACGTGGTCCAGGAAGATCCCACATGCTGCAGAGCAAGTAAACCCATGTGCCACAACTACTGAGCCTGTGCTCTAGAGCCCGTGAGTCACAACTACTGAGCTCACATGCCACAACTACTGAAGCCCACGCACCTAGAGCCCATGCTCCACAACAAGAGAAGCCACCACAATGAGAAGCCCACGCACCACAACAAAGAGTAGCCCCTGCTCACCGCAACCAGAGAAAGCCCACGCACAGCCACGAAGACCCAAAGCAGCCAAAAATTAATTAATTAATTAATTAATTTGAAAAAATAGTTGCCATTGTGCTGCAAAGTCAAGTTTCAATTTTTGAAACTTTCTGGAATTTTTTTTTTCCTTTCTGAATATTTCAATCCTTGGTTGGTTATATCTGCAGATGCAGAACCTTTGGATATGGAGGGCTGACTGTAAGTGAATTTGTGGAGTACATCCATAGTGCTAATAAAACATTTACTGATCATAAAGCTGGAAAACAGCTTACACATCTAAAATGCCCTCTTAAATCCTTCATAAAACAAGCATAAACTCTAGTTTATTATCTGCCAACCCTCTCTAAATTCTGAAATAACTTCCTTTACACACCAACTTGCTCTAGCCGGGAAGCATGAATCCAAGTAATGGTCTACGGGTCTGACTCCATACAGGAGGACTGGATGGTGTTTTTAAAAAAATAACACATTTGAATCCTTTCATGCCAGCAAGCATGGGCTCTGGTTCTCCACAAACTCTATCATTTACACATTTCCTCAGGCCAGGACTCAAGGCTCTTGTGCCCTGGAATTGTTAGGGAAACCACTGAATGAAACCACCTGCCCTGGCCAGGCACAATAGTAACCACTTGTATGAGTTATCTTACAACAGGAGGTCCTGGTAAGGAACACGGAACTAACAAGCTACCACCAACTGGAATAATTCAGGAAAGGTCGAAAGGAGAGAGGAGTCTCCAGTCCATATGTCCTACCAAACTCCCAGAATCCTTCTCTCTGGAATCCATCTTGGCTGAGCAATGCGTGCATCACCAGGAAAGACCTAGAGTCAGAATGATTGGCCAGAGACAAGTTGGAAACTAACCCCATCACCATAAAACCTGAGACTGCGAGCCACGTGGCAGAGCAGTTCTCCTGGGTTCCCTTAGCTTTCTGCTCTCTGCCCAGGCGCCCCTTCCCAATAAACTCTCCTGTTTTGTCTGCACACGTGTCTCCTTGGACAATTCATTTCTGAGTGTCAGATAAAAGCCCACTTTCAGGCCCTGGAAGGGGTCCCCCTTCCTGCAACAGAATAACCAGAGTGATATAGAGACCAACAGGCAGAATACATGCACACACCTACACTTTGGGGAGCTGCACCCATTTCCTGCCCATTCTGCAACTCTCAGAGCTTTCCGGGAACTCTTTTGATATCTCAAGGGCCAAATGTAAGCCAGAAAAGTCATTATAGTCATAAAGCATTTTGATCAGAAATCAAATTACTCATATTGTTCATGTCCTGCTTTTTCAAAAGTGTTTGCTGGAAAGGATTTTTACTGGTTTCTGAAAGACAAAACCATCCGCTAAGTATTTGCAAACAAGGGATAAGACTGTGGTAGCTCAAAACTGGTCTTCCCTGGACTAGAATCATGGGGTGGTTCTGGAGTCCTGAGGGTCAGGGACTGGATTCCTGCTGGATAGCCATCCCCTGTTTGTGTGTGGATAAGTTCCTTGACTTCTCTCAGCCTAATCCCATTGGGAAATATACTGTTTATTTACACTCCCTGACATACACCAATGTTAGATTAGTGTTAGATCCTTCCCCATCCCTTATTCTAGCTTGGGGAAAAAAATAACAAAACTAAAAAGTACAGTTCATCCTCTGCTTAAAATTTTGCACAATTAAAAAAAGTGACATTTGCTTATATTCTCTTTTCGTTATTAAGTATCTTTCCATCTTTTATACAACTTTTTTTAATTAAAAAAAGTTTTTCAATGTTTCTTTTTCTTTATTATTGAAATACAGTTGACTTACAATATCATGTTAGTTTCAGGTGCATAGCACAGTGATTCAGTTATATATATATATATTCCTTTTCAGATTCTTTTTCCGTATAGGTTATTACAAAATATTGAGTATAGTTCCCTGTGCTATACAGTAGGTTCCTGTTGGTTATCTATTTCATATATAGTAGTATATATATGTTAATTCCAACCTCCTAAATTTATCCTTCCCCCCCACCCCCTTCGGTAACCATAAGTTTGTTTTCTATGTCTGTGAGTCTTTTTCTGTCTTGTAAATAAGTTCATTTGTATCATTTTTTTTAGATTCCACATATAAGCAATACCATATGATATTTGTCTTTCTCTGTCTGACTTACTTCACTTAGTATGATAATCTCTAGGTGTACCCATGTTGCTGCAAATGGCATTGTTTCATTCTTTTTTATGTCTGAGTACCATTCCATTGTATATATGTACCACATCTTTACCCATTTCTCTGTCATGGACATTTAGGTTGCTTCCATGTCTTGGCTATTGTAAATACTGCTCCAATGAATTGGGTGCATATATCTTTATGAAGTATGGTTTTCTCTGGGTACATGCCCAGGAGTGGGATTGCTGGATTATATGGTAGCTCTATTTTTAGTTTTTTAAGAAATCTCCGTATTGTTCTCCATAGTGGCTGTACCAATTTACAGTCCCACCAACAGTGTAGGAGGGTTCCCTTTTCTCCATACCCTCTCCAGCATTTATTGTTTGTGGACTTTTTGACGATGGTCATTCTGACCAGTGTGAGGTGATACCTCATTGTAGTTTTCATTTGCATTTCTCTAATAATTAGTGATGTTGAGCATCTTTCCATCTGCCTTTTGGCCATCTGTATGTCTTCCTTGGAGAAGTGTCCATTTAAGTCTTCTGCTGCTTTTTTTTTATTATTTGGGTTGTTTGTTTTTTTGGATATTGAACTATATGAGCTGTTTGTATATTTTGGAGACAAGTTTCTTTTTTTTAAATATGACTGCACATAGCTCATTTACTTTATAAGTAGTTCTTGAGTAAATAAGTGAGTGAATCAAATAATCTCCTGACAACATAAATTAGACTTCTTTGGTATCTACTATTTCAAACTTGAAATATAGTGAGTTGTAATTCTTTGTATTAGCACTTGAACAGCACAATGTCTAACAATCTCTCAGTATTTGTTAACTGTTTTTTTTTTTTTTTCTTTTTGCGGTATGTGGGCCTCTCACTGTTGTGGCCTCTCCCGTTGCGGAGCACAGGCTCCGGATGCGCAGGCCCAGCGGCCATGGCTCACGGGCCCAGCCGCTCCGCGGCATATGGGATCCTCCCAGACCGGGGCACGAACCCGTATCCCCTGCATCGGCAGGCGGACTCTTAACCACTGCGCCACCAGGGAGGCCCTGTTAACTGTTTTAAATGAATTAACTCAGAATAATAAAACTCAAGATAGGGAATTTCAAATATGCCGACTCATTGAAAATGCTCATTAAAGCTACATATTTCAAATTTAATAGGAGGCAAAAGAACATCATCCTTAGAATTGCAAAGTGATGAGTTTTAACATGTACTACAATTGTTATAAACCACTATATGGAGTTCACATACTCAGAATTTTAACTTTCCTAATGTAAATTCCTTTATCCCCAAATGTTACTACTCCATAGAAGGATGCCTTCCCTCAGTAAAAATTTATCAAGGAATAAAGATGTAAGTGACTAAAAAAAAAAAAAAAAAAAGATGTAAGTGACTACTCTATCATTAATAACTAACTAAAGAGGAAATCATTAGGAGTGGGTCTTGTTTTTGTACTAAAAACAATCATTTTGATTCTCCAGAGGACACAGACTTCTCTAGATTACCAATATAAACTCTTTGTATAAAATAGTTCTCAAGAACAAGAGATGCTTGGATGTATTCTTCCCACTCAAGGAGCAGTAAACAACCAGTTTCTGCCTCTGAAGCTTCATGGGGTATTTCAGGTACAAGTATAAACCCAAAGACACCAATGTTTCTATTGAATCAATGCACCAGGTGACCAACTACCATGACTTGAGCACCCAGCATTGGTAAGACAAGTTTCCTGCTTTAAAGAAACTTTCAGTTTTACTTGATTTCACTGTGGGGCAGTCTCTCTTTTGTTTGTTTCTCAAATGAAACCCTCTCCTGTTTCTCTTCCTACTCTCATTTCTTTTCAATTTTGTTAACTTGATATTTTTCTGAAAACTTCAGTGTTGACATGGAGGTGAGCCATGAGGCCCCTCTTTATCCTCCATCCCATCCCTGGGGGATCATGCCACCACTGATAGCCTGTTCTTTATCACCTCCCCAGGCTTTTCCCTGAGGCATTTGTCCACTAGTGAGCACCAGTTTCTAAACATCTCCACTTAGATGACCCATAGACACCACCATGTTCAAAACAGTACTGCATTCTCCAGCTATGTTTTGGCACCACCACATTCAAACTAAAAACTTAAGAATCACTTAGACAATTCCTCTGAATCCTGGATATTGTCCCTTCTAAAGATCTCTTAAATTTTCCCATTTTTATACCTTCACTGTCATCACCTTAGGGAAAGGAGAGCTAATATATTCTGTGTGATTCCTATTGGTTACTAACCAAAATCATCTGGGGAGTTTCTTGAATCCTTTATAATCCATGCCAGAATCTTAGGGAGCACAGAGTTTGAATAACTTCTCCAGGTGATCCCAATATGCCTCCAAACATGTTAGTGTTTGACATATATTATCTCAGCTATTCTTGACTGAACTCCTATGAGGTAGGTACTTTTAAACCCATTTATAGAAGGAAAAACCTCAGCCTCAGAGATGCTAAGTAACTTGGCTGTGATAAGACAACTACTAAGTGATGGAGCTGAGATTCAAGGTTTATCTGACTCCAAAATCTGTGTTCTTCTGAGTTCCCTGCCATTTACTCTCGATTTATTTGGCCAGTGGTTCCTACACTTTAAGCTGTATATGTTGTAAGAGGGTTTTTTCTTTAAATGTCAGTTTCCAAGTCAAACCCACAGAAATTGATTCTATAGGATTAGATTCCAACCTAGGAATATGTATTTTAACAAGCACCCAGGGGGATTCTAAAACAGGCATCTAGGATCATTCTTTGAGTAAAAATTGATTACTCAGTAGACATATTAACATTTCCCCCCCAGAATGCAAATGTAGTCATGTCTATTTTCTTGTTAACATTAAACAGATCCCAATTAGTTTCATAATAAAGTCCAAATTCCTAGTTATGGTGCATATGACCTCCACATGGTGGTTCCAGTCTTATTTGTCTCATCCCCTCCTCTCCCTCGCTTTCATTCTGCGCTCCAGTCATACAGAACCAAATGCTTGCTCTTCAGTGACAAAGTCATGTATTTAAAAAAAAATTACTTTATATTGGAGCACAGTTGATCAACAATATTGTGTTAGTTTCAGGTGTACAGCAAAGTGATTCAGTTATACATATACATGTATCTATTCTTTTTCAAATTCTTTTCCCATTTAGGTTATTACAGAATATTGAGCAGCGTTCCCTGTGCTATACAACAGTCCTTGTCAGTTATCTATTTTAGCTACAGCAGTGTGTGCATGTCAATCCCAAACTCCCAATCTATCCCTCCCCCCCACTCTTCCCCCTTAGTAACCATAAATTCATTCTCTAAGTCTGTGAGTCTGTTTCTGTTTTGTAAATAAGTTCATTTGTATCATTTTTTGATTCCACATATAAGCGATATCATGTGATACTTGTCTGACGTACTTTGCTTAGTATGATAACCTACAGGTCCATCTATGTTGCTGCAAATGGCATTATTTCATTCTTTTTAATGACTGAGTAATATTCTACTGTATACATGTATCACATCTTCTTTATCCATTCATCTATCAATGGACATTTAGGTTTTATCTTCAAATCTCTGCACATGCTGTGGCCCTTATTTGGAAAGCCTGGAATTGTTTAAACTCAGTTACTTGCTCTGTCATTCCTCCATAGTTTGCTGTTCCTTTCTGTGACTTCTTAACAGGAAGGGCATCACTCATGTTAGCATTTTTATGCCCCAGTGCACTTAGTTCTTAACTTGTCCACCTCTCACCATACTCTTGGTGGTAAAAACAGATAATTCCTCTTTGTATCTTCAGTGCTAGCACAGCCCTTACACAAAGTCGGCCATTAAATATTTGGCCAATTGAAAAAAATAATAATCAATTGAACTTTGGCAGATAATCCTAAAAGTTTAAAAAGTCTGTGGATATATTGGGTTGGCCAAAAAGTTCATTTGGATTTTCCCATAACATATTATGGAAAAACCTGAGTGAACTTTTTGGTCAACCCAATATTTGGGCATTTTTCATACATGTTAATGAAATATATTATCAACTATATCAATCTTTGCCAAAAGATTTCATAGATGCATATAATTGCTAGAGGAAGAGAAGATTTTAGAAGTCATGTTAGATGATATCCCCATTTTACAGATGGAAAAATAGAAACCTGAAAGAATTAAGTGACTTTCTCAAGTTTATTCAGCAAGTTCAGTGGAGACTGAAAGCTTTTCTTTCTCTGGTCTAGTTCTCCTTTTGCTCTCCCATATTGCTTGTTTTTTCTTCCATTTATCTACTTTACCAGTAATTAACACTTATGTGGGCACCAACTGTGTTTAAGGCACTGAGCCAAATATGTTATCTCAGCATTGCATTTCTTCCTTCCTTCCATCCTCAGAACTTGGACATTTGATAGGTACCAGCACTGTGCCAGTTGCCAAAAATGTAAATATTCAGAAAACAGAGTTCACATTCCAACAAGCTTAGAGTCTAGAAGAAAACACAGATAAATGTGCAGTGATTTAAGACTTGGTATCTCAAGTGGGCACTCCATGACATCCTTGGGATTAAACATGGAATGAAAATTTGGTGACTATGTATTCAAAGGACAAATGTCACTGCTCCCTTCTTTACCAGTTTTGTAGTAAGGACCAAAAACACCAATCAGAAAAAAATAATAAAGCACATACTTGAGAAGTCTCATACTAACTAACCTGTCATAGAACTGCCAAAAAAGAGAGTGTTCTCTGAAGAGGACCTTTTAATATCCCCTGACTCCCAAGAGAGAATAAAAATTGAGACCTCTGAGACTATAATTATTAATGCCTGAATCCTAAAAGAGACACAATAGACAAGAAGCAATGTAGTCATCCTTTAATATCATAGTTTCAGGCTGGATTGACTTACACATAAATTGGGAATGTCTTACATTTTTAAAAACACCCCTTGACTCAACCTTCATGAATTTTTTATCATGAACCAAAGTCCAAAGTCAATATTCATTAATCTAAGAATATTTAGAGAGATACATGATACTTGGTGTTAATACTTTTGGAACTATAGAAGGCACTGTGTCCTATATTGCCAATATG
The DNA here is from genome assembly GCF_025265405.1 of Mesoplodon densirostris. Taxonomy (NCBI): domain Eukaryota; kingdom Metazoa; phylum Chordata; class Mammalia; order Artiodactyla; family Ziphiidae; genus Mesoplodon; species Mesoplodon densirostris. The sequence goes on along the minus strand of NC_082662.1, from coordinate 129,711,949 downwards.
TTAAAACTAGGTGGGGCTGGGTATAGGGGGCGTTGGGAGAAGAGTCCCTCTCTTAGCTATGGCTCCTAACCCTTTTCTAAAATATAACAATAAAGAAAAAAAAGACAATCAAATTCACAAAAGCTTTTATATAAAAGAGCTTAGCACAACACTATAGACTAAGTTAAACTGATGTTTATAGTTCACTTGGCTAATAGGGATTTTCAGTGACTTCGAGATGCTAATTTTATAAAATAAGCCTACTGTGGAGATTGGATAAATTAATATTTGGTATTTATCAGTAGATAATGGGTATTATATAGGAGTAGTCAGCTCTGGGCATTGTAGGTCCACTCAGGATATAACTTAGCAGACCCAGGTGGCCAGGGCAAACTTCCTGCAGGAGGGGTGGCCTTAGGTGAAACCCAAGAAACGGAGACAAGAAGGAAGGCTGTGCCCAGGAAAGGAAGCAAAAGGTAGGAAGACCCTGAGGCCCAGGAAAGTATGCTGCTTTTAGGTCCCAGGAAGACATTTAGACTGACATCACAGCATGGAAACTGGTAAAGGAGTGGATGTCAAGAGATATCAGGCAGGGGACTTGAATTTCATGCATATCAGAAGTTTGTGTAGAACTCCCTCAGGTCCTCAAGAAAGTTAGTCTCTATATTGTGTAGAAAAATAATTCCTGACCCAAGCCAGAATTTTGTTAAAAACATGCAGTACAAGGATTTATACCTTAAATCTTTGCAAAATTCAGAAGCAGATTTTTTTTTCAGGAGTGAAATTAATGGAGAGGTTTCAGCAGTCAGCAAGCAGTATGCTCCCCGAAAGTGTCCCTCCTCTATATGAAGCCTACTATGGGTCCTGGAGAAAGCACGCTGAGACCTCAGGACCAGGGTCTGCTGGGAGGAAAGGGGCAGGAGAAGACCAGGGTCTGCTTAGGGGATAATTCTGGGGTAGGGAAATCCAGAGAGGGAAGCTCAGAGCTATGGGCTGCGACACAGAATTAGACGGGCAAGTTTTGTGAGAGACTGTAGTGGTTCAGAATTTACATGTCATCCTGGTGCTCATTGCTAGGGCACAAGATACTTAGTCTGTTGTCATAACTCTTAATCTAAACATTGCCACCCCATTCCAGTCTGTGCAGAAAATAAAGGTGGGTCTGCATCAACAGCTGAAGTCTAGTGATGGAAGATACTGATGTTATTGGATAAAACAAGGGCAAAGTACAGAGGCAGAGGTTGATAGCAAGCAGGGCACTGGAGGAAACAGCTACATAAGCTCACCCATACTGTGGAGGGGGTGGACAAGGTATGCAAATGTCATGGCACTGCTCCCCACTTAGGTGGGCAGCCCTTACTATAGCAGCCCTAATCTGGCCCTTGGAGCTAAGAATAAGAAAAGAGTAAGCAAGAACTAGATTTGAACCCAGCTTGACCCCTTACTAGATGGGTTGATTATTTAATGAGTTTGAACCTATCATTTCACCTGTAAAGTAAGGATAATAACATCTGCTTTAGTGTAAGAGTCAGTGAGATAACATTAAATACCTTACATAGTAGCTGGCATATTTTGGTATACAAGAAGTTATAACTGCAATAACAAAACCAGATAATATCTAAAACCAGTCATTTGTGAAGGGTCACAAACAGTGACAGTAGTCACAGTCCACTATGAGCCGGAAATGTAGTTCTAAGTCCTTTCTGTGACAAGAAATGACTACCAGGATAATGAGACAATCAAATGAAAATAGAATAGCTGATTCTACCCTCAGTTACTAGTAAATACCATCACTGAGAACTGCATGCTACAAACAAAAAAGCATCTGCATAATAGCTAGATAACCTAATATCCCAGACTGCAATATTTCTAAAAGAGTGCTCAGAATAAAGTACTTCACTTATAACAAGGGACAACCCTGGTTCATCTCATGTAGTAAATGTCATGGTTATTGAAGCAAAGAGATCACAGTGAAAGTTCATTTTACAGATAAACATATGATCAATTTTCAACATTCTATAAAAGTAAAACACAATAGTTATTTGTGAATATGTCCTACAACTTGTTATTTCTAATTTGATGAGAAAGAAAGGATCAAAAATCTCATTACAACTCTCTGATAAAATATATTTGCTCTGTATGTGATGTCATTTATTTTGTTACCATTACTATTATTATGATGATTACTGCATTGGTCTCAGATATTTTGCTATGTTTTACTAGGTCTTCTATCAAGCCACACTTTTCCTAACTATGTTATACAAAAAACATGAACAGTCAAATCACGGATAAGAAACAGACATGGTTCATAAACATGGGTAAAGATTTTCAACCTAACTCATAATTTAAAAAAAGATAATAAATACAACTTTTTTTTACTTGATCAGATTGGCAAAGATAAAGAATTTGGTAATACACAATGTTGGCAAGAATGGATAAGCCAGGGCTTCCCCGGCGGCACAGTGGTTAAGAATCTGCCTGCCAATGTAAGAGACACAGGTGCATGTCCTGGTCTGGGAAGATCCCACATGCTGCAAAGCAACCAAGCCCATGTGCCACAACTACTGAGCCTGCACTCTAGAGCCCGTGAGCCACAACTACTGAGCCCACGTGCCACAACTTCTGAAGCCTACACACCTAGAGCCTATGCTCCACAGCAAGAGAAGCTGCCACAATGAGAAGCCTGTGCACCACAATGAAGAGTAGCCCCTGCTCGCCACAACTAAAGAAAGCCTGTGTGCAGCAACAAAGACCGAATGCAGCCAAAAATAAATAAATAAACAAATTTATATATATCAAAAAAGAATGAATAAACCATAGTTTAAAAAGACATATGTGGAGACTGGCTCAAGATGGCAGAGTAGAAGGACGTGTGCTCAATCCTTCCTGTGAGAGCACCAGAATCACAACTAACTGCTGAACAATCATCGACAGGAAGACACTGGAATTCACCAAAAAAGATACCCCACATCCAAAGACAAAGGAGAAGTCATAATGAGACGGTAGGAGGGATGCAATCACAATAAAATCAAATCCCACAACTGCTCAGTGGGTTACTCACAAACTGGAGAACACTTATACCACAGAAGTCCACCCACTGGAGTGAAGGTCCTGAGCGCCACGTCAGGCTTCCCAACCTGGGGGTCCAGCAATGGGAGGAGGAATTCATAGAGAATCAGACTTTGAAGGCTAGCAGGTTTGATTGCAGGATTTGACAGGACTGCAGGAAACGGGGACTCCACTCTTGGAGGGCACACACAAAGTAGTGTGTACATCGGGACACAGGGAAAGGAGCAGTTACCCCATAGGAGACTGAACCAGACCTATCTGCTTGTGTTGGAGGGTCTCCTGCGGAGGTGGGGGGTGGCTGTGGCTCACCGTGGGGACAGGGACACTGGCAGTGGAAGTTTCTGGGGGTACTCCTTGGCATGGGCCTTCACAGAGTCCAACATTGGTCCCACCAAAGAGCCAGGTGGGATCTGGTGTTGGGTCATGTCAGGCTGGACAGCCAACAGGGAGGGAGCCCAGCCCCATGTATGAGCAAACAAGCAGATTAAAGTTTTACTAAGCTCCTCCTGGCAGAGCAACACCCAGCTCTACCCACCACCAGTCCCTCCCATCAGGAAACTTGCACAAGCCTCTTAGACAGCCTCATCCACCAGAGGGCAGACAGCAGAAGCAAGAAGAACTACAATCCTGCAGGCTGTGGAACAAAAACCACATTCACAAAATAGACAAGATGAAAAGATAGAGAGCTATGTACCAGATGAAGGAACAAGAGAAAACCCCAGAAAAACAATGAAATGAAGTGGAGATAGGCAACCTTCCAGAAAAAGAACTCAGAATAATGATAGTGAAGATGATACAGGACCTTGGAAGAAGAATAGAGGCAAAGATTGAGCAGATGCAAAAAATGGTTAACAAAGACCTAGAAGAATTAAAGAACAAACACCCAGAAGAATTAAAGAACAAACAAACAGAGATGAACAATAAAATAACTGAAATGAAAAATACAGTAAAAGGAATCAGTAGCAGAATAACTGAAGCAGAAGAACAGATAAGTGACCTGGAAGACAGAATGGTGGAATTCACTGCTGTGGAACAGAATAAAGAAAAAAGAATGAAAAGAAATGAAGACAGCCTAAGAGACATCTGGGAAAACATTAAAAGTAACAACATTCACATTATAGGGGTCCCAGGAGGAGAAGAGAGAGAGAAAACATTTGAAGAGGGAGAAAATATTTGAAGAGATTATAATCGAAAACTTCCCTAACATAGGAAAGGAAAGAGCCACCCAAGTGCAGGAAGCACACTGATCCTCTGGCAGGATAAACCTAAGGAGAAGCATGCCAAGACAAACAGTAATCAAACTGACAAAAATTAAAGACAAAGAAGAATTATTGAAAGCAACAAGGGAAAAATGACAAATAACATACAAGCGGACTCCCATAAGGTTAACAGCTGATTTCTCAGCAGAAACTCTACAAGCCAGAAGGGAGTGGCATGATATATTTAAAGTGATGAAAGGGAAGAACCTACAACCAAGATTACTCTACCCGGCAAAGATCTCATTCAAATTCGATGGAGAAATCAAAAGCTTAACAGACAAGCAAAACCTAACAGAATTCAGCACCACCAAACCAGCTCTACTACACATGCTAAAGGACTTTTCTAAGTGGGAGACACAAGAGAAAAAAAAGGACCTACAAAAACAAACCCAGAACAATTAAGAAAATGGTATTAGGAACATACGTAGAGATAATTACCTTAAATGTGAATGTATAAAATGCTTCATCCCAAAGACGCAGGCTCACTGAATGGATACAAAAACAAGACCTATATATATATATGCTGTCTATAAGAGACCCACTTCAGACCTAGGGACACCTACAGACCGAAAGTGAGGGGATGGAAAAAGATAGTCCATACAAATGGAAATCAAAAGAAAGCTGGAGTAGCAATACTCATATCAGATAAATTAGACTTTAAAATAACGAATGTTACAAGAGACAAGGAAGACACTACATAATAATCAAGGGATCAATCCAAGAAGAAGATATAATAATTAAAAATATATATGCACACAACATAGGAGAACCTCAATACATTAGACAAATGCTAACAGCTGTAAAAGGAAAAATAAACAGTAACACAATAATAGTGGGGGACTTTAAGACCTCACTTACACCAATGGACAGATCATCCAAACAGAAAATTAATAAGGAAACACAAGCTTTAAATGACACAATAGACCAGATAGATTTAATTCATATTTATAGGACATTCCATCCAAAAACAGCACATAACACTTTCTTCTCAAGTGCACGCAGAATATTCTCCAGGATAGATCACACCTTGGGTGACAAATCAAGCCTCAGAAAATTTAAGAAAGTTGAAATCATATCAAGCATCTTTTCTGACCACAATGTTATGAGACTAGAAATCAATTATAGGGAAAAAAATGTAAAAAACACAAACATATGCAGGCTAAACAATACATAACTAAATAACCAAGAGATCACTGAAGAAATCAAAAAGGAAATCAAAAAATACCTAGAGACAAACTACAATGAAAATGCAACAATCCAAAACCTATGGGATGCAGCAAAAGCAGTTCTAAGAGGGAAGTTTATAGCAATACAAGCCTACCTCAAGAAACAAGAAAAATCTCAAATAAAGAATCTAACCTTACACCTAAAACAATCAGAGAAAGAAGAACAAAAAAACCCCAAAAGTTAGCAGAAGGAAAGAAATCATAAAGATTAAGCAGAAATAAATAAAATAGAAACAAAGAAAACAATAGCAAAGATCAATAAAACCAAAAGATAGTTCTTTGAGAAGATTAAAAAAATTGATAAACCATCAGCCAGATTCATCAAGAAAAAGAGGGAGGGACTCAGATCAATACAATTAGAAATGAAAAAATGAGAAGTTACAACAGACACCACAGAAATACAAAGCATCCTAAGAGACTACTACAAGCAACTCTATGCCAATAAAATGGACAACCTGGAAGAAATGGACAAATTCTTAGAAATGTATAACCTTCCAAGACTGAACCAGGAAGAAATAAAAAATATGAACAGACCAATCACAAGAATGAAATTGAAACTGTGATTAAAAATCTTCCAACAAACAAAAGTCCAGGACCAGATGTCTTCACAGGTGAACTCTATCAAACATTTAGAGAAGAGCTAACACCCGTCTTTCTCAAACTCTTCAAAAATACTGCAGAGGAAGGAACACTCCGAACCTGATTCTATGAGACCACCATCACCCTGATACCAAAAGCAGACAAAGATAATACAAGAAAAGAAAATTACAGACCAATATCACTGATGAATATAGATGCAAAAATCCTCAACAAAATACTAGCAAACATACTCCAACAACACTTTAAAAGGATCATACACCATGATGAAATGGGCTTTATCTCAGGGATTCAAGGATTCTTCAATATATGCAAATCAGTCAATGTGATACACCATATTAACAAATTGAAAAAGAAAAACCATATGATTGTCTCAATAGATGCAGAAAAATCTTTTGACAAAATTCAACACCCATTTATGATAAAAACTCTCCAGAAAGTGGGCATATAGAGGGAACCTATGTCAACATAATAAAGGCTATATATGACAAACACACAGCAAACATCATTCTCAATGGTGAAAAACTGAAAGCATTTCCTCTAAGATCAGGAATAAGACAAGGATGTCCAGTCTTGCCACTATTATTCAACATAATTTTGGAAGTCCTAGCCATGGCAATCAGAGAAGAAAAAGAGATAAGAAGAATAGAAATTGGAAAACAAGAAGTAAAACTGTCACCGTTTGCAGATGACAGGACACTATACACAGATAATCCTAAAGATGCCACCAGAAAACTACCAGACCCAATCAATGAATTTGGTAAAGTTGCAGGATACAAAATTAGGGCACAGAAATCTCTTACATCCCTATACACTAATGATGAAAAATCTGAAAGAGAAATTAAGGAAATGCTCCCATTCACCACTGCAACAAAAAGAATAAAATAACTAGGAATAAATCTACCTAGGGAGACAGGAGACCTGTATGCAGGAAACTATAAGACACTGCTGTAAGAAATTAAAGGTGATACAAACAGATGGAGAGATATACCATGTTCTTGGAAGAATCAATATTGTGAAAATGACTATACTACCCAAAGTAATCTACAGATTCAAAGCAATCCCTATCAAATTATCAATGGCATTTTTTACAGAACTAGAACAAAAAATCTTAAAATTTGTATGGAGACACAAAAGACCCCAAATAGCCAAAGCAGTCTTGAGGGAAAAAAAATGGAGCTGGAGGAATCAGACTCCCTGACTTCAGACTATACTAGAAAGCTACAGTAATCAAGACAGTATGGTACTGGCATAAAAACAGAAATATAGATCAATGGAACAGGATAGAAAGCCCAGAGATAAACCCACACACATATGGTCAACTAATCTATGACAAAGGAGGCAAGGATATATAATGGAGAAAAGACAGTCTCTTCAATAAGTGCTGCTGAGAAAACTGGACAGCTACATGTAAAAAATGAAATTAGAACACTCCCTAACACCATACATAAAATAAACTCAAAATGGATTACAGACCTAAATGTAAGACTGGACACTATAAAAGTCTTCGAGGAAAGCATAGGAAGAACACTTGTTGACAAACATCACAGCAAGATCTTTTATGATCCATCTCCTAGAGTAATGGAAATAAAAACAAAAATAAATAAATGGGACCTAATGAATCTTAAAAGCTTTTGCAAAGCAAAGAAAACTACAAACAAGATGAAAAGACAACCCTCAGAATGGGAAAAAAATATTTATAAACAAATCAACAAAGGATTAATCTCCAAAATATATAAACAGCTCATGAAGCTCAATATTAAAAAAAAAAAAACAACCCAATCCAAAAATGGGCAGAAGACCTAAATAGACATTTCTCCAAAGAAGACATACAGGTTGCCAAGAAGCACACGAAAATCTGCTCAACATCACTAATTATTAGAGAAATGCAAATCAAAACTACAATCAGGTATCACCTCACACCAGTTAGAATGGGCACCATCAGAAAATCTACAAACAACAAATGCTGGAGAGGGTGTGGAGAAAAGGGAACCCTCTTGCACTGTTGGTGGGAAGGTAAATTGATACAGCCACTATGGAGAAGAGTATGGAGGTTCCTTAAGAAACTAAAAATAGAATTACCATATGATTACAATCCCACTGCTGGACATATACCCAGAGAAAACCATAATTCAAAAAACATATGCACCCCAATGTTCATTACATGGAAGTAACCTAAATGTCCATTGACAGATGAATAGATAAAGAAGATATGGTACATATATACAGTGGAATATTACTCAGCCATAAAAAGGAACAAAATTGGGTTATTTGTAGAGACGTGGATGGATCTAGAGACTGTCATACAGAGTGAAGTCAGTCAGAAAGAGAAAAACAAATATTGTATATTAACTCATATCTGTGGAACCTAGAAAAATAGTACAGATGAACCGGTTTGCAGCACAGAAATAGAGACAAAGATGTAGAGAACAAACGTATGGACACGAAGAGGGGAAAGTGGCAGTGGGCTATGGTGGTGTGATGAATTGGGAGATTGGGATTGACATATATGCACTAATATGCATAAAATGGATAACTAATAAGAACCTGCTACATAAAAAATTAAAATAAAGTTCAAAGAAAAAAAAAAAGACATGTACCCCAATGTTCATTGCAGCACCATTTACAATAGCCAGGACATGGAAGCTACGTAAATGTCCATTAACAGATGAATGGATAAAGAAGATGTGGTACATATATATAATGGAGTATTACTGAGTCATAAAAAGAAATGAAATTGGGTCATTTGTAGAGGTGTAGCTGGACCTAGGATCTGTCATACAGAGTGAAGTAAGTCAGAAAAGATAAACAAATGTTGTATATTGATGCATATATGTGGAATCTAGATAAATGGTACAGATGAACTTATTTGCAGGGTAGGAATAGAAATGCAGACATAGAGAACCGATGTGTGGACACAGGCTGACAGGGCAGGTTGGGATGAATTGGGAGATTAGGTTTGACATAAATATACTACCATGGGTAAAATAGATAGCTAGTGGGAATCTGCTGTATAGCAAAGGGAGTTCAGCCTGGTGCTCTGTGATGACCTAGTTGGTGGGATGGGAGGGGGAGGTCTAAGAGGGAGGGTATGTGTGTATGCATATGGCTGATTCACTTCACTGTGCAGCAGAAACTAACACACAACACTGTAAAGCAATTATGCTCCAATTAAAAAAAGAAAAGAAATAAATATAATCATTTGATAACAAAAAAAGAGTGGATAAAACAAGTAATCTTACATCTTAATGATACAGACCCTTTGTAATACAATTTGTACTACCTATCCAAATTTAAAATGCATATACCCTGTGACCTAACAATTCCATTTCTAGGAATTTAAAGATATCCTCCTACATATGCTTAAAATATATATATATACACACACACACACACACACACACACACACATATCTATTGTGGCACTGCTTATTAAAATAACAAAACCCCCAAAGAACATAAATGTCCATTAAATCAATAAAGAACTGATTAAATTAACTATATACCCATATAATGAATGCTATGCAGCCATGGATCTATACATCTTAATATGTAAAGAGGTCTAGAAAAAAACTGTTTAAAGCACAAAAACAAGATGCAAAACCATCTCTATATGCTCCCATTTGTGAGAAAAATGGAGAGTTATCCAGATATATACAATACTCATAAATATATGTATATATATGAATATATACATATACACACATAGGTGTATATAAAATCATAATTCTGGAAAGATATACAAAAACATGGCAGCAGTGCTTGCCCCTGAGCAAGGAGATCCAGGGTCTGCAATAAGAGGGAGATTATGTTTCATTGTAAGACTCTGCATTTGTATATTTTTGTCATCTGTATATATTAGTTTTTCAATTGCATAAACAGTTGCTTAAAAAGGCAAGAATCTAATGGAATAACTTGGAGATATGGGAGCAATAAAACAAGCAAAGTTGACTGAGGTAAATCTAAGATGATGAGTTTTGTAGATTAATCTTTAGGGAAGAGATCTCCAACCTACTGTAGAGGTCTCTCCCTGTTAGTCAACCAAGTCGCACATTTTAATTCATTTACTTTTTATAAAACTCTATGGTATATGTACTATTATCATCACTATCACTTTACAGATGACACAGGCAGATTAAGTGACCAAGATGGCATAGTGGGTGGCCAAATGGAGATGCATACTCAGGTTTCTTGGATGCTAAGCCCGCGCACACTCTTGGGCATCACACACACCACTGCACCTTGACCTCTGCTACCAGGGCTCTGAAACCTCTCAATGGCTTGTATGGTTTTGGCAAACTACAATTTCCATTTTATTTTATTTTTATAAAAGTCAAAGCCTCACCAGATGTGGTTTATACCAAAAAAAGATATTTCTGGCACTGGGTACTATCTGTCTTTGTGAATGTGACTCACAAAATAAGTGAAGGATATGATGCTTCACTTGGTAAAGCGGCTTGCCATTTTCTACATATATATTAACTGACTTTCATGTCACAACAGCCTGGAAGAAGAGTCGTCATCAATTTATAAATGAGAATACTAAGGCTTCATTTAGGGACCTGCTCTCCTTGAAGAGGCAGAAACGGGACTGACCCCGGGTCTTTTGAATCTAATTTTAGTGGTCCAAATACACTGCTACATTGAGTGTGAATAACATCTGAAAAGTAGCTTAGAGCATGCAAGTGAGGTTTAATTGCAGACTCTCTGATTGCTTGCAGCAGCCTTTTCTTTTACATTCACAGTTCAAAGTTCCTACTCTGTAATATGACCCCATTCTTCAGTGATGCTTTCTAAGTCTTCAAGCTGTTCTGAATTTCAAAAGTTTTGCAACTTTGGAAGCTGAGTTCCATTGAATTCTTCAGCAGGTTTTTCTTTTAAAACTTTGTTTTTCTCCATATACTCTTTGTAATCATGGCAATTACTTTAATTGAAAGTTCCGATTACAAAGTTTTTCTAATTACAGGTCTACAAACAAAATATAAAAATATCCATTTGTCACATCCAGCTAGGTTTTCTTTTTATTTATCTCCCCTCTCCCTTTGTCAGTGTTCCCCTTGCCTCAGGTTAAGGGCTGGGCTCTTCACTATTACTGTGAGATGTCCTTCCTGCAAAGGCAGCTGAAACAGGCTATCTGTGAAAAAGAAAAAGACAGCTGTGCTTTCTGTGCCCAAAGCCATTCATGATGATCAGATATGGCTGTGTCTGGAAGGGTTCAAGGAACTTTTTAAAAAATATATACCACATTCAAATAATGTTTTTGAAAAAAAACCTGGCAACAGGAAACGTCAACATCATTAATCATATATTAAGTTTCATTAAAATTAAAACTCTGAAATAATTAGCTTCTGCTGCTTCCCAAGTGGTAATTATAGACCATCAGGAAGTATCACACTCTCTTGAATTTCCTCCTTTAAACATTAAATGCTAAAGATAAAACATTATTTAAAAAATAATCTTTTAGATTTTAACTATGGGAATATAAACAATACTTCCTGGGTACTGGGCTAATCAAATCTCTCATAATTCAGGAAATTTGAATTTTACTTCACTCAGTGGTGAAATTAAGATGGTAATAAGTGACATTTCAAATGAAAGAGTTCAGAAGCATAAAAATATCTATATTTAAATTTTTGAAGATTTTTCTTTCATTTAAAATTCAGCATTTATCTTCCATTCCCAATTATTATTAAATATTATTTATTCAATGCTAGTTAGAAAACATGTGTTAGATTACTCTATTATATTTTAGCAATCCTTCAGCGGGTTTCTTTTTCTACCCCACTTCCATATCTTTAAGTATATAATCTATAACCTTCAGTTTCTTCTCTCATGATCCCCAGTTATTCTCGCAAAATGAATTACACCATGGGGGGATAATAAATTTATCAAGATAGTATATATTATATGAATGAACAGTGTATTGTTAAATAATACTAAATAGTATTATAACAGTATTAAAAACAACATTGTTTTTACATGGAAATTACTGTCCATTAAAAAAGAGTAGCTGCTCAGTCCTGAGGTGTGAGACACTATAAGACACAAAGAGAGAAAAACAGATGGCGCCCCTTGTTCTCAGGGAGTTTTTGATCTTTGATGGGACAACATAAAAATAGAAATGCTGATAGCACAAGCAGGAGGCCAAATCTGCCTTTAAAGAGATGAAATGGCCTTGAATTTGTGGAAAGGGGGCAAAGTAGTGAGATGCAGGTGGGGTACCTCAGCCCAGGTCCTGGGGAAAATGCAAATACCCTTACAATGAGTAAAGGCTCAAAACAGAAAGAAAACAGCATGTAGTGGGTACCTAACTGATATCAAGCAAGGTTCTAAGTGCTCTACATTAACACTGTGTGGGTAGAAAGAGCTAGACTAGTTGGTGCACAAGGAGAGAAGATGACAAGAGAGGAATCATGGTCTGAGCTAGGGATTTTGGAATCACTTGAAGAGAGGTAGAGGTGAAATCATAGGAAAGACTCTCTGCTAAAGCTGAGAGTAGGAAATGAGAAAGAACAAGATTTGAATATTGCCTGTCTCTGTAAGTGAGCAATGAAAAGAGTATGAGAAATTGAATATATGAATGGACAAAAGCCAGATCATATATAAAAACAGAATTCAGACCCACAAAGTGCAGCAAGCTGACCAAGAAACCAACCTCTTATCTATGATAACTAGCCCAAGAATACAGCCTGTATAGGTCAAACATATAGAAAGTGAGACTACTATCTCTAGTGACAATCCACAAAGCCAAACAATAACTTCTGCAACCAAAATGACCAGGACTTGGTTAATAACTGATACCTTCCCTAAATTTTGTCCATGCTTCCAACTTAGAATCAACCAGAGAGAGATAAATATGCTCCCTTAGTCCATCACATAGGATGCCTCACTTCTAACAAAGTTAGCTCACCTCCAGCATCCCCAGGCCAACAGCTTCCAATAAGGGCACACCTGAAGCCTTCCTTTTTCCACTGTAAAGCTTTCCCCCTCCGCTGCTTGACTTTGGGCCTCTACCAAATGTAACTGATGGTGACTGACTCCCTTACTATAGTAAGCTCTGAATTTGGTTGGTCTTATTTATTTCCACAAGATTATTGGCATAGACAGAGATGGTTAGCTTTGGAAAAGGCAAGAGAAATATCTTCCTCTGAATAAAAATGGGAGGAGGGAAGGAGGAGGGAAGACACTTGGGGATTCTGAGTTGGCAAGAAAGCTGAAGGAGTTTTACAGAGGTGGATGCCATTTCTCAATTAAAGTAATCTCTAAACAGAGATTCAAGATAAGTAAGATTAGGGCTGTAAGTAAGTGAAAGGAGTTTAGAACTGGGGAAAGACAAGGGGGAGCCAATAAGAAATGGGTGAAATGCCCAGAGCAATCTACAGACTTAATGCAATCCCTATCAAAATAACCATGGCATTTTTCACTGAACTAGAACAAATAACCTTCAAATTTACATGGAATCAAAAAATTCCCTGAATAGCCAAAGTAATTTTGAGAAAAAAGAACAAAACTGGAGGTATAATGCCCCCAGAATTCAGACTATACTACAAAGCTACAGTAATCAGAACAGTATGGCAATGGTACAAAAACAGGCACATAGATCAATGGAACAGAATAGAGAGCCCAGAAATAAACCCACACAATTGTGGTCAATTAATCTATGACAAAGGAGGCAAGAATAAACAATGAGGAAAAGACATTCTCTTCAGTGGTTGGTGTTGGGAAAACTGGACAGCTACATGTAAAAGAATGAAATGAGAACATTTTCTTATACAATATACAAAAATAAACTCAAAATAGATTGGAGACCTAGATGTAAGACCAGATACTATAAAGCTCCTAGAAGAAACCATAAAGCTCCTAGAAGAAAGCATAAAGCAGAACACACTTTGACATAAATAGATGCAATATTTTTTTTGATCTGTCTCCTAAAGCAAGGGAAACAAAAGAAAAAATAAACAAATGAGACCTTATTACACTTCAAAGCTTTTGCACAGCAAAGGAAGCCATTGACAAAACAAAAAAGATTACCTACTAAATGGAAGAAAATATTTGAATGTGATATGAACAATAAGGGGTTAATATCTGAAATATATAATCAGCTCATACAACTTAACATCAAAAAACAAATAACCCAATTAAAAAATGGGCAGAAATCCTGAACAGATATTTTTCCAGAAGGACATGCAAATGGCCAACAGGCACATGAAAAGATGCTCAACATCACTAGTCACTAGAGAAATGCAAATCAAAACCATGAGACACCTCACACCTGTCAGAACAGTTATCATCAAAAAGAACACAAATAACAAACATTGGCGGGCTTCCCTGGTGGCGCAGTGGTTAAGAATCCGCCTGCCAATGCAGGGGACATGGGTTCGAGCCCTGGTCCGGGAAGATCCCACATGCTACGGAGCAACTAAGCCCGTGCACCACAACTACTGAGCCTGCGCTCTAGAGCCCGTGAGCCACAACTACTGAAGCCCACACACCTAGAGCCCGTGCTCTGCAACAAGAGAAGCTCCCGCAATGAGAAGCCTGCACACCTCAGCAAAGAGTAGCCCCTACTTACCACAACTAGAAAAGCCCGTACACAGCAACGAAGACGCAATGCAGCCAAAAAAAAAAACAAAAAACAAAAAAAACAAAAAACCAACATTGGCGAGGATGTGAAGAAAAGGGAACCCTTGTACACTGTTGGTGGGAATGATGTAAATTGCTGCAGCTACTATGGAAAACAGTATGGCGGTTTCTCTAAAACAGAACTACCATGTAACCCAGCAATTCCACTCTTGTGTATATATCCAAAGAAAACAAAACCACTAATTCAAAAACATACATGTACCCCAATGTTCACAGCAGCATTATTCAAAATAGCCAAGATACAGAAGCAACCTAAGTAACCATCAACAGACGAATGGATAAAGAAGATGTCAGATATATATATATATATATATATATATATATATATATACATGCCATTATATATATAACTCAGTCATAAAAAAGAATGGGGTTTTGTCATTTGCAACAATGTGGTCAGACCTGGAGGGTATTATGCTTAGTGAAAAAAGTCAGATGGAGATAGACAAATACTGTATGTTATCATGTGGATGTGGCATCTAAAAATTAAAACTAATGAATATAACAAAACAGAAACAGACTCACAGATATAGAAAACTAGTGGTTACTGGTGGGGAAAGGGAAGTGGGGAGGGGCAAGATAGGGTTAAGGCATTAAGAGGTACAAACTGATATGTATAAAGTAAATAAGCTACAAGGGTATATTGTACAACACAGGGAATATAGCCAATATTTTATAATAACCTTAAATGGAGTATAATCTATAAAAATATTTAATCATTATGTTGTATACTAAAAATGAATATAATATTGTAAATCAATTATAATTCAATTAAAAAATAAATGGGTAAATTGGCTTTTTGTTTAATATGGTAGATTAAACATAAGTGCTATCTCCTCTCTTTCTAGAGATTCTAGAATATTCTGTAATAAATGGATATTGGCATTAAAAAAGGAAAAAAACACATCAAGAAAGTTATAAAGGAAATAGGTTCATTGTGAGCTAAAACAGAGAAACTAGGAGAGAATGTAAAATAAAAGTTCTAGAGCCAGTTTTTGCTTTTACTCCATCTTTCATCATTACTGTTTGTTTAGTACATTAGGAATCTATTTGTAGTACCAGGTGCTCTAGGCTTTTAAATTCTTTCATGTTTCCTTGGGGGTGGGGGTGTAGACAAACATTTCTCTTTCTCTTTAGACAGTCAGAAAAGTGCTCAGATGTCAAATATGAAGCCAAAAACCAAGTCTTCTAAATTTGGGGGCAACACTAATTTAGAAACACAGTTGGACTCGTCAATATAAACCATGATAGATCAAAGTGAATATAAATAAAGGAAAAAAACTTGTAGTTTAAGGAAAGGATAAAAAATGGATGAAAAACTTCCTTATTTTGGAGCAAAGTTAAATGGAACTTAAAAGGGGACTGCAAACACCTGCAATGAACTTATGTCCCTTAATAAAAAGAACAGTCAAAAAATAATAATAATAATAATCGGGCTTCCCTGGTGGCGCAGTGGTTGAGAGTCCGCCTGCCGATGCAGGGACACGGGCTCATGCCCTGGTCCGGGAAGATCCCACATGCCGCAGAGCGGCTGGGCCCGTGAGCCATGGCCGCTGGGCCTGCGCATCCGGAGCCTGTGCTCCGCAACGGGAGCGGCTACAACAATGAGAGGCCCGCATACCGCAAAAAACAAAAACAAAAACAAAAACAAAAGCTCTGTTATGGCCTATATGGGAAAAGAATCTAAAAAAGAGTGGATATATGTATATGTATATGTATTAACAGATTCACTTTGCTGTACACCTGAAACTAGCAAAACATTGTAAATCAACTATACTCCAAAAAAACCTAAAATTTAAAAAAGAACAGTCAACATTTATTGTGCATTTATTATATGACAGATATGAAAGATACTTGTATTAACATATTTAGTCCTTACAGAAACCTTTCAAGTAGGACATAATAACTGTCTTCATTATATAGCTGAAGAAAATGTGGTATAGTAAAACTGAGAAACTTGCCCAAAATTGCAATTCTCCTAAGTAATACAGCCAAATTCAAACCCAGGAAATTTGGCTCCTACAGTTCATGTTCTTATTCCTATAATATGAAAGGAAGGAAAGGAAAGAGGATGAAGGAATATTGCTCAGTCACAAAAGCAATTTCAAAAGCTTTTCCTCTGGTGTCAGTGTTATCTATCACCAGTACCCTTGGGGGGCAATCTAATGACACTCTTAGAGCTTGGGTTTTGATATTTAATAGAATCCTCCATGAAAGGAACCCGGGCTCATTAGAGAGTAGACAGTACAATGTCCCAGAGCCAGAAAATTCAGAATGGGACTAGAACAGCTTCTTGCTGCCAGAAAGCAAGGCTGCTCTCAGAGATATCTGGAATAATGTCCAAAAGACATTGCACATGTACAAAAGACAGCTCCTACTAGCCAAGAATAAAAATTGGGGCATTAAAAGGGAAAATAATGATTAAAGTCTATTGGAGCAAGTTGTGTCTGTTAAGATAGTTCTAAGGTCATGACACTAAATGAGAAAGTACAAAATACTAGGAGGTGATTGTCAGTGCATAAAGAGGTCTCTCAATACTATCTTCTGGAAATGTTGTATATTGATGATATAAATGATATATGTCCTATACTGGAGCTGCCACTGAGTTATTAATAGAAATATAGATATAGCTATGGATATAGTGTATTATTTTACGTAAATAATCAGAGGATCAGAGGAATAAATTCAGAAGACAAAGATGTGAAAAACATAAAATAGAGAAGCCAGCTTTGTAATAGAGAAATTGTAAAATTTAAAAAATATACATAAAGTGTGTGTGTGAAGGGATGCCCTATTACAGCCCTTACTATACTTTCTGTAGCCAAACCTTGGTGGTCTAGGCCACCCCTTATTAGAGAACCACTATGGTAACTTATACCTTAGTTACTCAGCCTAAAATATTACACGTGTAGCATTTTAAACAGACCCAAGTCCATTCACATTAGGGTGAAAGGAAATCACTGGGTTCAGGAATAGTGGGGATTATATACGTAGACCGAGTTGGTCCATCCCCTTCATGCTTCAGACCAAATGGGCACAGGTTAAAATGGATAGGCAGATTTGTGGGCAAGAGTGAGCCCAACCAGGGCAGTAGTCACCCAGACACAGAACTGACTTAGAAGGATGACAGGCAAGTGGGAGGAAGTCCAGGAGCAAGGGCTGCTGTAATTATCTGGATAGAATAGATGGCAAGCATCCATCAATATGTCAATGACATATTGAAGTCAATGACAGCCCACCCAAAATTTTATGTTTACTCAGCTTGTTTAATGAGGGTTTACAGAAGTTAGTTACCATATTATGGGAATTGGGCCTGAGATGGAAGAGGAGCAGGGTGCAAACTCGTTCTGTGTGAATTTATCCAGGAGGTGTGGTAAAGAAAAGTCCCTCTTGTAATAAGTGTCTAATGATCTCTCTAATAAGTGGGCCAGTAACAATCCAAAACAACGGACATAGGATTTCTCCAGGAGAGGAGAGATAGATATAGCTGTAAAATGAAAAATGGAGGCCTGTCATCTGAATGGGTGAGAGTCCCAAGGTGAGCAGGTGTTCTGCGTGTGAGCAGCAGTGGGAGGTAAGCTCCAGCATCTCTACTGGTCCCTGAGGATGTGACACGTGGGAAATTTCACAGTGCATGGTTACCTCTTGCAGGAATGGTGTAAAATAATAATTAGGGGCACTAGTGAATCATAAAATAGCCAAAACACAGGATGTATACAATCTAAACTGGCAGTTGAAGCCATTCTTGACTCTCTGGTGTTGCCCCAGAGGCCACTGAAATATAATTTCTTAGTGAAAACTAGAAATTTTGCCTTTCACCCCCTCAGGTAATCAAGTGATGTGGAGGTTTATATTTATAGCGACTGAATCAGCAATTAAAAACACACTGGGAAATGATGGAAAGTACACATAACTTCAGTACAGAGAGACAGAGAAATAGGTCAAAGTCACTTACTGAGGTCAAAAGATCTTGCTTCTGGGCATAACAACTGAGGTTGGTTGAAAGGCACTTTGGAAGATAAGTTTAGAGCAGTTATTTTATTGATTTGTATGGAAAACTATAATCAAGGGTATCATTATTCTACTATTAGAGTATTATAGAAGGTAAGTAATAAAAAGAGGAAGAGAAATAAAATAAGAAGTCAGGAAAAAATAAATCACAAATAGGACATTATTTATAAGGAGATACATTTTTTAAGAAAGACATATAAAAGTTGGGAAAACACTGAGTGGGCAGTATGATTTGGAGTGAGAATCTTTCAGAGGACAGAAAGGTATCTAGAATAGTTAGAAGAGATAAAGTGAATTAAAGTAATATATTTAGAAAAGAGTACACTGGATGAGGGGACCTTGGAAAGAGGCTGTCAAAACAGTGTGAAGCCGCTGACAGACTGCAGAATCTCTTGTATTCTTTCAACTTTCAGGAGTGAGGAGAGCTACAAACACAGGAGCTTAATTACAAGGTAGTTAGATCTCAGCAAAGGTTGCACTGAGCAAGCAGCACTCTTTATGATAATGACACCATAAGGAGAAGAACATAAAGAGAAAACTGTGAGTGAAGTAAATGGTAATTGGAAGCTGAGCATCATGTGACCTCCTCAGTGCCGCCTTGAGGGTAGATAGAGTCTAGAAAGGTTATGACGGGAAAAGGTCTTGAGAGGAGGACTGGAACTTTGTACAGAAGGAGTAAGTTGAGACTGGCATGCCAGAGCTTCTGCAGATTGGCAGTTTTGCCTTCTGGTCTATGTCAGCTCCAGAGTACTCAGTGGGTGCATCTCCAAATGATGTCACTTATTTTACTGGGGGCATTCCTGCCTGGAGGAACCTAGGACTGAAGAACACGGAACTCGCTCTCTGCAGGCTGCTGGGGGGTTGGAGCAATGGTTGAGGCTGTCCTGAGGACACGGATGGGTGGAACTAGGAGTCAACCAGTTTAAGAACTGGCAGCATGGTTGAGATACAAGATCCAAGGAGGCAAGTAAGACGACATCATGCTACAGGAAGTATCGCAGACACACTGGTCATGGTCTAGCAAATGGATAAAAAGAAAATTAAAACAGAAGGGGCTGATAGTGTAGGAGGAGGTTTAGGGAACTGGGAAACTGAATATGCAAATCAGTAATGGCCAGTCCATATACATATGTGTGTAGAAATCTGAGTCACAACCTGCAGCAACCTGCCCAGGAAACCAACTTCTTATCTATAATAACCAGCCCAGCCTGCTCTAAGTCAGACTTGTAGGAAGTAGGATTGTTATCTCTAGTAATAATCCAGGAGGCTAAACAATAACTTCTGAAACCAAAATGGCCATAACTTAATAACTGCCAGCTTCCCTAATTTTTGTCCCTCCTTCCAATTTAGAACCAACCAGAGAAAGCCAAATATGTACCCCTAACCCATCATGTAGGATGCCTGCTTCTAGTTAGCCCACCTCCAGCTCCCCCAGGCCAACAGCCTCCAGTCAGGCCACACCACTATGAAGCTTGTCCCCTCCTCTGCCTGCCTCTGAGTCTCTGCTAAAACACAAATGACTGAGGCGAACTGACTCGCCATAGCAAGCTCTGAATAAGTAGCATCTGTTTTCATGTTTACTTTGCTCATTCTCATATGTTTGTTCTCTTTGTTTACTTCCACAGAACCAAAGACTAACTAAAATCAAGATAAAGAGTAGATTCAGGATAATTGCCAAAGTGGGGGGGAATAGGAAGCTAGCTGTGAATAGAGAAGGGGGATTCTGCACTCTTAGGAATGGACAGGGAGAGGACTGACATTTATATATTGCTTGTTATGAGTGTCCTGCAGCTTGGTTATGGGTTTATACAACTCACTGAAGCCTCATAAAACCCTGTGAGAGAGATTTTTTTTAAATCCACCATTTTTAAGGGAAATAAAACTAAAATAGTTTTCATAACTTATCAGGAGTGGATAGGCGTCCAAGGCCAGGTTTCCTCTTTACACTCTGTCAGGTCACTCCCCCAAACCTCCTCTGACTTTCCCACTGAACTTCTGACCACAAAGAATCACTATGCTTGTCTCATAATCTATGGTGTAACTCATTGTTCAGTCCTTTGCTGTTCTGCAAAAAGGTGATGAGTGACATAATTATGTTAATATCTTGCCCAAGTTTACAGAGTCAGTAAGTGGTAGAATATAGATTTGAATCCAGATCTTTCAAAATTCAAAGTCCATGGTCTTTCACTACATTAGGCTACCTGGGAGGTGGAGTAGTTTGCTAGCAGGTGCAAAGGCAAAGTGGACATTAAATTTATTGACCTGAGGTGGTTAAAAACAGTAAGGCTAGGGTACTGGGAGTAAATTTTAAAGTTACTAAGGACAGTGGCAAGGGATGGGACTGGTGGCTGGAAGATCTATTAGCCAGGCACAAAAGAAGGGGAGAGAGAGTCCTGGTAGAAGGTAACGTTGCCTATGGTGATAAGGAGACAGTGGCTGATGTAAGAAAAGTTCATCAAATTAAAATGAGAATGACTGAGGGAAGATGGTGGGGCAATGGACTGTCCCACTGGAGACTGGGACTGGATTGGGGTGTAAGGAATTGCAGTTGCCCTGCCTCCACCCTGTGCTTTGGAGAGAGGAGAAAAAGAAGGAGCTTCTCAGGATGTTAGGAGGAAGCCAGATGCCACCCGGGCAGATATACAAAAGTACCTATTACAAGGCTGAGAATGTAGGAGAACAGAAATGCAAGACATAGGGTAAGAGACTGTAGAAGAGAGGAAGATCTGGAGGGGCTGCAAGTTCTGGAAAAGACAGTTGCATGTAGGGGTGCAACAAAGTAATCAAGGTAGTGATTCCAACTACTCAGGGGAAAGGAAGCAGGAGCATAGTTGGTAATTGGGAGAATACGTTCTAGATGGAAGGAGAAGCAATGTTGGGTCATCAGGATTTAGTTATTGACTGAGACAGAAGAAATAACCAGATGAAAATTCCAGTTGTATGAGTTAAAAAAATCAAAATTAGATTAAATTATAGTTTCCCCCAAATGAAAAGAGGCATAATTCGAAGGCCCCCAACTTTTTTGTTGAAAACTGCCAATATCTGTCAATGTTTGTTAAAAGGCCTTGGGTATTTTCTCCTCAGGAAGTCATCATAGTTTGACCTTTACAGAGTACTTTCTAGGTTCTGGGGTTTGCCATTTAAAGTACTCAGCAGTCTTCATTACAGGTGAGGTGAGAGAGAGGGGTAGAGGTATTCCACTGAGGAAGTATGAGTCACTGGACCCTTGCCCACAGAATGTTTATATTTGTCATGTAACAGGATTAGCACAAGGTATTGATGAAGATGGAGTGATCAGGAGGAAGATGATGACGACCTGCTGTTTTTCTACTGCTTTCTTTATAATCCCAATATAATTTTTCTCCCAAATTCAGTCTGGGAAACAAACATATTTAGGAACACCTATCTAACATGAAGGAAAAAATCTAAAATGTATACTGATTTCTCTCTTGTATCCTTTATTCTGTATAATACTGTTGCCTGGTAATTAAACTATAATGTATCATGGGTTGAAAAAACCAAAATTTCAATTGTCTTTTCCAGATTTTTTTTTTTTTTTTCTGTCAGACATTCAACCCTCAAGGCAAAATATCCAGGATAAAAACTCACATATACATTACGAGGCTGTGGTTGATCTTTTAAGCTAGAAAAGAGGGGTATTTTGACTAATGCTTTCCAAAGGGAAAAATAACATTTAAAATTCATTATAAGCTCTAATTTATAATAACCATTGTAATTTTATGGCCTCACTTCGGCTTTGCAGCAACAAGTACATAAAAATAAGCCTCTTACTTCCCTGCCCCATCTTGGTACTTTTCTACATTCTCCTACCAACCTCAAAAAATAACGTAGGGCTCAGGGAAGAGTTGGATGAGGAGATTTATGTGGATAAAACCATGCTGTGACTGCTCTGCAGTCAGAAGTGACCCTAGGGAAATGTTTTTAATGCACTTGAAGAGAAAAAATACAGAAATATAATGGTAAAGTTGTTGTAATTTCTGGATTAAAAATAAATTTTGTGCTAAATTGGGACAGACTGAGGAGACCTGTGTCTTCTCATAGACATGCTTATTTATTTAACCCCTAATTTTAAGTGGAAATTTTTCCTGAGGTGTGTGTTTAACTTCTAATTGAAATAACAATGAGCATGGTGTCCTTTGTCCATTGGGGCCTTCATTTGTGCCAAGCTCATTATGGAACAAATCAAAATCTCATACACAGAGGTGTCCAAGATGCAGATTGTTACAAAATTTCATTTTGTCAACCAGTCCTTTGTACAGAATATGCCCAAACTGTAAAGTGAATTAAATCATTACTCATTTTTATTCCCTTGGTCTAAATAAAAGTAAGAGCATCAGTGGACAGTGAGTCATGTCTCAGTTTAACCCAGTGGGCAGTTGGGTGACCATGTGTGTTTATGATATTTTTCTCTCCACTCTCTAGGACCCTCTTTGATTTTCTCACCCACTCCCTAAAAGAGAGTTTTTAAATTTTTGTTTGTTACCTCTTACCGACATTTATTTTGACAATTTTTTTCTGAGAGCCCATCCTCATCCTCTCCCATGATGTCCACGGCTGAAAATATCAATGCAACGAGAATGGCAAAGCAGCACACCAGTGCAAAGATCACGATGCACTTCTGCTGGGACTGCAAGAGAGAAAGAAGAAAAAGAAAAGTAAGTAAAGCAACTTTTGCTTAGGAAACTCAAGATGCGGCAGCTTTACAAAGTTCCAGGCAAAACCCTTTGGGGAATAATTAGTTTTGTCACTGCCAGAGAAGGGCTGCTCTCTGGGTGAAATGCCTAAGACCCTTATGCTTATTCCTCAACATAGCTTTCAAATCCCTGCCAAATATGTTAGAATCTATTAAATAATTTAGGTGCTGCATCAAGATTTCCAAACGAATTTGCTATTCTTTCTAATCATAAGTAGTCCAGAAAAGATCACTACAAGACCCATTATTGCAAATTAAAAATGAAACACAGGGTGGCTCAATAATTATTCTCTGTCCCCTGTTATTACCACCAATTTCCAAATTCTATGCAAACTGCATTCAAACTCTGTATCTTCTTGCTTTTCCCATCTCATCTTGCTCTAAGATATTTATGGCGTGATGACTTCAGGAAAGATGCCCTTGTGGTCAATATGAATTCTGCACTTTGATCAGAAAATTAAATCTATCAGATCCCAACATCATGGGTCATTAGGCAACATCATTCATTTCAAAACACTGAATAAAATCTTAACCAGCATTCACACTCTTGATATGGTTTTCACTTAGAAACACAAGCTCAAGTTCCAGGTGGTCAAAGAAAATCACGTCCTTATCTTTAGGCCCAAGTATTGGAATTCAAGACATCCCTATCTCCAGGGGTTCACAGTCAAAGGTGGCATAAGATAAGGCCATGTTAACTAGGCAAAGCCATGACCACTGGGACAAATACTTTTGCCTGCTTTCAATTTATTAGGTAAATCTGGATGGGAAGGAGAGGAGAAAGAAGAATTTTTAAGTCTTTGTGCAGCTTCTAGGAGCTATTTTCAGAAGGGGTAAGGGTGACCTTTGACCAGGCAGCCAGAAGCACTTTCTTAGTGATGGGATACATACATACACAGACATGCATGCATGTGTGCACACGCACACACACACACACACAATTTTCAGGGCTTTGTTAAAACCAGCTGGCTTTGTCTCCTCCTACCACCCTCCTGCCCTTCATCCCTGTAGCCACATAGTCTCCAAAGAATCAAGGAACCTCCTAAAGTCCAGTTTGTCCAGGGGCAGCCTCAGGTTACAGATTACAGAGAAAGACGTAGTCGGGAAATAATGTTGTCTCTGTGACCAGGCACTACAGATCAAATGGTTGTTTCCTTTTAGTGTTTTCTCATCCTCCCTCAGGTCTTCTCTCATAGTAGAACCTATTCCAAGTCCATTCTTGCCTGTCATTATGCTCTTCTCCAACTGGCGCACTCAGAGAGGAAGTGGGGGAAAGCCCAAGGAAGATACACCATTGTTCTTTAACCCTAGGCTCTGGGTTTCTCTAAGGCATGGATTGTTTTATTCTTTCTATCCACAAGCAACGAGCAAAGAGCCTAACAAACAGAAGGTGCTCAAGAGATAGTTATTGTATAAACAAACACAGAGTGAATGAATGAAACGAAAATCACAATGAATATTTCTCAGGATGGAGAGCAATCAGAGGTATTCCTCTCAGTGACCTTTCTGAAAATGGGTTTATTTCCACATTTTGGTGACTGTAAATCTTATAGCTCATTCTTTTTCACTCTTTGTGGGAGCTAGAGGCAATTCATGGGCCATGCTTACCAACTCTGTAAAACTCTGCAGAATAGGTTTACTTGGCATTCATCCCCAATTCTTCACTAATTTTATCTTTAAGAAGCAGCACAGTAAACTAGTTGAAGGCTCAGACTTTGGAACAAGATTGCCTGGACTCTGCCACTTACTGGTTGTATGCACTTGGGCAAGTTATTTAGTCTTTATGCTTTAGATTCCTTGTCTGTAAAATGGGCATAATAATAATAATAATAATAATAATAATAACAACTGCCTTTATGGGGCTGTTATTAAAAATTAAATTAAATGAGATATTTTATGTAAAGTACTTAGAACAGTACCTGAAAAATAGCACTAAATGAGTGTTTGCTGTTGTTAGTATATTGTAGTATATGCATCTCTGTAAGCTGTCTCAAATATTTTGGGGAAACAAGGTAAAAATATGAATAAACAAAAAACATACAACAAAAAATGCAATTATGTGTAAGAGAGAGGCTGAGAGACAGAGACGGAGAAGGAGAGGAAGAAATAAGACAAAAAGAGAGAAAAGAAATATGAGATGGAAGTTTTCTAGGATGAAATTCAGAAATTATTCTATATCAGTCTCAGAATCCAAAACTCTAAAGCAGCATTTCTCAAACTTAAGCATGCATCTAAATCACCTGGTCTGGGGTGGGGCCCCAAAGTGTGCATTTATAACAAGTTCCCAGGATATGTTGATGCTCCTGGTCCAGGTGCCACATTTTGATGTATCAAAGTGTCATCTCTACTAAATGCTACTTAATACATGTTCATCTTTCAAATTCACCTGCCTGTAGTAGTTTATTTTCAAACATTAAAGGGATCATGATAAATACACCCTATTAATCTAAATGTAAATCTTGTGCTTTATTTTCTCTGTAGGGGCTTAAACAATTATTTAAGCAAATTTTTTTTTTAAATTTTGGAATAAACTGTTTTCTTCCCTTTACTTTTTTATTTATTTAATGATACTCATTACTTGTATAATAAGAAAATGTCTGCTATGAACTATTTTGAGAAAATATGTAGTATGAAAAAGAAAATAAATCACCCAGATTCCCACTCAGACATAACTGCCATTAACATTTTCTTCTGGTTCTTTCCTATACTACATCTACCTATATAATAATCTGATAATATTTATAGCATGCTATATATAGTTTTACATTCTACTTTTTGCACATAATCATGTTTTAATATATTAAATATTCTTTTAAAGCATAGTTTTAAGTTGTTGTATAGTATTTCATTGCATGAAAAATCATTGTCTCCCTTACTCACAAAACTTTCCTTCAAAGCCACTCATTTTACAACAGAAAAAAAAAAGATTAAACATTTTCCCCATTTTATCCATTTCTCTATATAAACTATAAATAGAAACAAACAAAAAGCTTTTAGAGAGATTTGAAATAATGTAATGATATTCACATTAATCCAGTCCAGAAAAGCCTCTAACCTAGGACAATATAATTAAATATTTTCTCAGAAAGAATCCTAGAGAGAGCAGCATGAATACACCATGTCAGATACATAGTGGGTACTCAATGAATGAATCCTACTGAAGTTAATACTAAATGCTTCCTCTATAACAACATTGATTCCTTTCCCTCTATTCTGATTTTTATGATAAAACAGTAAATAAAATTCTACTTAATATGTGTGCTATTGAAGTACTTTGATGTAATAACCCTCACAAATTTCTATTTGCTTCTATTGATTTAATTCTATATTATCAACTTTTATTAAAAGGAACAATTGAACTATTTTCATTTTATTTTCATTTATTATTTTCATTTTAGTTTGTCAAATAAGAGAAATTCAGACTCTGATATTCATTTTCAAATGTCTCCTTGAAACAATGTACTATAACAATAAGAGATCATACCACTAATTTCTTTAGTCTCATTTATTTTCCAATTCATCAAAAGTGAAAGATTCTGTTCAAATGACAACATAGGAGTCTTGTAAATGAGACCAAACTCCAGGTTACTGAGAGATTTATTCATTTTCAAATCCTTAACAGATCATTTCAGATCATTCAGGAATTGATTTGAAACACACTTTTTTGTTTGTATTGAATTGAATCAAGGGAAGCAAAGTTTTAAAGAGAACCCATAAACATGATTACAATCTAAACTTCACTGATGACTCAATCTATTAAAAGAAAACAATATTTGAAATGCTATTATTAGTGTCAGTCAATCAGTTCTTTTCACTCTACGTTACACTGA
Source organism: Mesoplodon densirostris (assembly GCF_025265405.1). Lineage (NCBI taxonomy): Eukaryota > Metazoa > Chordata > Mammalia > Artiodactyla > Ziphiidae > Mesoplodon > Mesoplodon densirostris. The sequence continues at coordinate 129,684,621 of NC_082662.1, read as the reverse complement.
AACTATTTTAAAAAGAATTATTTGCTTGGTTAAGAAATAAATCTAATTATGCTAACTTTGAAAATATTTGAGTACCATATCCTTATCAAATACATTTTACCTCAATACAGAAAAGAGGTGTATAACCTCTAAATGAGGAAAGAATATTAAATTTTAAAATTAGAAGTATTATGTTTCCAACTTCCAATGGTTTCCAACCATTTTACAAGCTCTTAAAAGGAATTTTTACCTAGAGGCAAAATGTAAATATGCAAAAATTAACCATAAATTAAAATTATTCATATTCTTTTTCATTTATTTACCATGACTAGTTTTTTTGAACAAGATCATGGCAAAGTCTTAAAAATAACCACTTTGATGTATGTAGATTTTAATGCCCACAAAGCTGGAAGTTCTGGTACAATTATTCTCCATGTGAAAGATGTGCAAACTAAGTCAAAGACGTTTAGTTACTAGGCTGTCCAAGGTGACCCAACCAGTTGGTTGGAGACAGCCCAGGGATTTAATTTAGGTCTCAAAACCTCAATTCTCTAGATCTGTTTTCTAGATCCAAGTTTTTTCCTTTTCTTGACTTCATTTTCTACTTAGCTATGGTTATTTTATTATTATTATTATTATTATTATTAGTTTTTGGTTCAGAAATTCTCATGGTGGTCAATTAGTGTAGAAATGAAGATTGGACATTGGACTCTACGCTGTGGACACAAGGCATTCCTGAGTCTGTAGAACTTTCCTATGATTCTAGATGTGTTCCTCTCCTGAGTGCTTAGATATGTGCCCAGAAAACAAGATACTCAGAAGATCCAAAGTAATCTTACCTAATGACTTATCAACTCCTAAGTAATGGCCATACTTTGGAACAGTATCAGAAACTCTAAACTCTAAGTACTTAAGGGCTTTGCTTTGAAAATCACTTTAGAAGAATTATCAGTTAACTCTCCACATATATTTTATTGCTCCTTAGGGTTCTAGCTTAGGATTTTTCTCTTTTCCCTCTGTAACCCCTTCCTGAGGTATTTTACTTCCAGGTCTTCATTGGCTATATATACCAATAACTCCCAAATGTATATCACCAGCTCAGAGTGCCCAACTGAGTATCAGAACATACTAAATGAGCTTCCACACCATGGCACAAAAAGGGGAACACTGGAAACACTCAATATCTCTAAGTTGAGGAGACAAAGTTGGGATTTTAGAAAGGCCAAATCAGCTAGAGTCCACAGGACAGAGTACTATTAAGAGGAGATCTTCACATAGAAGGAGTTGCGGAAATCTTCAGGGTCTCCTTGTGTATAAGGAAACTACCTGAGGACTAGAAAAGAATCACTTGAAAGGAGCAGGTGGAACAATCCCTAACCCAACATGGGTCCAAGAAGACTTGGTGTTCCCAAAAAACAGAGTGGAAAAATCTCAAGTGCACATGAAACATTCTCCAGGATAGATCATATGTTACACCACAAAACAAGTCCTAATGAATTTAAGAAGATGGAAATTATATCACACATATTTTCTGAGCATGATGGTATGAAATTAAAAATCACTAACAAGAAAAATGGAAAATTCAAAAATATTTGGAGATTAAAAAACACACTAGTGGGCTTCCCTGGTGGCACAGTGGTTGAGAGTCCGCCTGCCAATGCAGGGGATGTGGGTTCATGCCCCAGTCCGGGAGGATCCTACATGCCATGGAGTGGCTGGGCCTGTGGGCCATGGCCACTGGGCCTGCACATCCAGAGCCTGTGCTCCACAGCGGGAGAGGCCACAGCAGTGAGAGGCCCATGTACTGCAAACAAAACAAAACAAAACAAACAAAACAAAACAAAAACAAACAAACAGAAAACCAAAACACTAGTGAATGGAAAAACCAATGGGTCAATGGAGAAAGCAAAAGAGAAATTAAAAAATACCTTGAGATAAATGAAAATGGAAATACAACATACCAAAGATTATGGAATGCAGCAAAAGCACTTGTAAGAGGGAAGTTCATGGCAATAAATACTTAACTCAAGAAACAAAAATACATAACCTAATTTTACACCTTGAGAAACTAGAAAAAGAACAAATGAACTTAAAGTTAGTAGAAGGAAAGAAACAACAAAGGTCAAAGCAGAAATATTGATAAATGAAATAGAGATTAAAAAGATAATAGAAAAGATCAATGAAAATAAGAGTTGGTTCTTTGAAAAGATAAACAAAATTGAGAAACCTTTAGCTATATTCACTGAGGAAAAAAAGAGAGAAAGTTCAAGTAAATAAAATCAGAAACAAAAGAGGAGACATTACAACTAACACCACAGAAAAACAAAGGATCATAAGACTAACATGAAAAATTATACACCAACAAATTGGACAAACTAGAAGGAATGGAAACTTGTAATACTGAATCATGAAAAATAGAAAATGTGAATAGACTAAGTACTAGTAAGGCAATTGATTACTAATCAAAAATATCCCAACAAACAAAAGTCCAGGACCAGACAGCTTTACTGGTAAATTATGCCAAATATTCAAAGAAGAATATGAATCCTTCTCAAACCAAAAAACAGAAGAGGAAGGAACACTTCCAAACTCATTTTACAAGGCCAGCATTACTCTAATATGAGAACCAGACAAGGACACCACAAGAAAATTATAGGCCAATATCCCTGATGAATGTAGATTCAAAAATCCTCAACAAAACATCAGCAAACAAAATTCAACAATACATTAATGTACACACTGCTATATTTAAAATAGATAACCAACAAGGACCTACTGTATAGCACAATGTTATATTTAAAATGGATAAACAAGGACCTACTCTATAGCACTCTGCTCAATGTTATGTGCAGCCTGGATGGGAGGGGAGTTTTGGGAAGAATGGATACATGTTTATCTATGGCTGAGTTGCTTTGCTGTGCACCTGAAACTATTACAATATTGTTAATTGACTATTCTCCAATATAAAATTAAAAGTTTAAAAACAAAACAATACATTAAAAGATCATACACCATAATTAAATGGAACTCATTCTAGGGATGCAAGGATGGTTCAATATCTGCAAGTCTATGTGATATGCCACATTAACAAAATGAAGAAAAAAATCATACGATCATCTCAGTAGATGCAAAAACATCACATGACAAAATTCAATATCAATTTATAATAAAAACTCTCAATAAAGTGGATACAGAAGGAACATACCTCAACATAATAAAGGCCATACATGACAAGCCCACAGCTAACATACTCAATGGTGAAAAGCTGAAAGCTTTTTCTCTAAGATCAGGAACAAAATAATGATGCCAATTCTCACCAATTTTATTCAACATAGTATTGAAAGTCCTAGTCAGGGCACTTAGGTGAGAAAAAAAAATAGAGGCATACAAATTAGAAAGGAAAAATTGAAACTCTCACTATTTGCAGATGGCAAGATATTAGATATAGAAACTCTGAAGATTCCACCAAAAAAACCCTGTTACACTTAATAAGCAAATTCAGTAAAGTTGCAGGATACAAAACCAATATACAAAAACCTATTGTGTTTCTATACACTAATAACAAACTATTAAATAGAGAAATTAAGAAAACAATCACATTTACTATTACATCAAAAAGAATAAAATACCTAGGAATAATATTAATCAAGGAGATGATAAATCTGTAAACTGGAAACCACAGGCATACCTCAGAGATATCATGGGTTCAGTTCCAGACCACTGCAATAAAGTGAATATCACAATAAAGCAAATCACACAATTTTTTTTTTTGGTTTCCCAGTGCATATTAAAGTTATGCTTACAGATAATTGTAGCCTATTAAGTGTACAATAGCACAATATCTAAAAAATGCACACCTTAACTAAAATGCTTTATTGCTAAAAATTCTAATCATCATCTGAGCTCTCCAGTAAGGTGATTGATTAGTGAGTCATAATCTTTTTGCAATGTAACATCAAAGATCACAGATCACCATAACAAATATAATAGCAATATAAAGTTTGAAATGTTGCAAGAATTACCAAAATGTGACAAAAGGCAATTAGTAAGTATATGTTGATGGAAAAACAGCACTGACCAATTTGCCACAAATCTTTAATATGTAAAAAACACAATATATGCAAAGCACAACAAAGTAAAGCATAATAAAATGAGGTATACTGTATAAGACATTAATGAAAGGAATTGAGGAAGACACAAAAAAACAGAAAGATATTCTCTGCTCATGGAATGGAAGAGTGAATATTGTTTAAACTGGCCATACCACCCAAAGCAATCTACAGATTGAATGCAATCTCTATCAAAATTGCAATGGTATTTTTCACAGAAGCAGAACAAACAATCCTAAAATATGTAAGGAAACACAAAAGACCCTGAATAGTCAAAATAACCTTGAGAAAGAAGAACAAAGATAGAAGTATCACACTCCCTGATTTCAAACTATATTACAAAGCTGTATTAATCAAAACAGTATCTACTGACATAAAAACAGACACATAGCTCAATGGACCAGTACACAGAGTCCAGAAATAAATCCACATGTATATGGTCAATTAATATACAACAAAGGAGCCAAGAATACACAAGGGGGATAGGACAGTCTCTTCAATAAATAGTTTGGGAAAATTGGGCAGCCATATGTAAAAGAATGAAACTGGACTACTATCTTACACCATACACAAATATTAACTCAAAATGGATTAAAGAGTTGAACATAAGACCTGAAACCATGAAATCCTTAGAAGGAAACATAGGTAGTAAGCTCCTTGACATCAGTCTTGGTAATGATTTTTGGATCTGACACCAAAAACAAAGAAAATAAAAGCAAAAATAAACAAGTGGGACTGCATCAAACTAAGCTTCTGAACAGGAAAGAAAACCATCAACAAAATAAAAAGGCAATCTACTGAACAGGAGAAAATACTTGCAAATCATATACCTGATAAGGGGTTAATCTCCAAAATATATGTAAGAACTTATACAACACAAAAGAAAATGCAATTTGATTAAAAAATGAGCATAAGATCTGAAAAGACATGTTCTTAAAGAAGACATACAGATGGCCAATAGATACATGAAAAGATGCTCAGAATCACTAATAATCAGGGAAATTCAAGTCAAAACCATAATGGGATATCACTTCACACATGTTAAAATGGCAGTTATGAGAAAGACAGGAAATAGCAAGTGTTGCTAAGGATGTGGAAAAAAAGGGAACACTTGGGCACTGTTGATGGGAATGTAAATTGGTACAGCCACTATGAAAACAGTATGGAGATTTCTCAAAAAAATTAAAAAAAAACTGCCATACAATCCAGCAGTTCCACTTCTGGGTATTTATCTGAAGAAAATGAAAACACTAACTCAAAAAGATATATGCAACCCCCATATTCATTGCAGCATTATTTACAACCTAAACGTCCATCAAAAGATGAAGGGATAAAGAAAATATATATATATATATATTTCAGCCATAAGAAAGAATGAAATTTTGCCATTTCTGACAACATGAATGGACCTGGAGCACATTATGTTAAGTGAAATAAGTCAGACAGAGAAAGACAAATACTATATAATTGTACTTATATGTAGAATCCGAAACAAAACAAAACCAAGCTCATAGATATACAGAATAGACTGGTGGTTTTCAGAGGTGGGAAGCAGAGCGTGGGCAAAATGGGTGACGGAGGTCAAAAGGTACAAACATCCAGTTACAAAATAAGTAAGCCATGGGATGTAATTACAGCATGGTGACTACAGTTAATAATACTGTACTGCATATTTTAAAATTGCTAAGAGAGTAGATCCTAAAAATCCTCATCACAAGAAAGAAAAATTTGTAACTATGTATGGTGTCAGGTACTAAGCAGATTTACCTTGGTGATCATTTTGTAATATATACAAATACTGAATCATTATGTTGTATACCTGAAAATAATATAATGTTATATGTCAATTAAAAATATAAAAATATTTTAAAGATAATATTTCATGATAAGATGAAAATGCACATTTCATCCACTAGTAATAAACTCAAAGTTTATAATCTATATTTTATAATATATGCTTGGAAATATGACAAAACTCAGGCACAACAAGCCATATCCAAATATCAATTAATTTTCTAAATCAGTTTTTGCTCACTGAATTATATTAAAGTATATGAGAAAAAATCCAGTCATTTCTTTAAAATTTACTATGTATGAGGAACTAACTGAACAGCTAAACATATTATCTCATTTAATGTTCACAATTCAATGATAAAAAATTAAAGTACTGAGGTTACTTGGAGAGCCAGAATTCAGATATAGGTATTTTAATTCCATCCCATGCTCTTTTAACTACTATGGTATACAGCTTACTATCATATAGTTTTCCAAAAGAGAAAACTGAGTTAGCATAAATATGTTGCCCATGCAAAACCATATGACATTGGATAACTTTCATAATCTGCCTAACTAGCCACTGGACAAAATGTGTTTGCTACTTTAAAACTTGTATTTGAGTGGACTACCCATGCATCTATAGACTCTTTTAGCAAGGGTGAAAATGTGACCATATTAGCCACTGTTACATTCTGAAAAAAGAACCTAAATTAAAACAAAACAAAATTCTAGAATTGAGAAATACATTGGATGGGATTAATAGCAGATTAGACACAACATAAGAAGAGTTTAGTAAGCTCTATGAAAACACTGTGAAAAAACAGTAGAAGAAAAATGAACAGAATACCAGTGAACTATAAGACAACTCATGCAACCTAATATATTTGTTCTTGGAGTATCTAAAAGAGAGGAAGGAACAGAAAAATATTTGAAAAATATAATAGCAAAAAATTATCCACATTTGTTGAAGAAGCAATAATCAGAGTCATTTTATGGTGGTAAAGGGGTAAATTTATCAAGAAGATTACAATGCTAAAGTTTTATGCATCTAATAAGAGATCTTCAAAGGCATAAAATAAAAGTTACTAGAGAAATAAGCAAATCTTCAACTCCTTAGTGATGTCAAAACCCTTCTCTCATTAATGTATACAAGTACACAGGAAATCTATATATACATATAAGATATGAACAATAGTACCAACCAACTTGATCTAACTGACATTTATAGAACAATGCACAAAAACATAGCAGAATATATATTTTATTTGAGATCAGGTTGAACACTTACCAAAATAGATCATATCCTGGGCTATAAAACCAGTGTCAATAAAGTTACAAAAATTTTAATCATTCAAAGTATGTTCTCTGTCCAAATTTAATTAAATTAGAAATCAATAACAGAAAAATATCTGTAAAACCTCAAATATTTGGAAACAAACAAAAAAACTTTATGTAGTCTATGTGTCAAACAAGAAACAAAGGTAGAGGACCGTCAAGATGGCAGAGGAGTAAGACATGGAGATCACCTTCCTCCCAGAAATACATCAAAAGTACATCTACATGTGGAACAACTCCTACAGAACACCTACTGAACGCTGGCAGAAGACCTGACTTCCCAAAAGGCAAGGAACTCACCACATACCTTAGTAGGGCAAAAGAAAAAACAGAGACAAAAGAAGAGGGATGGGACCTGCACTCTGGGAGGGAGCTGTGAAGAAGGAAAAGTTTCCACACACTAGGAAACCCCTTCACTGGTGGAGACAGGGGGTGGGTGGTGAGGGAAGATTTGGAGCCACGGAGGAGAGTGAAGCAACAGGGATGAAGAGGGCAAAGAGGAGAGATTCCAGCACAGAGGTGCAGTGCCCACCAGCACTCACCAGCCTGAGAGGCTTGTCTGCTCACCCGCTGGGGCGGGTGGGGGCTGGGAGCTGAGGTTCGGGCTTTGGAGGTCAGACCACAGGGAGAGGACTGGGGTTTGCTGCGTGAACACAGCCTGACTGGGCCTAGTGCACCACAGCTAGACACGAGGGACTCCGGGATTAAGTCTGGACATGTCTAAAAGGCAAGAGACCATTGTGTTGGGGTGTGCGAGGACAGGAGATTCAGAGCAGCACCTAAATGAGCTCAAGAGACAGGCGTGAGTCGCGGCTATCAGCGCTGACACCAGAGACAGGCATGAAACGTTAAGGCTGCTGCTGCAGCCACCAAGAATCCTGTGTGCAAGCACAGGTCACTATCCACACCTTCCCTCCTGGGAGCCTGTGCAGCCTGCCACTGCCAGGGTCCCGTAATCCAGGGACAACTTCCCCGGGAGAACACACATGAATCTTCAGCTACACAGTCTGCTTTTTTTTATGCCTACTAGAATTCTCCCAGTGGTACTTAAGGGTGTCCCTCTTTTAGGAAATTTCACTATTTAACCAGACCAGTAATAAAAATTATTTCGACAGCAACGTAAAGACTTCTTTCCCTTTCAAGGACATGTAAATTCATTATCTGATCATGCATTAGTTTTCTACCTTTTGGTCTCTTTCACTAAATTGAGCTCTTTGAGTTCTAGAATCTTGCCTAGATCCATAGTGCCTGGCAGACATGGTCAATAAATATTTGCTGAATGAGTGATGAATAAATAATAAAGGGAAAAAATGGTAAGGGCTAAAAAATCAAAATGGTGATTTTTTATAATGCTGTATATTTATTTATTATTTATACACTTTCCCGTGGATTCCCATCACATAAGTACATTTATTTGTAAAATCGAACATGCAAAAAGTTAAATACTATGAGATCAAAAATAGCTATCAAAGAGGATAACAATGTAGTAGAGAGGACATCTTTTCTAAAATATCAGGACAGAGAACAAAAATTCAAGTTTGAATCAACATTTTAACGGAGCACAAGAACCTACTCCCAATATTATACAAAAATCTTAGAAATGAAGAACAGAAATCTTATAATAATGATAATGATAATTCTATAATAGTGTTTGACAACTAAAAGGTACCATCTATGGAGAAAAAAATTGAAGATTTACTGTAAATTAGATTCATCAAGGAAATCAAAGCCCAAGACACACAAAGGAAAACACAAACTGCTATAAAGGAGAGCTCTAATTATAGAGGTAATAGAAGAAACTGGCAGGAACTTTGGAATGACAGACACTATACAGGCATACCTCAGAGATACTGTAGGTTTGGTTCCAGACCACTGCAATAAAGCGAATATCACAATAAAGTGAGTCACAAATTTTTTGGTTTCTCAGTACTTATAACAGTTATGTTTACACTATAGTGAAGTCTATTAAGTGTACAACAGCATTATGTCTAAAAAAACAATGTATACATCTTAATTAAAAATATTTCATTGTTAAAAATGCTAACCATCATCTGATCCTTCAGTGAGTCAATATTTTTGCTGGTGGAGGGTGCTGCCTTGATGTTGACGGCTGCTGGCAGATCAGGGTGGTGGTTGCTGAAGGATGGGGTAGCTGCAGCAATTTCTTAAAATAAGACAACAGTGAAGTTTGTCATATCAATTGATTCTTCTTTTCATGAAAGATTTCTCTGTAGCATGCAATGGCAACGCTGTTTGATAGCCTTTTACCTACAGTACAACTTCTTTCAAAATTGGAGTCAATCCTCTCAAACCCTGCTGTGACTTAATCAACTAAGTTTATGTAATATTCTCAATCCTCTGTTGTCATTTCTACAGTATTCACAGCCTCTTCACCAGGAGTAGATTCCTCCTCAAGAAACCACCTTCTTTGCTCATTCATATAAAGCAACTCCTCATCTGTTCAAGTTTGGTCACTGCAGTAATTTAGACATATCTTCAGGCTCTACTTCCAATTCTAGTTTTTGTGTTATTTCCACCACACCTGCAGTTACTTCCTCCACTGAAGTCTTGAACTCCTCAAAGTAGGCTAAGAATATTCAGTAAACCATGTTGTAAACAGGTGTGCTGTGATCCAGACCCTGTTCTTCCATTTACAGAGCATAGCCAGAGTAAATTTAATGTAATTCTTAAGGGCCCTAGGATTTTTGAAATGATAAATAAGCATTGGCTTCAACTTAAAGTCACTGGCTGCCCCTAACAAGAGAGTCAGCATATCCTTTGAACCTTTGAAGTTAGGCATTGACTTCTCCTCTTTCTAGTTGTGAAAGTCCTAGTTGGCATCTTCTTCCAATAGAAGGCTGTTTTGTCTACACTGAAAATCTGTTGTTTCATGTAGCCACCTTCATTAATTATCTTGGCTAGATCTACTGGTAACTTCTTGGAGCTTCTACATCAGCACCTGCTGCTTCACTTTGCACTTCTGTGTTATGGAGACATCTTTTCTTAAAGTTCATGAACTAACCCTCTGCTAACTTCAAACTTTTCTTCTGCAATTCCTCAGCTCTCTAAGCCTTCATAGAATTGAAGAGAGTGTCAACTCAAGAGAAATTCAAAACGTAAAAGTTACATCTTCCCATACATAGAAAAATGCTAAATTAACTCTGTCCTTAAGGTCCTCATACTTGCAGTCCGTGGGTCTGGATTGTGGAGGATGGACAATGAAGTATAATCCAATGTGATACCTGCCATTCCAATGGTCTATACCATTGGTCTATACCACTAGAGGGCTGGGGGGAGGGGTGTAACTGTGACCCATTTCATGGAAGAGTTGCATCTGAGCAGGCCAATTCTGGTGCCACTCACCCTTCCTTCTATGCACATCTAATTTTTGGAATACAGAATTAGGGATTTCCTCTATAATCACCACAAAGAGATATGAGTTACTGTGAATATTAGTGAATGAACAAGAATGCTCTGTCAAAATCGATTGGAAGCAGCCAATATTTAATGGCTAAAATGTTATACTTTCATGTCTTCTGTGCCCCCACTTCCATTATAGATAAAGTTAAACAAAAAGTGACAACAAATTGACAACTGCTCTTTGAAAAGTGGAGGTCTTATTCCTCCAAAGCCCTGTATTCTACACTCTGCTTTTAACAAGCTGAGAAAAAGCTCTGAATCTTTCAATATATCAAAGTAAGTCCAAGTCCTTTCAACTTACTGTGATTGGAGATTTTTTTCTGAAGTCAGTTGGTTAAGATTGTTTTATGTTTCTTATATAAATTTTTTGTTTCCTGATCACCATAAAGGTTGATATTTCAACCAACTGGGGGAAAAATAGCTGATAAAACTCAACAATCTTTATTTTAAACTAATTAAAAAGCAAAGAAAAGCCAGGATTGATTTTGGGTATAACAGTGAAGTGAGCAAAAAAGCAAACTTTATCTTTTATCCCCAGTGCTCAGTTTCCTCTTATTTGAAAAAGGAACACACACACACACACAGACACAGACACACACACACACACACACACACACACACCACAGTTACAAAAGGCTGCGTTCAGGAAGCTTGGAGCTGGAGTGGGACGGAACTTAAAGCCTTCTAATCCAACTTGCCAGTGTAGGGATCTCACTGGTCAACACCATCCTTCTCTGCTTGGACACTTCTAGCTACCAAAGCCTCCCTACTTAATGAGTCAGCACTAGTTTTTGAAAGTTCTTATTGACATGGAAAGACATCCAGTGAAGAGAAGCATATCTTGAATCGCCACGACTAACGTCTACCCAGATGTCCCTTTTCTCTCTTACTTCTTCCTAACCCCCTTTGTCTCCTTTCCTGCCCCTCCCCTCCCAATCTCTTAGTCTCCCTCCTTAGTCTCTCTTTTTTGGACTTCCTTCTCTCCCTTATCCCTTCACTGCTTTCCACCTCTGCCACTGTTCCTGCTCTCTTTCAAAACTCCCAATGCACATCCCAGTCTCCTCTTGGTCCTCTGCTCCCATCTCCCAATCCACTCCTGAGCTTGTGCAGGGTTTTCCCACAGACATCACTCTCCTTCCTCCCTGATTACAAGGAGTCTAGAAAAAAAATACAAATAATAATATCCTGAGGCAATGGATAAAGAAATGCAATTTTATAGTACAGAGAGAGAAGGGCAGAGGTAAATATTTTAGTACATATTTTAACAGATATTTAACAGAATTCAAATCTTGTCTAATTAACAGCACTGTAGGAAAAATGTTGTCTACTGGTTTTACATATGCCAACATGCCCCTTCCTCCACACCATTAATTTATTTACCAGCCTTCTTTTTCAAAGACTGAGGAAAAAGCCCATCACAAGCCATGCACGTGGCACAGCTACTTCCATACACTTAGCAGGATAATCCGTAAGAACACTGTTTTGTGAAGCCAGGTAGAATGTAACAATATCTGAACAAAGCACCACATTGAGCCATGGAACAATCACTTTCTTCAAGGACAGTGTCATGGACTGTGGTCTCAGGCTGAAAGGAAGCTGAGCTGAGTTGCTGTCAGGGTATATATAAATCTTCCTTTGGCTTAGCCATTAATAGCAATTTCTCTTCAATCCTTAATGCCTTCCTACCACAACATATTTATCATTCCCTCAAAAGAAAAACAAACCACCTTACAAACTCCTAAGCCACAAAATAAATTATTAGAAGATCATATGAGAACATACTGTATAGCACAGGGAACTCTACTCAATGCTCTGTGGTGACCTAAATGGGAAGGAAATCTAAAAAAGAGTGGGTATATGTATACGTATAGCTGACTCACTTTGCTGTACAGTAGAAACTAACATAACGTTGTAAAGCAACTAAACTCCAATAAAAATTAATTAAAGAAAGAAGATCATGGAACTGGGAAGAGTAAGCATGATTTTCATGTTCTTTTTTTCTTCCTTGGAGCAATGCTCCATCAGTCTCTCCATTTATGAGAGGCTGTTGTGGGTTCTACTTCTTCACTAAGGTTCCATATACATGGACAGCAATAACTAGCACCTATCTACATATAGCTTTACAGTTTACAAAGCCATTTTGCATACAAGTCTGTCATTCCCTGCTCTCTCCTTTCCTGATTTTCTCTCTCTGGGTCAAGGTCCCTGAGCTGCCTGACTCTACAAAGTGTATCCTGGCTTTTCCCTCAGAGTCTGCAGGCAGTGGAATCAGGCTAGAGGTTTGTTTAGGGCTGTTTCTGGGCAGAGAATGGTCAGGGGTGATGGATCCAAGCCCTAGAAGCTGTGCTGTCCAGTTTTCTAAAAGGTCTAAGTAGTGTTCCTTGCACTGCAAGGACATCAACAAATCAGCTGCTTGCCTCACAGAGGAGAGTTTAATTATTTACAGTAAACACAGCTTCTTCCCACAAAAGCATATGAGAATGGCTGCCCTGCTATTCATTCTAAGCAATGGAAGCTCATATTCTACATTAGGGACTTGACCCCAGGACAAGGTTGTCCCAGGCCAACTTCACATAGGAGGCTTGGTATCCTGGAGAAAAGAGGTAAATAAATAAGTAGATAAATAACTGAAAAGAAACAAAAAATAAACAACTCAAGAAGTGGGAAAAGGGCTTGAATAGGCATTTCTCTAAAGAAGATATACAAATGGCACGCAACATCACTATAGGGAAATGCACATCAAAATCACAATGAGATACCACTGCACACACATTAGGATGGCTAGTATCCAAAACAAACAAAGAAAAACAAAAAACAAAAACCAGTGTTTGTGAAGATGGGGAGTAATTGGAACCCTTGAGAATTGCTGGTGAGAATGTAAAATGGTTACAGGCCCTGTGGAAAATGGCATAAGTTCCTCAAAAAATTAATAATAGAAATACCATATGATCTAGCCATTCCACTTCTAAATGGAAAAGAATGGAAAGCAGGGACTCCAACAGAGATTTATATACCCATGTTCTTAGCAGCATTATTCATAATAGCCAAAAGGTGAAAACAATTCAAATCAGCCGATGAATGGATAAACAAAATGTTTCTTTAGATACATCTGTTCATTTGGATATATACATAACAATGAAATATAACTCAGCCTTAAAAAGGATAGAAATTCTGATACATGTCACAACAACGGATGAATGTTGAAAACATTATGCTAAGTGAAATAAGTCCAATACAAAATAATAAATACTGTATGATTCCACTTATACCTAGAGTAATCAAATTCTTACAGAAATTAGAAAGTAGAACAGTGGTCGCCAGGGGCTAGAGGGAGAGAGGAATGGGGAACTATTGTTTAATGGGTACAGAATTTTAGTTTTGCAAGATTAAAACTGTTGTCTAATGGGTACAGAGTTTTAGTTTTACAAGATTAAAAGGGTTCTATAGACGGATGGTGGTGATGGTTGCATGACATTGTGAATATACTTAATACCACTGAATCATACACTTAAAATGGTTAAAATAGTAAACTTTATGTTATAAATATTTTTCCACGATAAAAAATATTTAAAAAAAAAGAAAAACCCAACGACCAACACCTGCTAAGTTTGGACTTTATTAGCTTTTCCTCTCTACCTAGGACTCTCTCTAAATAGTTCAAAGCCTTCATCTTGGCCCCTGACTCACTCTCATTTCACTCTTGGGTCTTCCACACTTCAGAACCTTTCTTCCACATTCCAGGAAGTCAATACTTGCCAATTTTAGATGGCACTCCTTGTTTCTCCTGCCTAGGAGATAACTAGCTAAATCCATTAGTCCAGCAGTGGGAGATATGTGATAAAAAGGCTTCTGCTCCTGGTAAGAATACCAGGCACTTTTTTTTTGGGGGGGGGACTTTGTATATAGTGTTCATGAGGTCACTTATGTGCACAGGGTGGAGTTCCCAGGTGAAATCTGTGTTCTTGCAGCCACCCTTCAGATGGTCCCCATGCCAGAATACACTGGAACCCACCAGGGTACTTGACTGCCTACCCTTTACCCCCTCAGCCTATTCCTGTCTGAATGTACCTGCTTTCAGCTCATGCTCAAATAAATATCAGCTTGTTCCCTACTGTCCAACAATTGTACAAATAAAACCATGTGTGTTTGTCAGGGTGGGGGGAGCACAATCATCCATTGCTAAAATATCACAGTTGAGTTATACTTAAGCTATCTTCCTTTCTTTGTTTTTGTTTTCTACTTTTATAAAATTTTTTGTGTGTATTTTACAATGTCTTAAATTAAACAGGAGCACGTCTTATGTTTCATACTTTTTGTAGCTCCTATTTCTTTTTCTGACAGGTCTACTTTTCAAAAGTTATATTATTTCTCCCTATAGTAAGTTCAGGGAGGTATATGTCCCCACCCACCTTCCATTGTCCTACCCACCTCATATATTTAGGCAAAAGGTCATGCTTAAAGGTGAGACCATTTACTTCTGTCCTGTTTACAGTCTCCAACATCTGCTTTTATTCTGTCACCAAATTTACCTTTTGGCAGATCCATCTTTTCATCAATTCCCAACAAACATACAAATAAAACCACACTAATATATTAATGGATGTCAATAAATCTACACAACACACTTAATTTGTCACCTGTGGTTTTCATGAGGACCCTTAAGAACACTAGGGCTTTTGGGGTACTATAGCAAACTGATGGGATGACATTTCTAGACAAAAGATGAAAGAGAGCTAACATTTATTCAAGGTCTTCACTGATTCAAATATGATGCACAATGAGACTACTAAGAAACTTCTCACTTATAGTGGGTATGCCCTCAGGCTCTGAGAGAAATATGTGCTCTTTTCTGCCTTTGGAATATTTCAGTGGAAAGGCTTAATCCTTTCAACAATACTGCTTAGCCGCTGTCATTCTTACAAAGTAGGAAACAAGAGATGAGTAATTTGCCCAGGGACCAGCATCTGGTAAATGGCAGAAATTGAATGCAAACCCAACACAGAGCTCACCAAACCACAACCAAGCAGCAATATCCTCAGATAACATTTCAAGTGCTCCAAAAAATCTTCATCCCAAATACCCTTCCTGAAAATTTCTCTTTGCTTTGTTCTACCACTCCAGAGCCCCACACCAGCCTATGCATTTCTTCATCCAAGTTCTAACTGCTTATTAAAGCTCAGCTAACTGTTGAACAATTTTAATTTTTAGCTCCCATGACTGAAGCAAGTTAGTTCTTCTTCAAACTTTATCACTACCTTATTCAAAATACCTTGAGGAGCATGCCCTGGGAAAACTTTTAGATCAACTCGTTTCTCCCCTTCTGCTATCTGCTATTCTATAACATTTTCCATTCAAAACCTTTGCGATAATCTACTTTCTATCATCATATTCACCCCAGGGCCTATGTTCCTGCTGCTTTGGGGAAGGAGGTGTATTCTGTACATCCATGGCTTTGTTTTATTTCCAACACAAATTACATGCTATGACCTTGTGATACAAGTCAAATGTTGGCTTGTGTGCAACGCCTGCCTTCTCTTTTGAACTCCAGGTGTACGTGAACTGAAGAATATGCATTCCTCTAGAGGGTACAATACAACCAAATCCTACTTCCAGCCAAAGTTCACTGCTAAAAACAAATTTGCACAAAAAGAGGGAAAAAAGAACTAAAAAGAATGAGAGAGAAAGTTTTTGCCTGCTGCCAAAGGTGTCAAAAAATAAGACCAGATGATGTCCTTGGGCATTCTAAAGATGGGATGAAAAGTACATTTTCTTCTTTGCTGTACAATTGCTTTAGAATATACCTGGGATTCATTTTACTCGGGAATAGTAAGATGACAGACAAGGAGACAACTGCTTTCTTAAGAGTTGATCACTTACAATTCCCAAGGGGAGGGGGGATATGCTACACCATACAGGGCCACATGGGAACGCACCAGCACTAGGGTCAGTCAGGAGGCAGCAGGAGTGAGAGGAAGGCTTTTGACAGAGCCTTTGTTGTGGTTTCCAGGGAAAGGTATGGGTGATGCCGGGTAAGTAAATTTGAGAAAGGATTGGATAATTAGGATTTTATAGTTTTAATAATTTTGGTGGACTCTGGGATATACATGGTGGTCTCTAGTTGTCTGGCGCCTGGCCCTGGGTGATTTAGGGCAAGACAAATGTTGGCTTGGTGTGTGAAAGTTAGATAAAATAGGTGGTTGGGGATTTGAGCTTTGGATTGGTTGGTTTATATATGAAAGGTGTGCCCACAGGCAAGCTGCTTGCTCTCTCTAGAAATTAGCTAGCCCTGGGAAGAGCAGTCTCTCCAGGATGAGCAGGGCTCTAAGATGTCAAAGCATCATAAAATACAGAAAAAAAGAAAAGAAAAAAGAAACCATGATTAAAACTATAATGCAATAGACTTTCAATTTCAACTCAGAAATAGTTTAAACCAAAAGAAGAGCTGGAAACTAACCAATCCCAGTGAGCCCATAGTCCCATTGTTGGTGGCCTAAAAATTCACAGCACCCACTCTCACTAAAAGATATTGCATCTTAATGAAGGCCAAAACTTTCTCCAGAGTTGTGAATTAGATATCATCTTGTTTAACAGAATATTCTATACTATCTTATATGCTATTCTTAGCATTAATAAAATATTTTCTGTAATGATACTGAATTGAAAAATAAATATTTAAATGAAAGGCTCTTCTTACTATTGATAGTAAAACTCTTCAGAGTGGAGGTTAGGGTTGCATAAGAGACAGAAAGGGTCACTAGTAGTAAGGTGCCTCTCCTTTGAAGGTCCAGTGAAGGTTCGCCACAGTGAAACCAAGACCTTTAATGGCATTACCTATCATTTCATAATAAGCACTGAGGTCCTCAGATAAGAACTTGTCTTAGCAGAGAGGAACAATAAAATAATGAATGAAATATGTTTGGGTATACTGTAGTTCCCCCAAACTAATAAAGTCACACGTAATAGGATATTTGACATAGAAATATTTTGTCATGAATTTTGCAGTACTCTGATTCTCTAATGATTAAAATTCAGGGTTGAACAAAATTCATTCATGGAACAAATACTTATTCAGAGCCTATCAGTCTTAACAATATCCTAGGCCCTGGAGATTTAGCAGCAAACGAGACAGATAAGGTCTCTCCTCTTGGAGCTTCCATTCTAATAGGAAAGGTAAACAATAAACAGGTAACCAAAGAAAAAGCAAATTGATTTCCAATGTTGAAAAATGCTATGTAGAAAATGAACAGGCTGACATGATGATGACTGAGAGTGCGCACTTTTGGTGGAGTGGTTAAAGAAGTCCTCCCTGAAGAAGTGACATTTTATCTGAGAACTGGAGGAGCTAACCAAGTGAAGTCGAAGGAGAAGGATACCAGGGAGTGGGAACAGCACACACAAAGGAATTTGGATGCAAATGCTTTAGGTTGGTATCCAGGAGATAAGACCAGAGAGGAAGTTGGGAAGATCATAAGGATCATGGTTAATGATATGCATTTTATTCTTAGTAAAATAGAAAAACACTGAAGGATTTAAGGCAGGAAAATGGCGTGCTATAGTTGAACTTGTTTTTACTCTGAAACATTTGAGAATAGGTTGCAGACATGATGTCCATTGCCCTTGAAATATTTCCACAATACAAGAAGACTCTCCTACATAACCACAGTTCATAACCAAAGCACAACCATGTAAATCAAGACATTAACATTGATACAATATTACAATCCACAGACCCTTTTCAAATTTTGCCAATCTATAACAAATGGATTCAATCCAGGACCATGTACTGGCCCTAGCTGTCATGTCTCCCCAGTCTCCTTCAATCTAGAACAGTTCCTCAGACCTTTCTGGACCTTCATAACATCATTATTTTTAAAGATTACATGCCAGCTATTCAATAGAATGTCACTCAACATGGGTTTGTCTAATATTTCCTCAGGATTAGGTCCAGGTTATGTACTTTTGGCAAGAATATCATAGAACTGATGCTAAGTTCTTCTTACTGCATCCTATCAGGAGGTACCCAATTTTGACTTGCCCTATTACTAAAGATGTTAGCTTTAGTCATTTGATGAAGGTGGTGTCCATCTATAAAGTCACAACTTTCATGTTGTAACTAAGTATTTTATAGAAATATACTTTGAGAATATGCAAATATCCTGCTCTTCAGCAAATTTGCACTTGCTAGTTTTAGCATCCATTGTTAACTCTTACTTGAATCAACTATTATTATTTTGGTTGCTAAATGGTAGTTTTCCAATTCCATCATTCCTTCTACATGTACTAGTTGGCACTGTATTGTAAGGAAAAGCTTTCTCTTCTCCTTCCTTCCTTCATTTATTTATTTACCTATATTAGTATAGACTCATAGATTCTTATTCTTTCAACGTATTATAATGTTACTTTAACTACTTATTTTGATGCAAAAATTTCACCAGCTATGGCTACTGGGAGCACCTCCAAGCTGGTTTCTTTGTCCTCTTGCATGTCCCCATTTATATTTGAGAGCTTCCCTATTTTATGGCACAATGAAATGTTCCAGGCACGTCTTGTATTATCTCTGTCCCAAAGGTAGAATCAGGGTTCCTGATTTCTTTTGGTAGAACCCTCTAAGGATTCCTGTTTTCTTTTAGTAGAGAATACTATTTAGAAACCAAGAACTAAATATAAGCATGCTTATTGTTATTGGGGTGTTGTTTCTCAGAGAACTTCCCAGTGCCTAAAGTTAGGAAATAAACATATACATATGTTCTTCTCTCTCTCTCTTCTCCCTCTCTTCTCTCCCTGTCTCTCCTTCCCGTCCTCCCTCCACTCCTCTATTTATTTTTACATCTATCTTTATATATTAAAAACCATGAGTTCACTCCAACATCTCAAATTCCAATTCACACCCAGTTCATTATCACTTTCCCCTTTTATATTTGTAACTCCCTTTGCTGACAGTGAGAAACCTGGCTCGCATTATCTCCAACATACATATTTGTTCAATTCTCCTGTGTGTAACTAATCTCCCAACCCTGTGGACCACCACCTCCCTCAGCCAATTTCTTTACTTAGCTCCAAATGTTGTCTCCAAGAAATATTAGGTAAGAGAAAAATGGTCGGTGCTTTGTCATTTCAAAAATATTTCTTTGGCTGAAGTTGGAGAATAGATTTTAACAGGGCAAGAGTGGAATCAGGGAGAACAGTTAGAAGGCCATCTATTCACCAATTTAGTCAAGAGACAAATGATGTTTTTTTTTTACTTTCTTCTCCCAGTTTTATTAATTTCTTTCTTTCCTTATTTTTTTATTGGGGTATTGCTTTAAAATGTTGTGTTAGTTTCTGCTGTACAATGAAGTGAATCAGCTATAAGTATACATATATCTGCTCCCTCTTGCACCTCCCTCCCACCCTCCATTGCAACCATCTAGGTCATCACAGAGCACCGAGCTGAGCTCCCTGTGCTATACAGCAAGTTCCCTCTAGCTATCTGTTTTACACATGGTAGTGTATGTATGTCAATCCCAATCTCCCAATTCATCCCTCGCACTTCCCCGCCACCATGTCCACACATATGTTCTCTAGGTCTGTGTCTCTATTCCTCCCTAGCAAATAGATTCATCTGCACCATTTTTCTAGATTCCACATATATGCGTTAATATACGATATTTGTTTTTCTCTTTCTGACTTACTTCACTCTGTATGACAGACTCTAGGTCCACTCACATCTCAATAAATGACCCAATTTCATTCCTTTCTATAGCTGAGTAATATCCCACTGTATATATGTACCACAATTTCTTTATCCATTCCTTTGTCAATGGACATTTAGGTTGCTTCCATGTCCTGGTTATTGTAAATAGTGTTACAATGAAATATGGGGTGCATGTGACTTTTTGAATTATGGTTTTCTCTGGGTATATGCCCAGTAGTGGGATTGCTGGGTTGTATGGTAGTTCTAATTTTAGTTTTTTAAGAAACCTCCATACTGTTCTCCATAGTGGCTGTATCAATTTACATTCCCACCAACAGTGCAAGAGGGTTCCCTTTTCTCCACACCCTCTACTGCATTTATTGTTTGTAGATTTTCTGATGATGGCCATTCTGACCAGTGTGATGTGGTACCTCATTGTAGTTTTGATTTGCATTTCTCTAATAATTAGTGCTGTTGAGCATCTTTTCATGTGCCTCTTGGCCATCTGTATGTCTTCTTCGCTGAAATGTCTATTTAGGCCTTCTGCCTATTTCTGTTTCTTTCTTTTTTTAATATATTTATTGGAGTATAATTGCTTTACAATGGTGTGTTACTTTCTGCTTTATAACAAAGTGAATCAGTTATATATATACATATATTCCAAAATCTCTTCCCTCTTGCATCTCCCTCCCTCTCACACTCCCTATCCCACCCATCTAGGTGGTCACAGAGCACCAAGCTGATCTCCCTGTACTATGCGGCTTTTTCCCACTAGCAATCTATTTTACGTTTGGTAGTGTATATATGTCCATGCCACTCTCTCACTTTGTCACAGCTCACCCTTCCCCCTCCCCATATCCTCAAGTTCATTCTCTAATAGGTCTGTGTCTTTCTTCCCATCTTACTCCTAGGTTCCTCATGACCTTTTTTTTTCCCCCTTAGATTCCATATATATGTTTTAGCATACAGTATTTGTTTTTCTCTTTCTGACTTACTTCACTCTGTATGACAAACTCTACGTCCATCCACCTCACTACAACTAACTCAATTTCATTTCTTTTTATGGCTGAGTAATATTCCATTGTATATATGTGCCACACCTTCTTTATCCATTCATCTGATGATGGACACTTAGGTTGCTTCCATGTCCTGGCTATTGTAAATAGAGCTGCAATTAACATTTCGGTACATGACTCTTTTTGAATTATGGTTTTCTCTGGGTTTATGCCCAGGAGCGGGATTGCTGAGTCATATGGTAGTTCTAGTTGCAGTTTTTTAAGGAACCTCCATACTGTTCTCCATAGTGGCTGTACAATTTACATTCCCACCAACAGTGGAAGAGTGTTCCCTTTTCTCTACACCCTCTCCAGCATTTATTGTTTCTAGATATTTTGATGATGGCAATTCTGACTGGTGTAAGATAATATCTCTTTCTAGTTTTGATTTCTATTTCTCTAACGATTAATGATTCTTGAGCATTCTTTCATGTATTTGTTGGCAATCTGTATATCTTCTTTGGAGAAATGTCTATATAGGTCTTCTGCCCAGTTTTAGATTGGGTTGTTTGTTTTTTTGTTATTGAGCTGCATGAGCTGCTTATAAATTTTGGAGATTAATCCTTTGTCAGTTGCTTCATTTGCAAATATTTTCTCCATTCTGAGGGTTGTGTTTTGGTCTTGTTTATGGTATCCTTTGTTGTGCAAAAGCTTTGAAGTTTCATTAAGTCCCATTTGTTTATTTCCGTTTTTATTTCCATTTCTCTAGGAGGTGGGTCAAAAAGGATCTTGCTGTGACTTATGTCATAGAGTGTTCTGCCTATGTTTTCCTCTAAGAGTTTGATAGTTTCTGGCCTTACATTTAGGTCTTTAATCCATTTTGAGCTTATTTTATGTATGGCGTTAGGGAGTATTCTAATCTCATACTTTTACATGTCCCTGTCCAGTTTTCCCAGCACCAC
This sequence comes from Mesoplodon densirostris, assembly GCF_025265405.1. Taxonomy (NCBI): domain Eukaryota; kingdom Metazoa; phylum Chordata; class Mammalia; order Artiodactyla; family Ziphiidae; genus Mesoplodon; species Mesoplodon densirostris. Next base: position 129,662,372 of record NC_082662.1, on the reverse strand, counting down.
TTATTGAAGAGGCTGTCTTTTCTCCATTGTATATTCTTGCCTCCTTTATCAAAGATAAGTTGGCCATATGTGCGTGGGATTATTGCTGGGCTTTCTATCTGGTTCCATTGATCTATATTTCTGTTTTTGTGCCAGTACCATACTGTCTTGATTACTGTAGCTTTGTAGTATAGTCTGAAGTCCAGGAGCCTGATTCCTCCAGTTCCAGTTTTCGTTCTTAAGATTGCTTTGGCTCTTCGGGATCTTTTGCATTTCCATACAAATTGTAAAATTTTATGTTCTAGTTCTGTGAAAAATGCAAGTAGTAATTTGATAGTGATTGCATTGAAACTGTAGATTGCTTTGGGTAGTAGAGTCATTTTCACAAAGTTGATTCTTCCAATCCAACAACATGGTATATCTCTCCATCTATTTTTATCATCTTTAATTTCTTTCATCAGTCTCTTATAATTTTCTGCATACAGGTCTTTTGTCTCCTTAGGTAGGTTTATTCCTAGATATTTTATTCTTTTTGTTGCAGTGGTAAATGGCACTGTTTTCTTAATTTCACTTTCAGATTTTTCATCATTATTGTATAGGAATGCCAGAGATTTCTGTGCATTAATGTTGTATCCTGCTACTTTACCAAATTCATTGATTAGCTCTAGTAGTTTTCTGGTATCATCTTTAGGATTCTCTATGTATAGTATCATGTCATCTGCAAACAGTGACAGCTTTACTTTTTCTTTTCCAATTTGGATTCCTCTTATTTCTTTTTCTTCTCTGATTGCTGTGGCTAAACCTTCCAAAACTATGATGAATAATACTGGTGAGAGTGGGAAACCTTGTCTTGTTCCTGATCTTAGTGGAAATGGTTTCAGTTTTTCATCATTGAGGACGATGCTGGCTGTGGGTTTGTCATATATGGCCTTTATTATGTTGAGGAAAGTTCCCTCTATGCCTACTTTCTGCAGGGTTTTTATCATAAATGGGTGTTGAATTTTGTCGAAAGCTTTCTCTGCATCTATTGAGATGATCATATGGTTTTTCTCCTTCAGTTTGTTAATATGGTGTATCACGTTGATTGATTTGCGTATATTGAAGAATCCTTGCATTCCTGGAATAAACCCCACTTGATCATGGTGTATGATCCTTTTAATGTGCTGTTGGATTCTGTTTGCTAGTATTTTGTTGAGGATTTTTGCATCTATGTTCATCAGTGACATTGGCCTGTAGTTTTCTTTCTTTGTGACATCCTTGTCTGGTTTTGGTATCAAGGTGATGGTGGCCTCGTAGAATGAGTTTGGGAGTGCTCCTCCCTCTGCTATATTTTGGAAGAGTTTGAGAAGGATAGGGGTTAGCTCTTCTCTAAATGTTTGATAGAATTCGCCTGTGAAGCCATCTGGCCCTGGGCTTTTGTTTGTTGGGAGATTTTTAATCACAGTTTCAATTTCAGTGCTTATGATTTGTCTGTTCATATTTTCTATTTCTTCCTGGTTCAGTCTTGGAAGGTTGCGCATTTCTAAGAATTTATCCATTTTTTCCAGGTTGTGCATATTATTGGCATAGTGTTGCTTGCAGTAATCTCTCAAGATCCTTTGTATTTCTTCAGTGTCAGTTGTTACTTCTCCTTTTTGATTTCTAATTCTATTGATTTGAGTCTACTCCCTTTTTTTTCTTGATGAGTCTGGTTAATGGTTTATCAATTTTGTTTATCTTCTCAAAGAATCAGCTTTTAGTGTTATTGACATTTCCTATCATTTCCTTCATTTCTTTTTATTTCTGATCTGATATTTATGATATCTTTCCTTCTGCTAACTTTTGTGGGGTTTTTTTTGTTGTTGTTCTTCTTTCTCTAATTGCTTTAGGTGCAAGGTTAGGTTGTTTATTTGAGATGTTTCCTGTTTCCTGAGGTAGGATTGTATTGTTATAATCTTCCCTCTTAGAACTGCTTTTGCTGCATCCCATAGGTTTGGGTCATCGTGTCTCCATTGTCATTTGCTCCTAGGTATTTTTTGATTTCTTCAGTGATCACTTCATTATTAAGTAATGTATTGTTTAGCCTCCATGTGTTTGTATTTTTTACAGATCTTTTCCTGTAATTGATATTTAGTCTCATAGCACTGTGGTTGGAAAAGATACCTAATACAATTTCAATTTTCTTAAATTTACCAAGGCTTGATTTGTGATCCAAGATATGATCTACCCTGGAGAATGTTCCATGAGCACTTGAGAAAAATGTGTATTCTGTTGTTTCTGGATGGAATGTCCCATAAATATCAATTAAGTCCAACTTGTTTAATGTATCATTGAAAGCCTTTATTTCCTTGTTTATTTTCATTTTGGATGATCTGTCCATTGGTGAAAGCGGGGTGCTAATGTCCCCTACTATGATTATGTTCCTGTCGATTTCCCCTTTTATGGCTGTTAGTATTTGCCTTATGTATTGAGGTGCTCCTATGTTGGGTGCATAAATATTTACAATTGTTTTATCTTCTTCTTGGATCGATCCCTTGATCATTATGTAGTTTCCTTCTTTGTCTCTTCTAATAGTCTTTATTTTAAAGTCTATTTTGTCTGATATGAGAAGTGTTACTCCAGCTTTGTTTTGATTTCATTTGCATGGAATATCTTTTTCCATCCCCTCACTTTCAGTCTGTATGTGTCCCTAGGTCTGAAGTGGGTCTCTTGTAGACAGCATACATATGGGTCTTGTTTTTGTATCTGTTCAGCCAGTCTGTGTCTTTTCATTGTAGCATTTAATCCATTTACATTTAAGGTAATTATCAATATGTATGTTCCTATTCCTATTTTCTTAATTATTTTGGGTTTCTTATTGTAGGTCTTTTCCTTCTCTTGTGTTTCTTGCCTAGAGAAGTTCCTTTAGCATTTGTTGTAAAGCTGGTTTGGTGGTGCTGAACTCTCAGCTTTTGCTTGTCTGTAAAGGTTTTAATTTCTCCATCAAATCTGAATGAGATCCTTGCTGGGTAGAGCAATCTTGGTTGTAGGTTTTTCTCCTTTATCACTTTAAATATGTCCTGCCACTCCATTCTTGCTTCAGAGTTTCTGCTGAAAGATCAGCTGTTAAAGTTATGGGGAGTCCCTTGTGTGTTATTTGTTGTTTTTCCCTTGCTGCTTTTAATATGTTTTCTTTGTATTTAATTTTTGATAGTTTGATTAATATGTGTCTTGGCATGTTTCTCCTTGGATTTATCCTGTATGGGACTCTCTGTGCTTCCTGGACTTGATTCACTATTTCCTTTCCCATATTAGAGAAGTTTTTGACTATAAACTCTTCAAATGTTTTCTCAGTCCCTTTCCTTTTCTCTTCTTTTTCTGGGACCCCCATAATTCGAATCTTGGTGCATTTAATGTTGTCCCAGAGATCTCTGAGACTGTCCTCAGTTCTTTTCATTCTTTTTTCTTTATTCTGCTCTGCAGTAGTTATTTCCATTATTTTATCTTCCAGGTCACTTATCCGTTCTTCTGCCTCAGTTATTCTGCTACTGATCCCTTCTAGAGTATTTTTCATTTCATTTATTGTGTTGTTCATTGTTGCTTGTTTCCTCTCTAGTTTTTCTAGGTCCTTGTTAAATATTTCTTACATTTTATTTATTCTATTCCCAAGATTTTGGATCATCTTTACTATCATTATTCTGAATTATTTTTCAGGTAGACTTCCTATTTCCTCTTCATTTGTTAGGTCTGGTGGATTTTTATCTTGCTCCTTCATCTGGTGTGTGTTTTTCTGTCTTCTCATTTTGCTTATCTTACTGTGTTTGGGGTCTCCTTTTTGCAGGCTGCAGGTTCATAGTTTCCATTGTTTTTGGTGTCTGTTCTCAGTGGCTAAGGTTGGTTCAGTGGGTTGTGTAGGCTTCCTGGTGGAGGAGACTAGTGACTGTGTTCTGGTGGATGAGGCTGGATCTTGTCTTTTTGGTGGGCAGGTCCACGTCTGGTGGTGTTTTGGGGTATCTGTGGACTTAATATGATTTTAGGCAGCCTCTGTAATTGGTGAGGTTGTGTTCCTGTCTTGCTAGGTGTTTGGCATAGGGTGTCCAGCACTGTAGCTTGCTGGTCGTTGAGTGAGCTGGTTCTTGGTGTTGAGAAGGAGATCTCTGGGAGATTTTTGCCATTTGATATTACGTGGAGCTGGGAGGTCTTTCATGGACCAGTGTCCTGAAGTTGGCTCTCCCACTTCAGAGGCACAACACTGACTCCTGTCTGGAGCACTAAGAGCCTTTCATCCACATGACTTAGAAAAAAAGGGAGAAAAAGTAGAAAGAAGAAAGAAAAAAGAAAGAAAGAAAGAAATGAAGGAAGAAAAGAAAGAAACAAAGAAACAAAGAAACAAAGAAAGAAAGAAATGAAGGAAGGAAGAAAGAAAGAAAGAAAGAAAGAGAAAAACAAATTAAGAAAAGAAAGAAAGAATGGAAGGGAAAGAAAGGAAGGAAGGGAGGATGGAGGGAGTGAAGGAAGGAAGGAAGGAAGGAAGAGGATAAAATAAAATAAATATAAAGTTATTAAAATAAAAAATAGAAAATAATTATTAAGAAAAAAAAATTTAAGTAAAAGAAAAAAAGGATAGACAGAACCCTAGTACAAATAGTGAAAGCAAAGCTATACAGACAAAATCTCACACAGAAGCATACACATACACACTCACAAAAAGAGGAAAAGGGGAAAAAATAATATATCTTGCTCTCAAAGTCCACCTCCTCAATTTGGGATGATTCGTTTTCTATTCAGGTATTTCACAGATGCAGCGTACATCAAGTTGATTGTGGAGATTTGACCCTCTGCTTCTGAGGCTGCTGGGAAAGATTTCCCTTTCTCTTCTTTGTTCACACAGCTCCTGGGGTTCAGCTTTGGATTTGGCCCTGCCTCTGTGTGTAGGTCAGTTGAGGGCATCTGTTCTTCACTCAGACAGGACTGGGTTATAGGAGCAGCTGATTTGGGGGCTCTGGCTCACTCAGGCCGGGGGTACGGAGGGGTACGGATGCAGTGTGAGCCTGCGGCGGCAGAAGCCAGCGTGATGTTGAACCAGCCTGAGGCATGCCGTGCGTTCTCCCAGCGAAGTTGTCTGTGGATCACGGGACCCTGGCAGTGGCGGGCTGCACAGGCTCCCAGGAGGGAAGGTGTGGATAGTGACCTGTGCTCACACACAGGATTTTTGGTGGCTGCAGCAGCAGCCTTAGCGTCTCATGCCAGTCTCTGGGGTCCGCGCTGATAGCCGCAGCTCGCGCCCATCTCTATGGCTCCTTTAAGCAGTGCTCTTAATCCCCTCTCCTCGCATACCAGGAAACAAAGAGAGAAGAAAAAGTCTCTTGCCTCTTCGGCAGCTCCAGACTTTTTTCCGGACTCCTTCCCGGCTAGCCGCGGTGCACTAATGCCTTCAGGCTGTGTTCACGCCGTCAACCCCAGTCCTCTCCCTGCTATCTGACCAAAGCCGGAGCCTCAGCTCCCATCCCCTGCCACCCCGTCGGGTGAGCAGACAAGCCTCTTGGGCTGGTGAGTGTTGGTCAGCACTGATCCTCTGTGTGGGAATCTCTCTGTTTTGCCCTCTGCACCCCTGTTGCTGCAGTCTCCTCCCTGGCTCTGAAACTCCCCCCTCCACCACCCGTAGTCTCCGCCCGTGAAGGAGCTTCCTAGTGTGTGGAAACCTTTCCTCCTTCACAGCTCCCTCTCACTTGTGCAGGTCCCATCCTTATTCTTTTGTCTCTGTTTATTCTTTTTTCTTTTGCCCTACCCAGGTATGTGGGGAGTTTCTTGCCTTTTGGGAGGTCTGAGGTCTTCTGCCAGCGTTCAGTGCATGTTCTATAGGAGCAGTTCCATGTGTAGATGTGTTTCTGATGTATCTGTGGGGAGGAAGATGATCTCTGCATCTTACTGTTCTGCTATCTTCCTCAACTCCCCAACAAATGATTTAAGAATATAAAAATAAGTGGAAGAATCCAAAACATGTTTTGGAGTTAGAGCTGGAGAAGTGTGGGTTTTTGGCTGGTTACTGTGGGTGGGGTGAGGGGAAATAAGGACTGATGGATGATGCCCAGGGTTGGACTTGAGCAACTAATGGTGGGGACTTTCACAGAGATAAGAAAACACAGACAGAAGTTTGTAGTGAGGTGGAAGTTATCAAGAGTTGTATTTTGGAATTTCATTGAAGATTCTTGTTAATATCCAAGGTACAATGCCAAGTAAGCAGATGAATATATGAGTGTGGAGATCAGAGGAAGGGTTAGGACTAAAGATATACAGACTGACAGCAGCAGCAGCATTGAAAGTGGCATTTAATATCGTGGAGATAAAAGAGATGGCCAAGGAAAAGAATAAAGATAAAAATGAAAAGAGTGCCCTAGGCCAAGCCCTACAGCTCTGTGCTCTCTAACACTGAGAATATGTCAGAGGAGAATGAGTCAGCGAGAAAAAGATAGAAGGGGGAGCTGTGACACAGGAATGTACTCAGGAGATGACAGTGTCCTGGAAACTAAGAAAAGAAAGTGTTTAAAGTAGGAGGAAACATCTGACTATGTCAAAAGTTGCTGACATGTCCAGTAAGTCAAGAAAGGGAAGTGCTTAAAGGACTTGGTTCCATGGAAACTGGGGAACTTGGATAAAAGCACTTTACTATTGTAGTAAGGATGGTTGGAGGGGGTTGAAAAGTGAATGAACACTGTCTTTCTGGCAATAAGGACAACTAGTTATCAGAAGAAACTTTCCTGATAGAAAACATAAAATGGTTCATAAAATATTTATTACATATTAGTGTCTTTATATTAAAAATAGACATAATTCATCCACAGGAAAAATAATATCCTTAATCATATATGTTCCATTAAAAGAAATATTGACATTTATTGATTAAATTCAAATAGATTTTATAGCTCTTCAATTAAATTTCTTCAAGGACTGATGTCTTTATCAAAATATTCACAGGTGTAAAATTTCTCATAGGTCTTAAGTGATAGCTTTCAGGGCAGAATTAGCTTCTTCAGAGGAGTTTTGATTTTCAGTGGAAATGAATGTCAGCTGTCTACCAGATTTGGGTCTAGCACATTGTTCTCTAGCACTTTTCTTTCCCTCACATAAAGCAGCTGCTGAAACGGAATCAGCAATTCTCTCTCAGTCTTGAGAGTCCCACAACTTTTACCTTGAATTTTCTTTTGCCACTTCTTAGCAAGCTCTTCTCAATTTTTTTCCTTCACTAATTCTATGTCTCTTTTAAACTTTCAAATCTTTTGTATCTTTAAGAAGTTGACCTATGTCCTGATAGTTGATGTCAAAACCTCTTTCTCCCTTTTCCTTGTTTTTCACTTACTTTTTTCCCATCTTTTCCTGTTTTGGAGATTCTGCTTTGCCCAAGTTTTATTTTTATAATTTTTTTCTACTTTCCTTTTTTATATATTTTCTTCTCTATACTACTCCAAAAGTTTCTGCCTCTGCTTTTGTCCAGTTTTATCTTTAAATGGAAACTGTATCATTTTCATAAACATAAAACCTGCAGACTACTTTCCTCTTAGTTCTAGCATTTTGGGCAACCTTAGGAGGGAAAAACCTTGCCAAGCCTAGAAAATTTAAGATTCTTTAATTTGAAGAAGAAGTTGCATTCATGCTTTGCATAGTCTTAAAAGTATGATACAAAAAGCTTTCATTCCCCCTGTCTTTTAGGGTAATGGACTGTCAGGGCTATAGAACAGATCCACTGTGTTTTTCTGAGGTTTCTTTCATGCAATTTTTTTTTTGTTTGCTTGTTTGTTAAAATACAAGGAACCTGATGTATGACTCTTCCTAGAAAGTAAAAATCCCAGTGTTTGGCTTCCTCTGTCGTATTGGGCTATCCAGCCACAAGGGTGTATCACAAAAGAATTTGCACTGCTAGTGGAATCCACTGCAAAACCAGTTTACCTCAGGAATGGCTATTTCCTGAGCCACCACATCAGTGAACTTAAAATTCCACTTTGCAATTTCTAGAATGTGTGCTTGTATTATATATTACCTTTACAACCTTTCCAGGTACTCCAGGATCTTTCCACAATATTCCAACCAGCTGCAAGTATTAAACTATAACAAAATGGCTTTCCTGGTTCTGATTTTGAAGAAAATGCACCATTAAATTATCTTCTCTTCTCCTACACATACCGGATAGTAAGGGAGAAACTGTACATGGGTGGGGATCTCCAATGCTGTCGGCTGCAGCCCCCTTCACAGAGGTCCAAAGTAGATCCCAGATTCTCCATTCCTGGGTCCTGAATGGCTGGGAAAGATCTGTTCCCTTTGCTTTGGCAAAATCTCTAAAATGGTATTTATATCCACTTCAAATTGCATGTCCAAAGGTCTTTCTGCTTCATCAAACACCAGGATATCAAAGGATTTCATCCACTGGCTAAATCCAATCTCTCAGTCTTTTAGAACATGCCCTCCAAGTGGCTTGAAATTGCTACTTTGAAGTGTTTAACCCTCCAATGTCCTCTCTGAGATCCCTGTCTCCAGTATAAATAATCTAAGCAAACAATGGCGACTGCCTTGTCTGTTTGAATAGCCAGTTCTGTTGCTACAACCTGTTTTTCTTTAACACTCTTTTTTCTTAAAAAGAATTTAAAGTATAGAAAGAAAAATGTTAGTTACCTTTTTTTTTTTTTTTTTTTTGTGGTACATGGGCCTCTCACTGTTGTGGCCTTTCCCATTGCAGAGCACAGGCTCTGGATGTGCAGGCTCAGCGGCCATGGTTCACAGGCCTAGCCACTCTGCAGCATGTGGGATCTTCCCAGACCAGGGCACGAACCCTTGTCCCCTGCATCAGCAGGTGGACTCTCAACCACTGCGCCACCAGGAAAGCCCATTAGTTACCTTTTGACCCAGAAATATTCCCTCTAGGAATCTACCTTGAAAATATGCCTTCACACACACACACACACACAAAAAAAAACAATAATAACACACGTGGATTATTCTCACATTCCTTTTCAGTAATAAAATATCAAAGGGAAAAAAACCTAGTAGTAGCAGACTGATGAAATAAATAATGATATATTCACACTAATACTATGCAGCTTTAAAAATAAAAAAAGATTTCTCTGTACTGATTTGGAGAGATCTCCAAGACATATCGTACCATGGAAAAAAGCAATGGGCTATACATTTCATATGATATGTTAATTTTCTTGTATGAGAAGAAGGTGAATAATGGATAGAGGCATAATATTGTAATTCTGAAACTATCTCACATATATTGTAAGAATAAGTAAATAAGAAAATATGTTAATTTTAGTGAGAACCAAGATTTTTGTTATACGAGAAAAGAGAAGTACAAAACAAAATAAGTGAAGAAAAATTTTTGTAACGTTATATTTGATATGGAAATATTAAAATGAACTTATAAGTTTTGAAAATAACACACTTCCTGGTTTATCCAATGAAAGGGCATAAAACAAACACATCCCATAGTATCTTGGACAAATGGCTGATTACAGGTATGAGACAGGCAAAGAACATGGTGAGCCTGGGATGTACTGCTGTGCCAAAGCAAGGAAGCCTTCAATGAGCAATGGTGGCATGCTAAAGAACCCAAGAACTGGAGTGATGTCACCAAGATGGTTACATAGGTCATTCCTGACTTTGCTCCCCCTCAGAACAACTAACAACTATTCAAGACTCCTGAGAGAATCCTAGGACATGAAGGTGAGCCTGAAGCACACCCTGCACCACAGAGACCAAGAGAGACTGCAACAGAAGGTAAGAGAAGAGGCTACATGTTGACTGCATTGTTCCTCTCCCAGGGTAGTACAGTACAATGCATGGAGGTCTCCTCTGAGTTTCTTGTTCCTCCTGTGGGAAAAGTGAACCCAGGGGGGACAACTGATACCCCCCAGAATTGTGGGTTGCTTTGTGGGAGCACCCACTCATCGTGCACTACAGGGAAATCTGCAGGGCTCAACCACTGGAAATATGACTGTGACAGAGAAGTGGGGAGAGGCTTGTAACAACCAGCACACAGATCTTAGCAGACTGAGTTCATACCTGCAGTTCCCCAGTAGTAATCCCAACCAGCAGATTTGCTCATCCACAGAATCAAGTTGGGGCACACTCTGACCAGGGAACTAGGTGAGGCACAGATACACCTGATTCAGATCCTCAAACAAGGAGTCTTGCCAGTCCTAGAGCTCAGTTTGACCATGCCTAGACAATGTGCTGAATCACAGGCCCAACTGCTAGAGAGAGTTGTCCAGTCCCATCTGACCAAAAGGGCTGCTGACAACTCCTGGAAGCTGTGGGGACCAGTGACACTTGAGCTGACAGGTGAGCAGACAGAGTTGTCTGCTCCCAGAGCAAGCCAGTATCCAGCATGGAGGCTTCCTCTGCTATACACAGGCAGGGAGATTAATTCATAGCCAAGGCTGAGGGTAGCTCCTGGCCACTCCCAGTTGGACAGCTATTTTAGAAAAATGAGGGAAGCCTGGAGCTGTCCCTCCCCTTCTCATCCAGGCAAGGGAGCTGAGACATAGCCCCACCCACTGTGGAGAGTGTCTTCTGGTCCCATCTGACCAGAAGGGCTGGCAACAACTCCTGAAAGCTGTATGGCCCAGTGGCTCTTGAGCCGAGAGAAGGGCAGACAGAGCCAGTGGTTTACAGAGCAAAGCCAGTGGTGTTGTTTGGCCAGGGAACTTTGGGTGTGGGTCAGCTTGAGTTAAAACAACAAACAAAGAGCTCTGACTGGTTTTAGAGCTGCTTCTCCCACTGTGCCCAGACAAAGAATCTAATTCATAGCCCCCTTCATTGCTGAATACAGCCTTCAGCCAGTCCAAACAGGAGACCTAATGAGAGCACACAGGAAGATGCATAGCCCATCCAACAGCCCTATATACAGTGATACTTGAACAGAAAGCAGAGCCCATGGCTTCCCCCATCTGCAGAGCAAAACCAATGGCCTCACCTGGCCAGAGAATTTAGTGCACACTCAAGCCTGATTCGGGCTCCCAAACAATGAGCAGCGACCCTGGGACACAACCTGCTGCCCTGCCAGGGAAGGGAAGCTAATTCACAACTCCATCTTCTACTGAATACAGTACCTAGTACACAGTCCCAACCATTGAGTAAGCCTGAAGTACACCATCCCAACCATCTAGTAAGCCTGACCGAAGAATTCAGGCAATCATGGAGCCCATCCAGCAGCCTCACTTGGGTAGGAAACCAAGCTAGCAACCCTGCCCATCTGTTGTCAGCCAGTAGCACACCACTGCTCTCATCTTTGTCCTCACACCTTGCATAGTTGCCCTTGCCCCAATATACAGCAGGCCCCTAATGCCCAAAGACATTACCAGCAGACACACCCAGAAACCCAAACTGAGCTTACTGGTTAAGAACTGTCTTGGCCAAAGCAAACCTGTAGTCTGGAAAAGGAGCCCAATTATTCAAATATGTAGATACAAACATAAGGAATCACAAAATATCACATAAATATGATACCACCATAGGAAACAAATAAAGCTCCAATAATTGACATTTAAGAAATGGAGATCTGTGAATTGTCAGACAAAAAATTCAGAATAATCATCTTAAGTAAATTTAGTGAACTACAAGAATTCACAGACAGACAACTAACCAAAATTAGGAAAACAGGAAATGAACTAGATGAGAAATTTGACAGGGAAATAGCGATCATAAATAAAACCCAAAAATCCTGTAGTTGAAAAATACAATCACTGAACTCAAGAATATAAAAGAGTCTCAAGAGTCTCAAATGTGAATTCAAATGCATAAGAAAGAATCAGTGACCTGGAGGCTAGGACACTGAAAATTACCCAGTAAGAGGAACAAGCAAATGGTAACCAAAAAAAAAAAAAAAAAAGTCAGAATAGGTATATTTACATCAAACGAAATAGACTTTAAACTTAAAATGGTAAAAAGAGACAAAGAAGGTCATTATAATAATAAAGGGGTCAATACATCAAGAAGATATAACAATTGTAAATGTTTATGTCTCCAACATCAGAGCACCTAAATATATGAAGCAAAAATGACTAAAAGGAGAAATAAACAGTAATACAATAATAGCTGGGTAATAGCTGGGGACTTTAACCCACTCTCAACAATAAATAGATCATCTAGACAGAGAATCAATAAGGAAACTGCTGATTTGAACACCACAGACCAAATGGACCTAACAGGCATATAAGGAATATTCTATACAACAACAGCAGAGTACACATTCTTCTCAAGTGCACATGGACCATTTTCTAGAATAGACCATTAGGTCTCAAAACAACTCTTAGCAAATTAAAGAAAACTGAAATCATACTAAGTATTTTCTCTGACCATAAAGGCATAAAACTAGAAATCAATGATAAGATGAAAACTGGTAAATTCACAAACACATGAAAATTAAACAACACGCTCCTGAAAAATCAATGGATCAATGGATCAAAAATTTAAAAGGAAATTTTCTTGAAACAAGCAGAATTGGAAACACAACATATCAGAACTTATGGAATGAAGCAAAAGTTCATAGCAATAAATGCCTGCATTAAGAAGAAAGAATGATATCAAACAAGTAACCTAACTTTATGACTTAAGGAATTAGAAAAAGAAAAAACTGAGCTCAAAGTTAGCAGAAGAGAGGAAATAATAAAGATTAAAGTAGAAATAAATGAAATAGAGAACAGAAAACCAACAGAAAAGATTAACCAAACTAAGCATTGGTTCTTTGAAAGATGAACAAAATTGGCAAATCCTTATATAAGGGTTGGTGTATATGGACTAAACAAGAAAAAAAAGGGGCACAAATCAGCAAAATTATAAATAAAAAAGGAGACATTACAACTGATACCACAAAAAAATTCAACTATACCACAAAAAACTGAACAACATTGAAGAAATGGAAAAATTCTTAGAAACAAAACTTACAAAAACTGAATCAGGGAGAAACAGAAAAATAAAAAAAATCTGAATAGACCAATTACTGGTAAGGAGGTAGAATCAAAATCTCCCAGCAAAGAAAAGCCCGGGTCCAGATGGCTTCACTGGTGAATTTCACCAACATTTAAAGAAGAATTAACACCAGTCCTTCTCAAATGCTTCCAGAAAATCAAAGAGATGGGGACACTCTCAAACTCATTTTATGAGGCCAGCATTATCCTGATACCAACACAAGAAAAGGACACTACCAGAAACAAAAACTAAAGCCAATATCCTTAATGAAACAGATGCAAAATTTCTCAATAAAATACTAGCAAACGAAATTCAGCAGCACATTAAAAGACTCATTCACTATGATCAAGTAGGATTTTTTCCCTGGGATGCAAGGATGGTTCAACACATGCAAATCAAACATCACATTATTAGGATGAAAGAAAAGAATCACATGATCATCTCAGTGGATGCATAAAAAGCATTTGATAAAATTCAACATCCATTCATGAAATTAAAAAAAAAAAAACTCTTAACAAAGTAGGCATAGAAGTAACATACCTCAACATAATAAAGGCCATATGTGACAAGCCCGCAGCTAACATAAATGGTGAAAGGCTGAAAGCTTTTTCTCTAAGATCAGGAACAAGATAGGATGTCCACTCCTACCACTCCTATTTAACATAGTACTGGAAGTCTTAGCTATAGCAATCAGGCAAGGAAAAGAAATAAAAGGTATCAGACTTGGAAAGGAAGAAGTAAAATTGTCTCGATTTGTAAACAACATGATTTTACATATAGAAAATACTAAAGACTCAACCAAAAAAAAAAAAAAAGCTAGATCTAATCAATGAATTCAGTAACATTGCAGGATACAAAATTAACTTACAAAAGTCAGTAGTATTTCTATACTCTAACAATGAAATTTTTGAAAAAAATGAATGCATTTCATTCACAATAACATCAAGAACAATGAAATACTTTGGAATAAATATATCTAAGGAATGAAAGCTCTCTATGCTGAAAACTATAAGACATTGATGAAAGAAATCAAGGAAGACACAAATGGAAAGGTATTTTGTGTTCATGGCTTGGAAGAATATTGTTAAAATGTTAATACTACCAAAAGCCAAAAGACCCTGAATAGCCAAAGAAATCCTGAGAAAAAAGAAGAAAGAAGGTATTATACATCCTTATTTCAAGCTATACTATACAGCCATAGTCATCAAAACAGAATGGTACTGGCATGAAAACAGACAAAAGGACAAATGGGATAGAATCAAGAGCCCAGAAATAAACCCAAGCATATACATTCAAGTAATATTTGACAAGGAAGCCAAGAATACTCAATGAAGAAACCAGTCTCCTCAATAAATGGTGCTAGAAAAATTGGATATTCACATGTAAAAGAATGAAATTGAACTTATATCTTATACCACTCACAAAAATTAACTTGAAATGGATTAAAGACTTAAATGTAAGACCCAAAACCATGAATCTCTTTAAAAACATAGGAACAAAGATCCTTGATGTGAGTCGTAATAATTTTTTTGGATATGATATGTAATGCACAAATCAAAAATAAATAAGTGGGACTACATCAAACTAAAAAGCTCTGTACAGCAAAAGAAACCATCAACAAAGTGAAAAGACAATCTCTGGAATGGGAAAAAAACATTTGCAAACCATATATCTGATAAGGGGTTAATATCTAAAACACATTAAATACCACTCATAAACCTCAATAGCAAAAAAACCAAACAACACAATTAAATAATGGGCAAAGGACCTGAATAGACATTTCTCCAAAGAAGATAAATGAAAGGCCAACAGGTACATGAAAAGATGCTCAGCATCACTAGTCATTAGGGAAATGCAAACTAAAATGAGATATCACCTCTGGCCTATAAGAATGTCTATCACCATAACAAATGGTGGCATAGATGTGGAGAAAAGGAAATGCTTGTGTACTCTTGGTGGGACTGTAAGTTGGTACAGCCACTATGGAAAACAGTATGGAGGATCCTCAAAAAATTAAAAATAGAACTACCAGATCCACCAATTTCACTTTGAAGAACATATCCAAAGGTAACAAAAACACTAACCTGAAAAGATATCTACACCCTCATGTTCATAGCAGCATTACTTACAATAGCCAAGAAATGGAAACAACCTAAGTGTGCAAGATAGATGAAGAAAGAAGTTGTGGTATACATATATAATGGAATATTCACTGTATGTGAATATTCAGCCATAAAAAATGAGGAAATCTTACCATATGCAACAACATAAATGGACCCTGAAGGCATTATGCTAAGTGAAATAAGTCAGAGAAATATAAATACTGTATCATCTCATTTTATATGTAGTATCTTTAAAAAAAAAACTCATAGAAAAATAGGTCAGATTTGTGATTACCAGATGCAGGGGGTGGGAGAAGGGGGAATTGGAGGAAGATGGTGAAAAGCTACAAACTTCTAGTTATAAGATAAATAAGTACTAGGGATGTAATATACAACGTTGTTAGTTAACACTGATGTACATATACAGGAAAGTTGTTAGAGTAAATCCTAAGAGTTCTCATCACAAGGAGAAAATTCTTTTTTCCTTTACTCTTTTTTTTTCTCTTTTACTGTATGCATATGAGAACATGGATGGATGTTAGCTGAACCTAATTGCTAATTATTTCACTATGTATGTTAATCAAACCATCATGTTGTATGCCTTAAACATATAGAGTGATGTATGTCAATTACTTCTGAAAAAAAAAACTGAAAAAAAAGAACCCAAGAATCATCTTAAGAGGTTCTCACTGACCAAATCAATTCCTTACTCCAAAAATTAATAAAGGGAAAAAACAAGCATTTACCCTAACTTTTTAGGAGGAATAGTAGTTTATGTCCAGATGATGAGGGAAAACTTTTAACAGGAGACTATCAAAATAATAAATGTAGAAGAAATGCTAGAATGAGAAAATGATGGTCATTGAGAGATTTTCATGGTATCAAATATCATTGCATTTGTTTTCTAGAGCTGAGGTAGCAAAGCACCACAAGCTGGGGTGGCTTAAACAACGGACGTTTATTGTCTCACAGTTCTGGAGGTTAGAAATCTGAATTCAAGGTGTAGGCAGCACCATGCTCCCTCTGAGGGAAGGGTTTGTTCCAGGTCTCTCTCCCCTCTCTCTCATAGATGGCCATCTCTACGTGTGTGTCTTCACATAATCTTCCCTCTATGTGTGACTGTCTCTGTGTCCAAATTTCCTCTTTGTATAAGGACACCAGTCATGCTAGATTAGGGCCTACCCTAAAGACTTCATTTTAACTTGATTACCTCTGTAAAGACTGTTTTCAAATAAGGTCACATTCTGAAGTACTGGGATTTAGTACTACCAAATCTACAACAAATCTTATTTTTGAGGGGAAACACCTTTAGGGGTTAAGGTGATTGCTCACATTAAGGGGAAAAGCGTACTCTTACCATGGAAAAATTTGGTGATCACTTAACCAACTGACCCATGTTAACATACTAACAGTGGGACAACTTTGCTGCAAACACCACCTGATGTAATGCACTGGAAAGAACACACAGCGCCACCTATGACGTCTGCTGACCAAAGGTACCTAATCAGAGTCATGTCAGCCAGTGGACTTCAATTTACAGGGGGAGAAACAAGGCAAAGGACATTCACAGGATCACAAGATGATATTCAGACAAATTCACAAGACAAAACATTCTGCAACACATCTGACCTGGAGAAGTCAATGCCTTGAAAATAAATGTGTCATAACTTCTCTAGAATATAATAGGTTAAAAAGACATACTAATAAGAAATGATACATGGTCCTCGGCTGGATATTTGTTAGGAAAGAAAAGCTCTATAATACAATTTGGAGACAACTGAGGAGTTTGAATATAGACTGAATACTGGATAATATTAGAGTAGCAGTGGGGTATGTGCTTCCTGATGATATAGAACAGATATGGTATTATGTTCTGTAGAGAATTCCTTATTTTTAAGGGAAATGGTTAGAGGTGAAATCCACATATTGTCTGCAATGTATTTTCAAATGGGTTCAGTTAAACTAATTTGCCATTGCTGGAAGAGATTGTTACACTAATTCCTTACTCTGAAAACTGATAACCAATGGGAAAATATTAAGCATTTATCCCAATTTTTCAGGAAGGACAGTTATATTCATAACAGATGTAGCAAATGTTAACAATTATTGAATTTGGGTGGTGAGTATATGAGTATTTACTACTTTTGAATAATTTCACAATAAACATTTGAAAGATAAAAAAACTAACTGAATAGAGATGCACATGTTCATAAATAGGAGGACCTATATATTTGATACAATGTCAGTCAAAATCCCAGCAGAGTTGAGTATGTGTGTAACTTTATAAGTTAATTCTCAATTTGAATGTAAAATTTTAAAGGATTAGAAATAACTAAGACTCTCCTGATGAAGGAAATTAACAACGTGAGATGTGCCCTACTGGATATTAAGATTTCTAATAAGGGTAAAGTGATTAAGACAGTGTGGTACTGGTGCAGGAAACTGAGAGTCTAGAAGAACAGAATTCAGGATGGTGGTTGGGAGGTGGAAGGAGGTAGGGTGAGAAGGGATATGATTGGAGAGACACCTATACTAGAACGTTCCATTTTTTAAGCTGGGTGGTGTGTATATGAGTGTTCAAGTTATTCTTTAAACAGAACATATATATTATATATTGTATTCAATATATATCACAATAAACAAAAGAAAACATGGTATAAAGTGTCAAAAAAACTGCCAATGGGAGTTAGGTGGCAATAAAAATCAAAGAAAACCCATTTACAAATTTTTGTTGTAAAAAAAAAAAGAGTATATAAGGACAGTATCTGATGGGGTGAGAGAGTAGAGATTGGTTTGTTTGCTTGTTTGCTAGCATGTTTATTTACTGCACAAAAGATCCTGCAGAAGGGGAAATATTGATAATGCAGGAGGAAAAGGCAATGACTGCAAGAGTGAACAGGAACCAAAGCACAAATGTAGGGGTTGCCCTGAGTCAGATCAGGGACATTTCAGGAGGGGCAACAGAATATATTGTCACAGAGGTAGACAGTGTTTTCGATTTGATGGTAGAAGTACAGCTCTGATCTGATGGCTTCTCCTTCAGGGAAGTAGCAGACAAAGACAGGAGCCGAAGAGGTAGAGCGACTGCAGAATGGGAGAGAGGTTTAAGAGAGGAAGGAAAGCAAAGGCCTTTCCAGTGAGTAGGCAAGTCAATGCTGTAGGAAAGTGCAGTAGGATTGTTGTACGGTAATGAGTACCTTTTAATCCCGTGTGATCATGAACTTAAAATAAAATAGATCAGCAGGGCTGTGATATTTTCTCCAGCTACTTCCACCTTAGAAGATGCTGAGGGGGCTTCTGCCAGGTTTAGGACTCAGTCAAGGATATAAATATAAGGATGCACCATGAATCAAGGTTGGGCAAGGTAGGAAGAGAAGACTGAAGTGGGTAATGGATAATTTAAAAAAGCAGTGTAGGCCATCATGGGATCTAAGAATTATTGAGGTACTGTAAATAAGCTGAAAAGATAGCAAGCAGAATATACAGAATGCGGGGTATCACAGGTAATGTTGTTCCCACTAATAATAAAATCTAAAGTGTAATCATGGGAATGGGTGACTGAGATGGAATGGAAGAAATTATTATTAAAAGTCATTAAGAAGTTGGGGTGTTAGATAGGGCCTCCAAATGAGGCTGAGGTCACAAGGGATAATGACATGAGTCTGGGAAAAAAAGAAATTCTGAGAAACTGAATTTTCAATTCAGTTTCAACAGTTTTGAATTTTTAGTAGTCACTAATGTCCTAATCTTGTAAGTAAATGAATATTTTTTAAAGGGTGAAAATATACTTATTCACAAACTTTAAATTCTCAACACTGTGGCTAATTTTCTACTTAATAAAAAAGAGCATTTGCAATTTCATGCACATTGCATAATTGCTTACACTCTCCATAGGTTTTAATTATATACATCAACAGTTTCATAAGTTGGGTCATCAATATAGTAAGTCTGTATATCTCTTCCAAAGGACCCTGTTTAGATATTATTTATGATACTACCATGGTAACACATGGCATCTAAAACAATGTCTAATAAAATCCCAAAATATTGAGCAATACCTCACTGTGCTATAATTTAAAAATCCCTCAAATACTCTTTGAGAAAAAAAATAATCTGTTCAAGATTTTCTGATCTGTATCTAAACAGAAGACTGAGAATAAATATGCCACTTAGATTTTTAATGCCCTTCCTTGGATAATATAAAATGATGTAAGACTCAGGCCAAACTGGCCTGAATAATAGACATCCATTCCCAAGGCCCCTCTGCAGTGTTTTTCATGGAAGGTTAAGATAAACAGTGGCCCCTAATATACATAAGCATCCCTTTAATAGCTCCATGAATTTATGTGGAACTTAATAACTCTGAATGTAGGTTACCCTTCTATTTTATGAACTACGGAAGCTATATAATCTCATCTCTGGTACAAGTTTGGTGTTCTGCAGGATGCTCTTAGCATCTGCTGTATACTATTGCTGGAGTGTATAAAAGGTTTGATGCACTCTACAAGGAATGATGATACAAATTATTGAAGTTCCTGCTTAGAGTAACCTGCCCAAATAAGGATAGACCGACCTTGGCCAACTGAAAAACCTTAGCATGGTACCACTTAAGCTGGAGTTAGGCAGAGAGAAACAAGGATAAATATACTAAAAACCTATTTCTTTCCTTGTCCTCTACTTGAACTTGTTCTTTCAACACTAACTCAATTCTTAGATTCAACTTTTACTCTGTTGGCAAATGAAAGAATATATTTTTAAAACAATTCCCTGAGCAAAACCCTGCAGAGCATTAGTTATTTGATGCCAAGGTCAAAATGACCCTGATGTAATTGTTTATTCCAATTACTGAAAGGTTGAAAATGATAGAGATGATGTGTTCACAGCTGAGTAATGAAGTAACAGAATAAAAATATCTGATACCATGTTGGTGCTTTCACAGTGAAAGTACAAAGTTTCTGCATTTCAAGATACAATCTGCCACAAAATCAGTCCTCAGTCAGACCAACCAGAGTATACCCGATGAGCCTGAAGGAAGATTAGGTTCTTCCTAACAACAGATGATATCCTTGCCTCCTGTAAGACACTGAGAAATGACAAGGAAACATGGCAGTATATAGAATGCCAAGCAAAGAATGAGGTCGAAGTTTCCATGGTAGACAAAGGTCACGGCTCTGGCTATAGTATTTATGCCTGGTTACAGTCATATCACCTTATAGAAGAAGAAGGGTCTTGGCAGTAGATTTTTTTACAGTTTAGTATGGGGGTTTATTGTAATAGGGTGATCATTATTTCAGTTATTACTATAATGCAGCGAAGTAATACAGATTTTTTAAAATGGACAAGTGGGGAATTTTTAAAATTGATTTTGAAATATTAGGTATGGGAGATAACTAAAGTTAGGGGAACAATAAAAGGAAAGTATTGCTCAGAAAGGAAGTTTGGATTATAGGAGGAGGGTAGACGTCAAAAAGTTCATTGTAGAAAGGTTTGCATTCTTTTAACCACACGTGAAGGTAACCAATAACCAAGAAGCAATCTAACCAAAGATTTCCACAGGGTTTCCCAGAACCTACTCACATTTGTTTGTCCTAGAAATAGGGCATCCACCTTATGAAAAGGGAAGTTTAATACAAATGAAGCAAATAGTAATCAGAGGCTCTGCCAAAGGGAGGGAAGTGAGGCAGGGAGAGAAACAGGAAGTCGCTTAGGGGGTATTGGTAATTAACAGTTCTGTCAGAGAAGTCTGAAAACATAAATTTGGGGGACATTTTGCTTATATTTTCTCTACTTAATTAGATGTTTACAATGAAGAAATTAAACACATGTACAAAGTTAGCAATAAAAATGTATTTTTATTAAAGTATTTTCAAAACAAAAATATCTGAGAAATGGGTTTTCATTTATATAACTCAAAATTAATTTTAAAAGTTTCACTTCATAGGCAACAATTAGCTTTCATTATGTTCAACTTGGCATTTAGATACTATATCTTATTTCCCTTCTCCTATAGGACATTTGTTTGTTTTCTGTTTAATAAATGAATTCCACTTCTTCTTCACTGAGTACATGCTAAATACAACCAGACATTAGCCAGAACTGTAGACAAGATGGAGATTCATATTGAACTTTGTCATAATAAATAGTTACTTGCTATTTTTTCTGAGGAATCATTAGAGAATTAAGTAACAAGATGAAGGGGATAAGCCCAAGGGTCAACAGAGATATGGCTGAATGGGAAGTTGACTATTAGTAAACAATCTGTACTGCTGAAGATATGTTAGGGCTTAAAAAGCTAGAAAAGAAAGGAAGAAGTAGTATCAAAACTTTAAGGTGATAAAAAAAATAAGGACAACTAGTTAACAGGACCACAGAACGTAAAGAGATGTAACCTGGGAACCCAGAAAAAGGATATTAAGTATGGTTTGCACAGCAAGCAGGGTGGACTGGCTGGGTAAGAGGAAATGTTATTAAAATAAGTATAACTCACAAATTTGTAATGGATGGGGGAAAGTAGTTGGGTGCTGGACAGTTAATAACAGAAATGTATATACGGGGCAAATGTTTATAAAAGAAACACCCTCCTGACCACTTTCTCTTCTAGCTGCCATCTCATTACTCTTTGCCCGTTCACAGAGAGTACTTCAAAATCTTTGTATTCACTATCTTCAATTCCTACCACTCCAAAGAAAATTCCCTTGTCAAGGTTATCAACAACTTCCATGTTGACAAACCAGCAATCAGTTATTTACTTAGGCTGACCTGCCAACAGCATCACTTTCCCTCCTTGAAAATTTTGTCTTTAGCTTTGAAGACAGAACTCTCTTGATTTCCTTTCTGTCTGACCCCTGCTTCTTAGTCTCTTTTATTAGTTCTTACTCATCATTCACATTTCTAAATGTTTGAGTACACCCAAGAATCAACCTTTGGACTTCTTTTCTTGGCTCCACTGATGGTCTCATCATTTAAATACCATTGAACCCCGATAATTCTGACATTTGTATCTCTACCTGAACACAGCTGGACCTTTGCCCACAAACTCTAGACCCAAACAGTCAAATGGATATCTTATAGATACCTCAAACATAACATACAATAGTCATACAAGTTGAAGGCAACTCCATCCTTCCATTGCTTGAACCACCCTTGACTTCTCTTCTTTTTTCCCTTGCATTGCAATTGGTCAAATCCTGTTTGCTCTAACTTCAAACCACATCTATAATCTAATCACTTTTTATTATCCCCAGTGGTATTACCGATCACCATTATTATAGAAGAAACATGAAATAGAAAGCTGTAGAACATGTCTGATAGATTAAGAAACTATGAACATCAAGGCCAATAAGTACTAAGACTAGCAATTCCCCCATGATATGTGCTCTGTTTCAGTAGGGATTAGAGAATAGTGATTCTACTAATAGGTAGGGTTAAGGCTTAGGAGATGGGAAGTCTTTCCACGACAATATGTTCCCTAGGTAAAGATCTAAACCTAGATCATTTAAGGCCATTCTAACATCACCTTTT
This sequence comes from Mesoplodon densirostris, assembly GCF_025265405.1. Classification (NCBI taxonomy): domain Eukaryota; kingdom Metazoa; phylum Chordata; class Mammalia; order Artiodactyla; family Ziphiidae; genus Mesoplodon; species Mesoplodon densirostris. The sequence goes on along the minus strand of NC_082662.1, from coordinate 129,639,849 downwards.
CTATAAATATTTCCATGACCTTCTTGACATGTCTTTGTTTGTTTGTTTGTTTTTTTTTGTATCCTCAACATCTTGAAGAGTTCTTAGACTAGAGCAGGAATGTACACAAATATTTACTAAAAGTTAGAATAAACACATTAAGAATTGTGTCAGCCAATGCTTCAGATGTTCACCTCAAGTCATGGCTTCAAAGAAAAAAGTCCCAATTCTAGATATACTTAAACTTAAGCACCTTTCCTGAGAAAACATTTGGAAATGTATTTTCTAAAATTAGTACCTCCCTACTTACTGCAGAAAGCAAAGATTACATGGATTTACCCCTGTTTCTGGGGGCAAATCAAGGCCATATGAAGAAAGTTCAAATAAGATGTAGAGAGAAAAGACCTGCTGAAAACTTCTTATGTATTTATAGAGGTGCAGAAAAGACCCAGCAATATAGCATTTGCATGTTCAACCCTGCAGTACCGATTATTATACGTGGGCCAAGGGAAAAATTAACATTCCATTTCCATAGACTTATTAATACAGCTCATATATACTAAACTCTTAAGGGCTGTGTTACTCCAGGTAAGCTTCTCATTGCTCAATCAAAACCCAGGAAGTGTTTCACAATACAAACAAGCTGTTTCTGCTGAAGATACTAACCTCTTGTTGAAAACATCTCCAGTGTGATCACTCAGCTGGTGGCAAGAAAGAATGCGCTATCTTCTTCCACGAAACCTCACCCACCTCTAGCATATACTGATGTCTTGCTCCATATTCTCTTTACACAATTTGTTTAGCTATCAATCACTAAATGCTTTCTGGAATTTCTTGTATTGCAACCATAGATGCCATTGTTTGGTAGAAAGAACATATATTTTTGGAGTTTCAACTTTGTTTTAAACTTTTGTTATACAAGCTGTGTGATCTTGAGCTTAGTTACTTAACTTTGCAAACTTCCAACACTGCACAAATCCAAGTTATTAAAACATAAGGTCATGTAGAGATCTTCAAATTTTTGTAGGCATGGCATATGACAGAAAGATCAGATGGAAGCCACAGAGAAGATCTCCATACAATTTCAGGACATAATTCAAAATTGTCCAAAATTCCAACAGCAAACTGAGGGAGGTGGTGAGCCCTCTCACTAACAGGGATCAACCAAGGGAGATGACACTATTTGCAGAAGCTATAGAAGGGGCATGTGCATTGAACAAGATTTGGAGTGACAGCATCCTAAGGTTCCTCCCAGTTTGAAGTTTCTGAGAGAATTTTCCTTTCTCACATAGCTAAACCTTCTCTCAATAATTAATTTACAAGCTGGAGAACAACACTGTGCATGATTCTTATTTACATTCCTGACATGCTTAGCACTGTGTTCTACACATAGTAGGGGCTCAATAAATATTTTATAATTGATTGAGAAAAGCTATAATAAATGTCACTGTTCTGGAGGTTTTCTCAGCATGAGTAGAAAGAATTTAGAAAAGAAATAGAAAAGAAGTAGAAAAGAATAGAAAAGTAGAAAAGAAATAACTAAATTGCATGCATCCAAAATAAACATTATCAAATCCAATTTGTGTTTGAAAAAGATGTTGACACTCACTTGTACATGTCTTGGGAATGTTTCCAAATTAAATGCATCATAGACAAAAACATGAGACACAATTAAGAAAATGAAGGGTATAAAAAATTAGCCAAGCCTATTCATTCTTTCCTAGAAGTAGAAACCATACTACTAGGGAATGAAGCTATATTTTATCTCAAAAACATTTTTTTTAATAATCATGAAACAGAAAGAATTTTTCTTGATTAGTTAGTTTTAACTGTTGCCTTGGTGGGCTAGGTAATGGTGGTTAAAATATTTTTTTAAAAATCCACATTGATTATTATGGTTTGTCCAATAAATACTAAATGCCTAAATATTGAAGCTCAATGTAGAACAAAATGAAGAAACTCATGGTACCTGCCTCTAACGAAAAACAAGCTTGTCAACAGGTCTCAGTTGTGGAGTTAAGTGCATAATCTCCACACTCTGGATAAGGAGATTAAAATTCAGTTTTAACTATATTTATAAAGCACCTACTAAATACTGAGTGTATTTATATCCATGCAATTATACACAAAAATCTCAAGTCATCGTATGAGTTGAATTACCCTATTTTTCAGATAAGGAACTTGAAGCTTGAGGCAAGAGTGGTTCATCATGAGCCTGAAGCCAGCGTTCTCTGATTCCAAGTCCAAGGATCTTTCCCCAGCACCAGGATGCCTTCCAGCCCCCCAATAGCTTCCTGTCAAATACGTTTCCTGTGCATAAGTCTTTTCTGTATGTAGTACAGGGAAGAAAGACCCAGCCAAAGTATGAGCTAGTTGGAACCCACATTCAGGGAGCAGAGGAAATTCTGGAGTTAGCAGAAGCTACTAAGTAAGAGTAGAGTGAAGAGGACCAACCCTGTACATTTAACTATCATCTTTATGTTTATGATGCCTAACTTTTTATTTCTGGCCCTGCCTCCTCCTGAGTCCCAAACTGTTATCTTTGTCCACCCAACATTGCCACTCCCATGTCTAATAACCATCTCAAGTACACAAGCAAAGCATGATTCTCAATACCCTCACCCTAAAGCCCTTACTCTTCTCCTCACTGTCCCCATCTAAGGTAATGGCATCAGCATTTATCCTTCTGGAGCTCCAAACCTGGGGTTCATCCTTGATTCCTCTCTGTCTCTTCCACCCACACTGATTACATCATTGAATCCCATCAGCAATATCTCCAAAATGTATTCCAAATTTAGTCTGTGTTTCTGCCCCCCACCACTGGCAGCCTCATCCAAACCACCCTCACCTCTTGCTCAGACAGCTACAACAACCCTCTGCATCTCTTCTTGCCCCTTTCAATCTAATGTCCACCCACAACAGCCAGAGTGGTCTTGTGCAACCAGAAATAGAATCATGTTGACCGCTCCCTCCCTCCACAGACATCTCATTACACTTAGGATAAAACCCAGACTCTTTTATTTTGGCCTGTGAGAGGCAGCATGATCCAGCCTCTGCAGGATCTTCAGCCCCACATTCTGTCAAGTTTCCCCACCTAAAGATTCTCTGGCTTCCTGGGTCTTGACATTATGTTACCTCCTCCAGCCGTTAACGCCTCCTATCATCTCAGTCTGAAATGCTGTCCTTTTCAACCCTGGCATATCATCCTTATTGCTTCTGCAGTGTCACCACCTCAGAGAAGTCACCCTTAACAGTCCTTTCCAAAAAGGAGAAGCCATGTGATCTGTATCGCTGACCTGATTTACTCCCTCCAGGGCTGTTATTGACTTGAAAGTTTATTACTGTCTAGCCCAATCCAACCTTCTGCTCATTAGGTCCCATTAGGACCTATTAGACCCTTCCTCTTCTGTTCACCACTGTATCTTCTATAGCTAGAGCAGTTCCTGGCAGTTCCTAGGGGTGTTTAATAAACATTTGTTGGCTGAATGAATGAATGAATGAATGAATGAGAGTCATGTTCCAAGGTCAAGGGAAAAGAACGTATTTGTTTTCCACTTAGAATATTCTCAACATAGGCTTTAGCCTATGTTGTACTTCTGTTCTTTTCCAATGTTTTAGTAATTTCTCTGCTATTAATGTTGCTGAGAAAATGACTAGCAGACTTCAAGTTCACGCATGCTGAGAGAATGGTATAGAATGCATTTCAGGAGCAAGGTTAGTCAATTATGTTTGTGACAGGATAACTGTAGGATATAATTTATATAAACTTGAGATTAAATGGAACAAATAGGATTACTCATAATTTTATAACTCTTATAATAAAAACAGAACAATATGGATATGTATTTTGCACAAATCTTCACCACATTGACCTTCACTGAATAAACCAAAAGTTATCCAAAGAGCTGGTTTTTAAATTTGTGCTGTCTTGTGCATTGTAAAAGATGTCTTATGCATCATTAAAAGATGAAAAAATAAAGTGTTATAAGGAAAATGATTATAGGTTTCAAGGTACCTCTACCTATATGACACAAACAAAATAATTTAAAATGTGAATAATTAGACAAATTACACAGTGGCCTATTTTATCTAACACTGATTTATTGAAACTTTATAGCATGAATTTATTATATAGCTGGCTATAGAGAAAAATATATATTTTTGGTGGTACTATTCTAAAATATGGATTTAATGTGTCTATTAAAGATATATTTTTATTTACCATGCCCATACATGAGATAATCTTTCCCCATAAACCAGCACATTTTGTTCTTTAATGTCCAAGTTTTTTTTTTCCTTCTAATATGAACATTTACAAGAGGAAGTTTCCCTTAAAAGTGAAAAATAGCATTGCATATAGTAATCAATGAATATAGGGAAGACTGGAAACTGTGGGGATGACTATAACCCCTGTTGCTTGAAGCAGTAAAGCTACACTATGATTAGCAAATGGAGGTAGAGTCCTTTAAGATCCATAAATTATGCCAGAAGCTACAAGTACTTTCCAATAGTAATAAATTACACTGTGACGAATACAAACTCAGGAGAGAAAATTGAAGCCTCCTTTTCCCTACAATTTCTACACAGTGTCTTTTGGAAACCTCCCCTCATCTTACCAACCCAACCCTCTAGCACCAGACTGAGGAACAGAAGACATGTAGAGGTAGGCTTCTCTTTCTGAAAGATGTTCAATCTCTCCTTTAGTGCAAATGAGACAATACCTTTCGCTTGCTGCTGTACCTGACAGTTCTGAGGTCAGACGGACATTTGCCAGGGTGGGTTGAAGATGATTCCCTGCACTCTCCCAGAGCCCTGGCCCACCTGCTGTCAGTGCCTGACTAGTGGTGGCTGTTGAGGCCAGGTCTCCGTGTTTTTTGACTCCCTTTGACTCCCTTCCCACTGACAGCATCTTCCCTCAAGCACACCAGGTATCTTCTGCTTTCTGCCCTGAGAGTCCACCCTGTAGCACAAAGGCACAAGCCAGAAGCAAGGGGGAGTGACGCCCCAGGGTCAGCTCTGCACCCAGGGAGACAAGAGGCAGTGGGTTCATGTTTCTCCCCATGATCCTTGAGTGGGCCAGTCTGAGAGGCATCCTACACGTCCAGAAGCCCATGGGTGGGCATAAGACCCAGATGTTCCTCCTTTCTCCTTCTCCTCAGTGGGAGTTTGAATTATATGAACGTGAGGTTCCTTCCAATTCTGCTTGTTTTATATATATATATATGTATGTATGTATGAATGAAAGTCACATTCCAGATGTGGAATCTAGTGTCTCCAACCTCACGTGGCTTCTGAAAAATAACAGAATTGGGAGAGTTGGTCAAATCTCTTTCTTGAATGCCTATAAATGGCAGGCACTATGCTAGATGTTGGAGATAGAGTAGGGGCAAGATGAACAGGCTCCTACCTTTAGGGAGCATAGAGTCTAGAGGCAAGAGACAGTAAACAAATGATTATGAAGAGGTAAATAAATCCTTAACACTGCAAAATACTGCAAGAAGTATCAGATGCTATGAAAGAATACACAGGGAGACGTAATCTAGTCCTGGGGTGTGCGGAGAGATCCTAGGGTTTTTTTCTGATGAAATTATTTTTAAGACTTTAAGAAAAAGGGTAGATAAAGAGAGGTGGGAAGAGCTTACCACCTGGAAAGATTAGTCCAGGAGACGGCCTTTGATGGGAAAGAGCATGGCATATGCAAGGTACTAGGAAAACTAATCTTTTCCAATTCCAATCAAATATGCAGAGTCTAATCATGTCAAAAATTATCTATGAACATATGGAGCTGGTTTCTACATGGTGACAGTTCACACTCCACCAGACATGGGTAGGGAGGGGGTAGCAGCACTGGAGTTGGCATTCCTGATCTTCCTCATGAACACTGTCATCCGTTACCTCTCCAACCTCACATACAATTTCCTTATGCGATCAGGTCACTGATCGTGCCACTTTTGTCCTCCTAATTACTGCCAGCCATTACTCTTTTTACCCTCTCACCCTCTCACTTTCTGTTGTGGCATCAGGATAAAATCCTTCCTTTTACTCACCTCTCCAAACCCCACACATTCACACACACACATTCACATAACTGTTTCCAAACCTGTGAGATCTCCATCCTTCTTGATACCTCTGCATCTCTCCCCTTTTTCCATCACACCTTTGTCTGTTTATTGCAATAGCTCCAGAAGGATTCATGTCTGCTTTCTGTCAGAGTAAATCTGATATTCTCAATGAACAGTGTCAATGCTTTCCCATGGTTTTCAAGATTATGTTCAAAATCCCTATCTCAGTGTTTCCCAGCTGGGGCAGTTTTATCTCCAGGGGACATTTGATAATGTCTGAGGCAATTTCGGTTGTACAACCAGGGGTGGAGGCTACTGGCATCTAGTGGGGAGTATGCACCAGGGATGCTGCTAAACATCTTACAATGCACAGAACAATCTCCCCCAACAAAGATTTATCTGGCACAAAATGTCACTAGTGCTGAGGTTGAGAAACCCTGCCTTCACTAGTCACAGAAACTCTTCCACATCTGGTCCTTCCTGCCCATCACTCCCAACTCACCTCCTGCTATCTCATCCCAAACCCCTTTGCTCTAGTCATAAAGAACTGTTAGGTTGCACCAATGAAATTGCCAGTATCTGACAATTTTGACCTAAAAAACCTCAGCAATTTTACAATTTCATGATTCAACCAAATGTTTGTCATTTCTTGGGTGCAACTGTATTTCTTATGTCAAAAATGCAATCCTTGCACTGCTTTTTCCTACTGATCTTCCAAAAACCAGATCAAGTTCCACATTCCTAACAGCCCTACCTTGAGTTTCAAGCATGAGGTACACACCTATCTGCTGTGCTTGTAGGCCTCCTCTCTGTACAATCACACTCTCCTGGAGGTGTTTGATGCCTGGTCAGAACAGTAAGCGACTTGTGGCCAGGTGCCACATCTCGTATATCCTGGACACCTAGGACCCAGCACAGGTGCTGGTATGTAGGCGTTGCTCCATAATTACAGTATAAAGGATAACTAAATGAAGAAACTCGCCTATACCAAACTTTCAATTGCATCCATGTCTCCACTGGAAGAGGTGACAGCAGTACTGCCCCGCTAAGAAATGTCTCCCACTGTAATTCCAGTTATGTAAAATAACCAATATTTCCCAAAGCCTAATGAAAAATTTACTTCACATGCACAACCAGCAATTCTGTGGTCCCTAGGTGCTGATTTGGCACAAGGTGGTTGTTAAGTATAATAAACTAACCATCTGTGGTCCAGGTTTCTTCCTGACTGCCAAGGAAGATTTTGAGAAAAAAAAAGTTAGAAAAAGCTGGGAAAGGTTCCGAGAAACCAGCTGTGACATGAGTTCTGAGAGAGACACTCAGTTACATCAAGATCTTGGACAAAGACTTAACTTCCTCCCAGAACTGTGTTGCACACTATTTCCAAGTTGAGGACTTAACAGAACCTAAAAATAAATTTTCTTTTACAAAATTTAACCAAACTTATTGAACTGGGATTAGAAAAAGAAAAGACTGAGAAACTCTTCTGGTTTGCTAACAAATCAAAGACCCTTCGGTTAACCATTAGTGGATTATAAGAGAACTTCTAAATTGGAAAAGGCATTTAACAGAAGGTATGTGTACTTGCTGGGCTTCTGCTGTTAGTGGATTTAGAGATTTTTGCCTACTTTCTGGTTCTACAATGATTGTTTTTAATTTCTCAAGTAGTATATCATACATTTCTATTTTTAAATACAGTTCTCAAATATAGACTAACATATAATCTATACCAAAATTCCTCCTACCCCATCACTACTCCTCTCTCCAGAGATAATCACAGCTAACAGTTTGCTATATTTCTATAGAGATTTCCATGTATTTTTCTACACCTATGCACCCATGTAAATACATAGTTTTGGTTTTCTTTAAAAACAAAATGGAATTAAACCTTACATATATTTTGCTTTATTTAATAATTCTTTGAGATTCTTCTACATCAGTACATATAGCTATTCTTAATTCCTTTAAGAGCTAAGAGTATTTCAGAGTATAATGGATCTTCACAATTTATTTTAAAGATCAAAACATTTAAAAATAAACATTCTCCAATGACTAACATCTTGTAAATTTATTTAAAGACATAAGTTGTGTGGAAGTTAAAAACCCTGCTGTTTTTACTAGAAGAGGATTAATGTGTCTTGGTGGAGGATGTGGAATTGTCCTCAACCAGGTTTCAGAGAAGGTGGAGTAAAGGATGAATTAAGTCCTAAAGTTGAGAGGATTTTCCTCTCAAATTTTGGAGAAAGAAATATTAATTATTATGGAGATTTGTCAGGAAAAACAATGGTGTTTCCATTCTTTGAAAATTTTAGGAAAAGTATATTTCAGCCAAGGCTTACATGTAGGGAAGTTCTAGCCAGGGGTTCCAGACCCAGCTTTGTTACTACTAGCTATTGGCTTTGGTAAAACAACCTTCTCGTGCCTGTTTTTTTCAGTTTTTTTTTTTTTTTTTTCGGTATGCGGGCCTCTCACTGTTGTGGCCTCCCCCGTTGCGGAGCACAGGCTCCGGACACGCAGGCTCCGGACGCGCAGGCTCAGCGGCCATGGCTCACGGGCCAAGCCGCTCCGCGGCATATGGGATCCTCCCAGACCGGGGCACGAACCCGTATCCCCTGCATCGGCAGGCGGACTCTCAACCACTTGCGCCACCAGGGAGGCCCTCGTGCCTGTTTTTTTCATCTCTTACTTATCTCAGCAGTTTTCTACACATCAAGTACAATAAATACTCGGAAAAAATATGAGTCCTCATACAATTTTAAATTGGGGGCGGGGCAGGAAATTGAACTAGATGATTCTTGGGGTCCATTTAAGATGATGGCAAATCCCAGCAGTAATTGGAGAGGAAGAAGTTTCATATTCTTGTTTATCACATTAGGGAAAAATTGTTTGTATCACTTATTGGTGCAAGCAGAAGCTGAAAGCATCTGGCAGAGAAGCAAAGCTGAAACAGCACTTTCAGGATGCATAGTTAAGTACCTGACTGAGGTACCTAATGGAGAAACAAACAGGCAGCTGAGGGTTATCCAAGGTCCTGTAAGAATCATCCCAAACTTAGCACCCAAGGGGAACTGCAACTATATAAATAGGTCTGCTTGGAAAGACCCCAGAAAAAAACCCAGTCACTTTCTGAAATATATTAGTTGTAATATTATGTCATCATTTCCAAATCCCTAGAGATACTGTTTTGTGCCTCATATCATATCTCAAAGGAAAGAAAGATACAACTAATTGACATGATGGAAGAAAAGAAATTTGGAAAACTGTTTAAAGATTTTTAAATTGTTATTTTAAAACAATTTATTTCACTCAGAATATAAGGAGACTCAAATTAATCCTACTAAATAGTCATCAGTAAATTATAAACACCTGGCTCAGATGCCTGGCCTGCTACAGGTATTTGGTAAGGGCCTGTACCAAGGACTCCTAATGTCCTCTTCAATGCTGAGCCTATGATCCCCTGCTGTATGTCTCAGGTGGTCAAACACCACCGACTAGCAGGGAATGAAAATCTATGGATCAGAGTTGGATTATTCACAGTGTTTTGTTCTGTGCCCAATGTTATTTTTATCAATAACCTAAAAACCAAAAATTTTAAAAGGCCATTGAAGGATGCAAATTACCCCAAGACGGAAATGAGGCAGACCAGCATTTTGGCAGACAAAATAAAGATTAAGGAAACTTTGACAGGTAAGAGAAATAGATTACAATTAACGTAAAGAATCATAAAATAATAGGTTCTTCAAATGGAAGGATAAGCGAGGGTCACACACCCAACTCTAATCTATCCATGAGCTCTCCCCAAAGAATCCCTGAGAAGGGACTGCCCAGTTGCGGTTTTCTTCTCCTTTCAGCATTGTGATTTAATGAGAGGATGAATTTCAGCTCTTAATGTGGAGCATCAATTCATAATAATACAATTTATGAATTATTTTAGGGTTTTTACTGGATAATTTAGACTATTTGTAATGTTTTAATTGAAATTTTTATTGAGATAATTGTAGATTTTCATGCAGATGTCAGAAATAATACAGAGACATTTCTGGTACACTTTGCCCAGTTTCCCCCACTGGTATCATCTTATAAAATTATAGTATAATATCACAACCAAGATACCAGCACTAACATTAAAACAATCCACCAATCAGGTTCAGATTTCCCCAGTTTTACTTGTACTCCTGTGTGTGTGTGTGTTACAATTTTATCACTTTTGTAGATTCATATATCTATCATCACAGTCAAGATATGTAACATTTCCTAATTTTGTCATTTCAAAAATATTACATAAATGGGATCATGAAGTATGTAACCTTTTGAGATTGGCTTTTTTTCTCTCAGAATATTTACCTCAAGATTTTTCCAGGTTGCTGTATATATCAAGTATGTTTCTTTTTATTGTTGAATAGTATTCCATGGTCTGATGGTTATGTATCAACTGCACTGGGCTGCCGGGTGCCAAGACATTTGGTCAAATGTTATTCTAGGTGTGTCTGTGAGGGTATTTCTGGATGAAAACATTTGAATCCATAGAATGATTAAAGCAGATTGTCATCCCCATGTGGGTAGGCCTCACCCAATCATTTGAAGATTTAAATAGAACAAAAAGGTCAAGTAAGAAGGAGCTTCTCTTGTCTGACTGCTTGAGTTGGGACAATGGTCTTTTCCTGCCTCTGGACTTGAAATGAACAACTAAATCATCTGCTCTTCTTGGGTCTCAAGCTTAAAGTTTTCAGAATGGAACTATACCTTCAGCTCTCCTGGGTCTCCAGTTTGCCAGTTTAAGATCTTGAAACTTCTCCACAATCACAAAAGCCAATTTTTATAATAAATCTCTTGTATTGGTTCTGTTTCTCTAGAGAACCCTGAGTAATATAAATGGTATAAATGTACCATAATCTATTTAACAATTCATTCCTTTTGGGCTGATTGAAGTTCTTAACTCTTACATATAAAGCTGTTATAAACCTTAGTGTATAGGTTTTTTTTTTTTTTTTTTCTTTTTTTTTTTTGCGGTATGCGGGCCTCTCACTGTTGTGGCCTCTCCCGTTGCGGAGCACAGGCTCCGGATGCGCAGGCCCAGCGGCCATGGCTCACGGGCCCAGCCGCTCCGCGGCATATGGGATCCTCCCAGACCGGGGCACGAACCCGTATCCCCTGCATCGGCAGGCGGACTCTTAACCACTGCGCCACCAGGGAGGCCCATTGTGTATAGGTTTTTTGTTTGTTTTTATCTTTTAATTCAAACAGAAAGTCACAAAAATTATAATCATCCTCATCAGTTCACTCAGTCCCATGTAATTAATTTTTTTCATCTTGATCTTTTGTTAGCACTTTTATGAGTTGATCAGTTTTCCATTAGACTTCTGAAAATGCTTATTCATTCAGTTCAGCAGTATAGTCAGTTACCAGAAACCTGTACTTGCCAGAGTCTTTTCCATGAATTCCTTGAAGATGAAACACTTTAATAGGAACATTTTTGCGAAAGCATCAGAGTACACCCAGAACTGTCTTTAAATGAAAAAAGACTTAAAAATGACCATGGTTAAAGATTTGATGAAAGTTCATAATAATGAAATTGACAAGGAAATTTAGTTATTTCTGAGATATACATTTTAAAGTAATAACTAGAATTATGACTTATAACATTATACCAGAACATATAAGATTTTTAGAAATTTCATGTAATGTCTGAAACATTTATATTAACATATTTCCATATAAATAACCCAAAGAAAGTTTAGTATTAGTTGCTTTTTCATTTGTGTGTGTGTTTTTTTATACTGCAGTTTCTTATTAGTCATCAATTTTATACACATCAGGGTATACATGTCAGTCCCAATCGCCCAATTCAGCACACCACCACCACCACCCCACTGTGGTTTTCCACCCTTGGTGTCCATACATTTGTTCACTACATCTGTGTCTCAACTTCTGCCCTGAAAACCGGTTCATCTGTACCATTTTTCTAGGTTCCACATACATGCGTTAATATACGATATTTGTTTTTCTCTTTCTGACTTACTTCACTCTGTATGACAGTCTCTAGATCCATCCACATCTCAACAAATGACTAAATTTCATTCCTTTTTATGGCTGAGTAACATTCCATTGTATATATGTACCACAATTTCTTTATCCGTTCGTCTATCGATGGGCATTTAGGTTGCTTCCATGACCTGGCTATTGTAAATAGTGCTGCAATGAACATTGGGGTGCATGTGTCTTTTTAAATGATGGTTTTCTCTGGGTATATGCCCAGTAGTGGGATTGCTGGATCATACAGTAATTCTATTTTTAATTTTTAAAGGAACCTCCATACAGTTCTCCATAGTGGCTGTATCAATTTACATTCCCACCAACAGTGCAAGAGGGTTCCCTTTTCTCCACACCCTCTCCAGCATTTGTTGTTTGTAGATTTTCTGATGATGCCCATTCTAACTGGTGTGAGGTGGTACCTCATTGCACTTTTGATCTGCATTTCTCTAATACTTAGTGATGTTGAGCAGCTTTTCAGGTGCTTCTTGGTCATCTGTATGTCTTCTTTGCAGAAATGTCTATTTAGGTCTTCTGCCCGTTTTTGGATTGGATTGTTTGTTTCTTTAATATTGAGCTGCATGAACTCTTTATATATTTTGGAGATTAATCCTTTGTCCGTTGATTTGTTTGCGAATATTTTCTCCCATTCTGAGGGTTGTCTTTTCGTCTTGTTTATGGTTTCCTTTGCTGTGCAAAAGCTTTGAAGTTTCATAAGGTCCCATTTGTTTAGTTTTGTTTTTATTTCCATTACTATAGGAGGTGGATCAAAAAAGATTTTCCTGTGACTTATGTCAAAGAGTGTTCTTCCTATGTTTTCCTCTAAGAGTTTTAGTGTCTGGTCTTACATTTAGGTCTTGAATCCATTTGGAGTTTATTTTTCTGTGTGGTGTTAGGGAGTGTTCTAATTTCATTCTTTTACATGTAGCTGTCCAGTTTTCCCAGCACCACTTATTGAAGAGACTGTCTTTTCTCCATTGTCTATCTTTGCCTCCTTTGTCATAGATTACTTGACCATAGGTGTGTGGGATTATCTCTGGGCTTTCTATCTTGTTCCATTGATCTATGTTTCTGTTTTTGTGCCAGTACCACATTGTCTTGATTACTGTAGCTTTGTAGTATAGTCTGAAGTCAGGGAGTCTGATTCCTCCAGTTCTGTTTTTTTTCCTCAATATGGCTTTGGCTATTTGGGGTCTTTTGTGTCTCCATACAAATTTTAAGATGATTTGTTCTAGTTCCATAAAAAATGCCATTGGTAATTTGATAGGGATTTCATTGAATCTGTAGATTGCTTTGGGTAGTATAGTCATTTTCACAATATTGATTCTTCCAATCCAAGAACATGGTATATCTCTCCATCTGTTGATATAATCTTTAATTGCTTTCATCAGTGTCTTATAGTTTTCTGCATACAGGTCTTTTGTTTCCCTAGGTAGGTTTATTCCTAGGTATTTTATTCTTTTTGTTGTAATGGTAAATGGAAGTGTTTCCATAATTTCTCTTTCAGATTTTTCATCATTAGTGTATAGGAATGCAAGAGATTTCTGTGCCCTAATTTTGTATCCTGCAACTGCACCAAATTCATTGATTAGCTCTAGTAGTTTACTGGTGGCATTTTTAGGATTCTCTGTGTATAGTATCATGTCATCTGCCAACAGTGACAGTTTTACTTCTTCTTTTCCAATTTGTGTTCCTTATATTTCTTTTTCTTCTCTGATTGTCATGGCCACGACTTCTAAAACTATGTTGAATAACAGTGGTGAGAGTGGACATCCTTGTCTTGTTCCTGATCTTAGAGGAAATGTTTCCGTTTTTCACCATTGAGAATGATGTTTGCTGTGGGTTTGTTGTATATGGCCTTTATTATGTTGAGGTAGGTTCCCACTACGCTGACTTTCTGGAGAGTTTTTATCACAAATGGGTGTTGACTTTTGTCAAAAGCTTTTTCTGCATCTATTGGGATGATCATGCAGTTTTTATTCTTCAATTTGTTAATATGGTGTATCACATTGATTGATTTGCATATATTGAAGAATCCTTGCATCCCTGGGATAAATCCCATTTGATCATGGTGTATGGTCCTTTTAATGTGTTGTTGGATTTTGTTTGCTAGTACTGTGTTGAGGATTTTTGCATCTATATTCATCAGTGATATTGGCCTGTAATTTTCTTTTTTGGTAGTATCTTTGTCTGGCCTTCGTATCAGGGTGATAGTGGCCTCATAGAATGAGTTTGGGAGTGTTCGCTCCTCTGCAATTTTTTGGAAGAGTTTGAGAAGGATGGGTGTTAGCTCTTCTCTAAATGTTTGATAGAATTCACCTGTGAAGCCACCTGGTCCTGGACTTTTGTTTGTTGGAAGACTTTTAATCCTAGTTTCAATTTCATTACTTGTGATTGGTCTGCTCATATTTTCTGTTTCTTCTTGGTTAAGTCTTGGAAGGTTATACCTTTCTAAGAATTTCTTCAATTCTTCCAGGTTGTCCATTTTATTGGCATAGAGTTGTTTGTACTAGTCTCTTAGGATGCTTTGTATTTCTGCAGTGTCTGTTGTAACTTCTCCTTTTTCATTTCCAATTGTATTGATTTGAGTCCTCTCCCTCTTTTTCTTGATGAGTCTGGCTAATGGTTTATCAATTTTGTTTATCTTCTCAGAGAACCACCTTTTAGTTTTATAGATCTTTGCTATTGTTTTGTTTGTATTTCATTTATTTCTGCTCTGATCTTTATTTCTTTCCTTCTGCTAACTTTGGGTTTTGTTTGTTCTTCTTTCTCTAGTTACTTTAGGTGTAAGGTTAGATTGTTTACTTGAGATTTTTCTTGGTTCTTGAGGTAGGCTTGTATAGCTATAAACTTCCCTCTTAGAACTGCTTTTGCTGCATCCCATAGGTTTTGGATCGTCGTGTTTTCATTGTCATTTGTCTCTAGGTATTTTTTTATTTCCTCTTTGATTTCTTCAGTGATCTCTTGGTTGTTTAGTAACATATTGTTTAGCCCCCATGTGTTTGTGTTTTTTACGTTTTTTTCCCTGTATTTCATTTTTAATCTCATAGAGTTGTGGCCAGAAAAGATGCTTGATATGATTTCAATTTTCTTAAATTTACTGAGGCTTGATTTGCAACCCAAGATGTGATCTATCCTGGAGAATATTCCATGCGCACTTGAGAAGAAAGTGTAATCTGCTGTTTTTGGATGGAATGTCCTATAAATATCAATTAAATCTATCTGGTCTATTGTGTCATTTAAAGCCTGTGTTTCCTTATTTATTTTCATTTTCGATGACCTGTCCATTGATGTAAGTGCGGTGTTAAAGTCCCCCAGTATTATTGTGTTACTGTCGATTTCCTCTTTTATAGCTTTTAGCAGTTGCCTTATGTATTGAGGTGCTCCTATGTTGGGTGCGTATATATTTATAGTTGTTATATCTTCTTCTTGGATTGACCCCTTGATCATTATGTAGTGTCCTTCCTTGCCTCTTATAACATTCTTTATCTTAAAGTCTATTTTATGTGATATGAGTATAGCTACTCCAGCTTTCATTTGATTTCCATTTGCATGGAATATCTTTTTCCATCCCCCCACTTTCAGTCTGTAGGTCTCCCTAGGTCTGAAGTGGGTCTCTTGTCGACAGCATATATATGGGTCTTGTTTTTGTATCCATTCAGCAAGCCTGTATCTTTTGGTTGGAGCATTTAACTTATTCACCTTTAAGGTAATTATTGATATGTATGTTCCTATTACCATTTTCTTAATTGTTTTGGGTTTGTTTTTGTAGATCCTTCTCTTCTCTTGTGTTTCCCACTTAGAGAAACTCCTTTAGCATTTGTTGTAAAGCTGGTTTGGTGGTGCTGAATTCTCTAAGCTTTTGCTTGTCTGTAAAGCTTTTGATTTCTCCAGGAAATCTGAATGGGATCCTTGCCGAGTAGAGTAATCTTGGTTGTAGATTCTTCCCTTTCATCACTTTAAATATAACATGCCACTCCCTTCTGGCTTGTAGAGTTTCTGCTGAAAAATCAGCTGTTAACCTTATGGGAGTTCCCTTGTATGTTATTTGTTGTTTTTCCCTTGCTGCTTTTAATAATTTTTCTTTGTCTTTAATTTTTGCCAATTTGATTACTATGTGTTTCGGCATGTTTCTCCTTGGGTTTATCCTGTATGGGACTCACTGCGCTTCCTGGACTTGGATGACTATTTCCTTACCATGTTAGGAAAGTTTTTGACTATAATCTCTTCAAATATTTTCTCTGGTCCTTTCTCTCTCTCTTCTTCTATAATGCGAATGTTGGTGCGTTTAATGTTGTCCCAGAGGTCTCTTAGGCTGTCTTCATTGCTTTTCATTCTTTTTTCTTTATTCTGTTCCACAGCAGTGAATTCCACCATTCTGTCTTCCAGGTCACTTATCCGTTCTTCTGCCTCAGTTACTCTGCTACTGATTCCTTCTAGTGTAGTTTTCATTTTAGTTATTGTATTGTTCATCTCTGTTTGTTCTTTAATTCTTCTAGGTCTTTGTTAAACATTTGTTGCATCTTTTCGATCTTTACCTCTTTTTCTGAAGTCCTGGATCATCTTCACTATCATTATTCTGAATTCTTTTTCTGGAAGGTTGCCTATCTCCACGTCATTTAGTTGTTTTTTCTGGGGTTTTATCTTGTTCCTTCATCTGGTACATAGCCCTCTGCCTTTTCATCTTGTCTATCTTTCTGTGAAAGTGGTTTTTGCTCCACAGGCTGCAGGATTGTAGTTCTTGCTTCTGCTGTCTGCCCTCTGGTGGATGAGGCTATCTAAGAGGCTTGATGGGAGGGACTGGTGGTGGGTAGAGCTGATTGTTCATCTGGTGGACAGAGCTCAGTAAAACTTTAATCCACTTGACTGTTGATGGGTGGGTCTGGGTTCCCTGCCTGTTGGTTGTTTGGCCTGAGGCAACCCAACACTGGAGCCTACCTGGGCTCTGTGTTGGGGCTAATGACAGACTCTGGGTGGGCTCATGCCAAGGAGTACTTCCCCGAACTTCTGCTGTCAGTGTCCTTGTCCCCATGATGAGCCATAGCAACCCCCCTGCCCCGCCTCTGAAGGAGACCCTCCAATACTAGCAGGTAGGTCTGGTTCAGTCTCCCCTGGGTTCACTTTTCCTTCCCCTGGGTCCCGATGTGCACACTACTTTGTGTGTGCCCTCCAAGAGTGGAGTCTCTGTTTCCCCCAGTCCTGTCGAAGTCCTGCAATCACTTCCCACTAGGCTTCAAAGTCTGATTCTCTAGGAATTCCTCCTCCTTTTGCTGGACCCCCAGGTTGGGAAGCCTGACGTGGGGCTCAGAACCTTCACTCCAGTGGGTGGACTTCTGTGGTATAAGTGTTCTCCAGTCCGTGAGTCATCCACCCATTAGATATGGGATTGGATTTTACTGTGATTGTGCCCCTCCTACAGTCTCATTGTGGCTTCTCCTTTGTCTTTGGATGTGGGGTATCTTTTTTGGTGAGTTCCAGTGTCTTCCTGTCGATGATTGTCCAGCAGCTAGCTGTGATTCTGGTGTTCTCACAAGAGGGAATGAGAGCACGTCCTTTTACTCCACCATCTTGGTTCCTCTGCAGTATATAGGTTTTCATGGTAATATTAATCTTCCTTTTTCTGGGATAAAGACCAAGTATGCAATTGCTGGTCATATGGTAACTACATGTTTAGTTCATAAGAAACTATCAAACTGTTTTCTAGAAAGACTGAAGAATTTTACATTCCCACTGGCAATGTAGAGTGATCAAGTTTATCTGCATGCTCACATGGATATTTTTGTTTTCACTATTTTTTATTTTAGACATTCTAATGGGTGTGTAGTGATTTCTTATTTGGATTTTTGCCCAGACTTTTCTGAAACGCCTAACAAATGAGCCCCCTGAGTCCCCAAAAGAGCTCTTACTCTATATTAAGCTGGGATCTACCCTTCTGTCACTTCCCTGCACTGTTCTGCTCTCTGGAAGCCCACACCTGCTGTCTGTGACCACCCTTTTTAACCCCATCTTGGAAATGCCCTTTTTTTCTGTTGGCATTCTCAGTTATTTCAATTATTTCTCCAAAATTATGTTCTACAGGGCTTTTGTCATCATGATCTCTATTTTTCTTTAACTCAACAACTCTAACTTCTTGAGGTCCTCTTCCATGTAACAGACTCCATCTAGGTTTAGGGGTACATAGACAAGTGAGATAAGGTTCCATCTTTCAAGATGTTTATAAACTAGTAGTGGAACAGACAGATAAACCACTCCATACACTATACAATACAATAAATGTTACTGTACAATTAATATTAATGCTAATAATATAATTTAATAAAATAATAATTAGTATTATCACTATTGTTCATTGAAGACCAATATTCATGAAGATTAATTCCCACTCACAAGACTTAGAGTAAAATGAAAGATAACTTAATCAATATAATTTTAATACAATGTGAGACTGTGGGGGCAGGGTTGGAGTGGGGGAAGGTTGTCAGGGAAGGGAAAGCCATGTGGAAGAAGTGATGCCTTAGGGTGGGGATATAGGAAGAGGCAGGCATTCCAGGCAAAGAGCCTAGCCTGATCAAAGGAGGGAGGTTTGAAGTAATCTGAAGCAATTTGGAGCACCTGATAGCCTACAAGTGGTATGAGACCACTGAAGCCTAACTCATGAGGGACAAACGGCAGAGAATGAGGTAGGAGAGTGAACAGGCAGGTCTTTTAAGACTTGTTAAGGAAACAGGATTTTGTCCTACAGATTATAGGGTATTAACTGGAGGGAGGGTGAGTCAGGTTGCTATTTGAAACAGATATCTTTGGTAGCTGTGAAGAAGGAGAAGCTGAGGGGAACAGGATTGTAAGTAGGAGTAAAGCTATTAAAATTGTCCAAATGAGACAGGCTTAGGGTAGCAACTACAGCACTGGAAGTAAGAAAGGAAAGGATGGGAAGGTTTTGAGAAATAATTAGGAGGCAAAAATATACAACTGCATGCTGTTTAAATGTGAGAAATGAGGAAAAGGGAGTTAAGATTAACAAGTAAATATGATCTAGGAAATGTAGAAGGGTTAAATTTACAATTGTTTAAAGGTTGCAGCTAGAGAAGAAAGAAATTTTAGAACGTAAGGTTAAAATTTGATATTATTAAATCTAAAGGGCAATTGGATTCTGACCTTCATTCCTATGGAAAAATTCCAGATTGATAATTGTAGCCACATCTTCCTCCACTTTTCCCAGAGAAAAGACTCATATGGAAGCAAAAATAATATAGGTCAAGTATGTGAATAATTTTCAGTTAATAAGCATTGGAAAGGACTACTAAATTACAAATGCAAATTTAGGGTACAATAAAGGCTGCATCTCAGACCAGTTTGGGGAAAGGAAAAGTCTTTATAATAAGTTTTATTGGAATAACAAGAAAGTTACATAGCAAAATTTTTAAATTGGTTCTTTTCCTTACTGGATACACTAGTATAAATTCCAAATATATCAAAAATTTTGTTGTAAATAAACCATGTAAGAACTGGATGAAAATATGTGTGAATCCCTTATAATCTGGGAGTAGGAACAACTTTTCTAATAGTAACTCAAAATCCAGAGGAATAGGAAAATGATAGATGAATTTTAACTACATAAAATAATAATAATACACTATTGTTGGTAAAAGGTATCATAAGCCAAGTAAACAGACAAATGACAAATAGGGAAAATATTTGCTAACTGTATCACAGTTGAAAGATTAATAAAATAAAAAAGGAAAAAGTCTAATCACCCTATAGAAAAACAGACTGGTGAAAACATAGTTCATGAGCAAAGAAATGCAAGTGTCTCTTCACCACATGGAAAAAAACATTATGTTGAGTTGTACTCAACATAATAGAAATTGAAATTAGAACTACCCTGAGGTATACAGTTTTTTCCCCTATTGGACTGGTAAAAATCTCGACATTCAGTGACATACTCTCTTGGTGAGGCTGAGAGAGCAGTCATTCCTATTGCTGCTGGTGGGAATGAAAAATGGTACAATTCCTATGGAGGAGAATTTGGCAGCATCCAACAAAATGTACATATGCATTTAGCCTTTCAACTCTTTAGTAGGGATTTAGTAATCCCTCTTCTAGGAACATGCCAAAGATTCACTGGTAAGAAAATACGAAAATATGAATGTAGTATGGACTCAGCAAAAGACTGGGAAGTCCATCAGCAGAGAACTAGTCCATTCAATTTTGGAACATTCACCCAATGGATATACCCTCTCTTTAATCAAAATTATTGACCACAGCCATCTCATCAAACATAATGCAGCTATAAAAAAAAAGAATTAAAAAAATGTAAGAATAAACCATAAACTTAAAGTTACTTATGGGAGAGGAAAGTTCCAGGATAGAGTGGTCAAGACTAGAAGTTAAGACTTCTTTGAAAATACCTTGTTTAGTGAATTTGACTTTGGATCCATGGAAATATTTACATAATTGTAAAGCAAAATTAAATTTTAAAAAGTAATGCCTAAACAATTAAAATAAACCAAAAGAAATTAATGTACATGTGTATACACTTGTATGACTACACTATGAATGACTATTACAAACCACTATTACTCTGTTTTTGTCTGTGCACCTCTAGAAGGATGCGTCCTAAGGACAAGTAGAGTTGCAGCTCTTAAACTTTAGGAACTGTATTGTTGTTTCCTGAGACTGCTTAGGGTATATTTGTCGGACAGAGCAAACAAGTAATTATGTAATATTCTAATTATATCATTCCTAGTATTATGGAGAACTGAGATTCTCAGTGTAAGATAAAGACAGATCCTATTTACATATGTGAAGGTTTCATTATACTCTTTCATTATACTTTTCTATCTATCATATACTTTGGTATATGTTTGAAATTTTCAATATAAAATGTTAAAAAAAGAAAAGAAAAGAAAAGAAAGGAAATAAGACTACAACACATGGAGGAAGTATAATTTCCTATAGGTGTATTAAGAAAAGGATTCAGGTAATGTTACCTGACACAGATTATGTAAATAGATCTTCCTATAAGAAAGCTGAAGGAAGGCTAGGATCTCTTAGTTTCATGAGTCTAAGATCAGTACAGTTGAAACTGCAAGAAGTCAAACAATTCAAGTAATAACATGAACCATAAAGGATGGAAAAATAAATATAATTACCCTATCAGAAATAGTTATTCTACCTTCTGCTGAAAAGAGCAACTTCTTGGTTCTTGGTCACTGACTGGTTGTAAACTGCTATTTTACTTTTTCTGATGGGTTAATAAGATCGATATCACTAAATTATTCTTGAGCTAGAGACAAATCTGAATCTATTTAGACAAGGTAATTTACACCTTTATTTAACAAGTTGAAACAAGTCAATAATGTATCCCCTTTCATTTCTAGGGAATAGCTTCCTAAAAGGACTCTTAATAAGCTACAGCTTTGGCAACCCTGAAACTAAACACCCTCTGCTGAATTAAGTGAACCAATTAATTTTTTTAAAAACACCACTGTTTTACTGTACAAACACAAAAATTCCATTTGTGAACAAAGGCATTGATTCAATAGATTCTCCTGATAACTGCTCTGGTGAACAGTTTGCTTTTGAAGCCAAAATGTCAGTCCCATTAGTACACATCAACTTCACATCAAGGTAGCACTCATGTATATTTGACCCTTGAAGGACATGGGTTTGAACGGCATGGGTCTACTTATATGTGGATTTTTTCTTCAATAATAAATACTACAGTACTACACGATCCACAGTTGGTTGAATCCGTGAACACATAAACACGGATACAGAGAAACTGCAGATAATGGAGGGCTAACTTTAAGTTATATGCAGATTCTTGACTGCATGGGGGGGGGGTCGTGCCCCTGACTCCCACATTGTTCAAGGATCAACTGTATATTCATTCATTCATCCATCCATTCTTTCATTCAATAAACACTTATTGAAGCCACTGTTATATGTCAGGCAGTGGGTATACATATAGCAGCAAACAAAACAAGCAAACGTTTCTGCTCCCTTCATATGGGAGATGAGAAAGACAATGATCAAAAGTCAATAAAATACATAATATTTCATATGGCTGTAAGTGAAACCAGAGGGAAGGGTTGTAATTTTACAACATGACCAGGCAACAAGTTCAGGACATTGGTCCACAAGAGACCTCCCAGCATTAAGTAATATCAACAGTGAATATCTCCCAGAGATCTCCATCACAATTACAAGACCCAGCTCCACTCAAAGACCAGCAAGCTACAGTGCTGGATACCCTATGCCAAAAAACTAGCAAGACATGAACACAAACCCACCATTAGCAGAGAGGCTGCCTAAAATCATAATAAGGCCACAAACACCCCAAAACACACCACCAGACCTGTAAACCAGAAAGACAAGATCCAGCCTCATCCACCAGAACACAGGCACTAGTCCCCTCCACCAGGAAGCCTACACAACCCACTGGAACAACCTTAGCGACTGGGGGCAGACACCAAAAACAATGGGAGCTACAGACCTGCAGCCTGAGAAAAGGAGACCCCAAACACAGTAAGTTAAGCAAAATGAGAAGACAGAGAAACACACAGCAGATGAAGGAGCAAAGCAAAAACCCACCAGACCTAACAAATGAAGAGGAAATAGGCAATCTACCTAAAAAAGAATTCAGAGTAATGATACTAAAGATGATCCAAAATCTTGGAAATAGAATGCAGAAAATACAAGAAACGTTTAACAAGGAACTAGAAGAACTAAACAGCAAACAAACAGTGATGAACAACAAAATAAACAAAATTAAAAATTCTCTAGAAGGGATCATTAGCAGAATAACTGAGGTACAAGAATGTATAAGTGACCTGGAAGACAAAAGAGTGGAAATAACTACTGCAGAGCAGAATAAAGAAAAAAGAATGAAAAGAATTGAGGACAATCTCAGAGACCTCTGGGACAACTTTAACAAGCAAACATTCGAAATATAGGGGTCCCAGAAGAAGAAGAGAAAAAGAAAGGGACTGAGAAAATATTTGGAGACATTTTAGTTGAAAATTTACCTAATATGGGAAAGGAAATAGTTAATCAAGTCCAGGAAGCACAGAGAGTGCCATACAGGATAAACCAAGGAGAAACACACCAAGACACATATTAATCAAACCATCAAAAATTAAATACAAAGAAAAAATATAAAAAGCAGCAAGGGAAAAACAACAAATAACATACAAGGGAATCCCCATAAGGTTAACAGCTAATCTTTCAGCAGAAACTCTGCAAGCCAGAAGGGAGTGGCAGGACATATTTAAAGTGATGAAGGGGAAAAACCTAAAACCAAGATTACACTACCCAGCAAGGATCTCATTCACATTTGGAGAAATTAAAACCTTTACAGACAAGAAAAAGCTAAGAGAATTCAGCAACCAACCCAGCTTTACAACAAATGTTAAAGGGACTTCTCTAGGCAAGAAACACAAGAGAAGAAAAAGACCTACAATAACAAACCCAAAATAATTAAGAAAATGGTAATAGGAACATACCTATCAATAATTACCTTAAGTGTAAATGGATTAAAGGCTCCAATGAAAAGACATACACTGGCTGAATGGATACAAAAACAAGACCTGTATATATGCTGTCTACAAGGGACCTACTTCAGACCTAGGGACACATACAGACTGAAAGTGAGGGGATGGAAAAAGATATTCCATGCAAATGGAAATCAAAAGGAAGCTGGAGTAGCAATTCTCATATCAGACAAAATAGACTTTAAAACAAAGACTATTACAGGAGACAAAGAAAGACACTACATAAAGATCAAGGGATCAATCCAAGAGGAAGATATAACAATTGTAAATATTTAGGCACCCAACATAGGAGCACCTCAATACATAAGGTAAATACTAACAGCCTGAAAAGGGGAAATCGACAGTAACACAATCATAGTAGGGGACTTTCACACCCACTTTCACCAATGGACAGATCATCCAAAATGAAAATAAATAAGGAAACACAACCTTTAAATGATACATTAAAAAAGATGGACTTAATTGATATTTATAGGACATTCAATCCAAAAACAACAGAATACACATTCTTCTCAAGTGATCATGGAACACTCTCCAGGATAGATCATATCTTGAGTCACAAATCAAGCCTTGGTAAATTTAAGAAAACTGAAACCATATGAAGTATCTTTTCTGACCACAACGCTATGAGACTAGATATCAATTACAGGGAAAAATCAGTAAAAAATACAAATACATGGAGGCTAAACAATACACTAATTAATAACCAAGAGATCACTGAAATTATCAAAGAGGAAATCAAAAAATACCTAGAAACAAATGACAATGAAAACACGATGACTCAAAACCTAACGGATGCAGCAAAAGCAGTTCTAAGAGGGAAGTTTATAGCAATACAATCCTACCTTAAGAAACAAGAAACATCTGAAATAAACAACCTATCCTTACACCTAAAGCAATTACAGGAAGAAGAACAACAACAACAAAAAAACAAATTTAGCAAAAGGAAAGAAATCATAAAGATCATATCAGAAATAAATGAAAAAGAAATGAAGGAAACGATAGCAAAGATCAATAACACTAAAAGCTGATTCTTTGAGAAGATAAACAAAATTGACAAACCATTAGCCAGACTCATCAAGAAAAAAAGGGAGAAGACTCAAATCAATAGAATTAGAAATCAAAAAGGAGAAGTAACAACTGACACTGCAGAAATACAAAGATCATGAGAGATTACTACAAGCAGCTATATGCCAATAAAATGGACAACGTGGAAGAAATGGACAAATTCTTAGAAATGCACAACCTTCAGAGACGGAACCAGGAACAAATACAAAATAGGAACAGACCAATCACAAGCACTGAAATTGAAACTGTGATTAAAAATCTTCCAACAAACAAAAGCCCAGGACCAGATGGCTTCACAGGCGAATTCTATCAAACATTTAGAAAAGAGATAACACCTATCCTTCTCAAACTCTTCCAAAATAAAGCAGAGGGAGGAACACTTCCAAACTCATTATAAGGGGCCACCATCACCTTAATACCAAAACCAGACAAAGATGTCACAAAGAAAGAAAACTACAGGCCAATATCACTGATGAACATAGATGCAAAAATCCTCAACAAAATACTAGCAAACAGAATCTAACAGCACTTTGAAAGGATCATACACCATGATCAAATGGGGTTTATCGCAGGAACACAAGGATTCTTCAATATACACAAATCTATCAATGTGATATACCAAATTACATATTGAAGGAGAAAAACCATATGATCATCTCAATAGATACAGAGAAATCTTTTGACAAAATTCAACACCCATTTATGATAAAAACCCTCCAGAAAGTAGGCACAGAGGGAACTTACCTCAACATTATAAAGGCCATATATGACAAACACACAGCCAACATTGTCCTAAATGGTGAAAAATTGAAACCATTTCAACTAAGATCAGGAACAAGACAACATTGCCCACTCTCAGCACTATTATTCAACATAGTTTTGCAAGTTTCAGCTACAGCAATCAGAGAAGAAAACAGAAATAAAAGGAATCCAAATCGGAAAAGAAGAAGTAAGGCTGTCACTGTTTGCAGATGACATGATACTATACATAGAGAATCCTAAAGATACTACCAGAAAACAACTAGAGCTAATCAATGAATTTGGCAAAGTATCAGAACACAAAATTAATGCACAGAAATCTCTAGTATTCTTACACTCTAATGATGAAAAATCTGAAAGTGAAATTAAGGGGCTTCCCTGGTGGCGCAGTGGTTGAGAGTCCGCCTGCCGATGCAGGGGACACGGGTTCGTGCCCCGGTCCGGGAAGATGCCACATGCCCTGGAACGGCTGGGCCTGTGAGCCATGGCCGCTGAGCCTGCGAGTCCGGAGCCTATGCTCCGCAATGGGAGAGGCCACAACAGTGAGAGGCCCGCATACCGCAAAAAAAAAAAAAAAAAGAAATTAAGAAAACACTCCTGTTTTCCATTGCAACAAAAAGAATAAAATATCTAGGAATAAACATTCCTAAGGAGACAAAGAGCTGTATGCAGAAAATTATAAGACACTGATGAAAGTAATTAAAGGTGATACAAATAGATGGAGGGATATACCATGTTCTTGGATTGGAAGAATCAAAATTGTGAAAATGACTCTACTGCGCAAAGCAATCTACAGATTCAATGCAGTCCCTACCAAACTACCAGTGGCATTTTTCACAGAACTAGAAGAAAACACTTCATAATTTGTATGGAAACACAAAAGACCCCGAACAGCCAAAGCAATCTTGAGAAAGAAAAACGGAGCTGGAGCAATCAGGCTCCCTGACTTCAGACTCTACTACAAAGCTACAGTAATCAAGACAGTATGGTACTGGTACAAAAACAGAAATATAGATCAATGGAAAGGATAGAGAGCCCAGAGATACACCCACGCACATATGGTCACCTTATCTTTCATAAAGGAGACAAGAATATACAGTGGAGAAAAGACAGCCTCTTCAATAATTGGTGCTGGGAAAACTGGACAGATATATGTAAAAGTATGAAATTAGAACACTCCCTAACACCATACACAAAAATAAACTCAAAATGGATTAAAGACCTAAATGTAAGGCCAGATATTATCAAACTCTTAGAGGGAAACATAGGCAGAACACTCTATGGCATAAGTCACAGCAAGATCCTTTTTGACACACCTCCTAGAGAAATGGAAATAAAAACAAAAATAAACAAATGGGACCTAATGAAACTTATAAGCTTTTGCACAGCAAAGGAAACCATAAACAAAATGAAAAGACAGCCCTCGGAATGGGAGATATATTTGCAAATGAAGCAACTGACAAAGGATTAATCTCCAAAATTTACAAGCAGCTCATGCAGCTCAATAACAAAAAAACAAACAACCCAATCCAAAAATGGGCAGAAGACCTAAATAGACATTTCTCCTAAGAAGCTTTACAGATTTCCAACAAGCACATGAAAGAATGCTCAACATCACTAATCATTAGACAAATGCAAATCAAAACTACAATGAGATATCATCTGACACCAGTCAGAATGGCCATCATCAAAAAATCTACAAACAATAAATGCTGGAAAGGGTGTGGAGAAAAGGGAACCCTCTTGCACTGTTGGTGGGAATGTAAATTGATACAGCCACTGTGGAGAACAGCATAGAGGTTCCTTAAAAAACTAAAAATCAAACTACCATATGACCCAGCAATCCCACTACTGGCTATACACACTGAGAAACCCATAATTCAAAAAGAGTCATGTACCATTATGTTCATTGCAGCACTATTTACAATAGCCAGGACACGGAAGCAACCTAAGTGTCCATCGACAGAGGAGTGGATAAAGAAGACGTAGCACATATATACAATGGAATATTACTTAACCATAAAAAGAAACGAAATTGAGTTATTTGTAGTGAGGTGTATGGACCTAGAGTCTGTCATACAGAGTGAAGTCAGTCAGAAAGAGAAAAACGAATACCATATGCTAACACATATATATGGAAGCTAAAAAAAAAAAAAGAAAGAAAAATGGTCGTGAAGAACCTAGGAGCAAGACGGGAATAAAGACGCAGACCTAATAGAGAATGGACTTGAGGATATGGGGAGGGGGAAGGGGAAGCTGGGACAAAGTGAGAGAGTGGCGTGGACATATATACACTACCAAATGTAAAACAGATAGCTAGTGGGAAGCAGTCGCATAGCACAGGGAGATCCGCTAGGTGATTTGTGACCACCTAGAGAGGTGGGAGAGAGAGTGGGAAGGAAGGAGACGCAAGTCGGAAGAGATATGGATATATATATATATATATATATATATATATATATATATATATGTATGTATAACTGATTCACTTTGTTATAAAGCAGAAACTAACACACCATTGTAAAGGAATTATACTCCAATAAAGATGTTTAAAAAAATGATGGTTTTGCAAAGCTCACTAAGACGTAACACAGGTGTAAAGACCTCAAGCAGGTGAGGAAGTTAGCCATGGTGTTAATCTGGAGGAGTAACATTCAAGGCAGAGGGAAGGCATAAACTATAGGTTGTGGGAATATTTCTGGCATTTTTGTGGAAGAAGGAGGCCAGTTGGGGTGAGGGGGCGGGGAATGAGGGATGGAACAAGAGAAGGAGCATTAGGAAAAAGATTGGCAAGGTAATGAGAGGCCACATCCTGGAGGCCATTATTAAGAACTTCAGCTTTACTCTGCGGGAAATGAGAAACCAACCACTGAAGGACTGTTGGTAGAAGAATGACGTGGTCTAAACTAGTCACCACTCAAAAGGATACTTGGTGAGAACAGCCTTGGGGGACAAGGGCAGACACAAAGAGCTTTTGCCACAGTACAGAGGAGAAACGGGATGCAGCTTATTCATGTTGAGATGTAGCACTGGAAGTGGTGAAAATGGTCAGATTCTGAATATATTGATATTTTGAAAATAGATTCTATAGTATTTGTTTACAGACTTAAATCTATAATTTGAGATAAACACAATCAAGAATAACTAAATTTTTGGCCCGAGAAACTGGAAGGATGGAAATGCCATTAAAGAGATGGGAATTACTACAGGAAAACCTAATTTGAGGAAGATTAGGAGTTTTGTCCTGGATGTGTTAGGGCTGAGACACCCATTAGACATACAAATCAAGCATCAAATAGACAGTTGGATGTGAATCTGAAGTTCAGGACAAGGTCTAAGCTAAAGATGTAAATGTCAGAGTCATCAGTGTGTGAACAGCATTTACAGAGAAGATTTTGGATGGGATCACGGAGGCAATGAGCATTGAGAGAAAAAGAATGTACTCTGGGGCACTTCAGTATTTTGCTGTCAGCAATATGAGATGAGTCAGCAAAGGAGACCACAGAAGAGCCAGGTGAGTGAGGTATCTTGAAAACTCAGGAAAGACAGTGCTTTGCGGAGGAGAGGGTGATTTACCATATCAAATTCAAATGCTGTTGATATATTGAGTAAAGTGTTAACTGACAACTGTGAGGTCTTTCTTGGTCATTGACAACTGAACGTGACGCTCTTTAAACATTTACCCCACATCATACCCTGTAGTGCCCTCCATCCAGCAAAACCCGTGCTGTGTCTGATGCTATGGCCACATGCTCTTGACTGAGGATCCATGGAGGTGTTCTTAATCCCAGAGTCATGTGGCAAAACCAGCACCAAGCTGGAATTGTCTCCAAATAAAAAGATTCACTGTGATCTGGATATTATCTTAAGAACCAGTATTTTAGTTCCCTAGATGGAACTTGATGCAGGTCCTCCTTCCTTTCAATGAGTGAGACTTCACACAAACATGTGGGTACCACAGCAGAGGTAACACTCAGGCAAGCTTTAATGTCACCACCTATGGTCCTGAGATACAGGGGGGAAGAAAGGGACACCCTATAATCAAAGAGATTAATTAGAACCTCACCCCTCCAGGCAGGGTTTGGCTCATGTGCACTGTGAAGATGGGTGGCTGGGGTATTCTCAAAGCCTGTGGGACTTTCCTCATGCCCTGAAGAAGGACATAGAGGACATAAAAGTCATGGAAAGGATAAAGGTGCATGACTCGTGGTCTCAAGCTATCTTAGGAACAAGCCATTTCACAGTGCAAGTTGAGTGGGGTCCTGAATTTTATTACAAGCAGCCAGAAATACAGAGCTCAGGCTGCCCAAGTACAAAATATTTCATCATCCCTTTAAAAATATAAAGTGAAAAGCTAACCACACTCCTACGTTTCAAACACAGCACTGGTGCCTCAGTTCACACCACTGTATCAGAACAGAATTGCATCAGCCAGATTTTTACCCAAGGCTTATAGGCTTCAACTACTTTAAGGGTTCTCACAACAAAATAAAGTACCATTAAAAGGTGTCATTTGCTCAGGGAGCCCCAACCCAGATAGCAGACTGTTTCAGGGACTCTTACAAAACTCTTCACTAAACTTTATTAAATCTAGGACTCCTACTGCAGAAAGATCTTCTATCACTTCTACAATAGTTGCAAATATTATATTGATCACTTGCAATGAGCCAGGCACCATTTCAAACGGCTTATGTGCATTATTGCATTAATGTCCACAAAGCCTTTATGAGTGGACACATCATATGGATGAGAAAACTGAGATCGAATAAGATTAAGTTACTTGACCAACCTCTTATAATTACTAAGCACTAGAGTCAGGATCCATACCCATGTACTGAGACTTCAGTCAACATGTTACATACAATCATTTCCTGGGATGATTTCTCGTGGTCAAAGTCTCTTGCAGCCCCAAACTCCACAACCAGGTTATAGAATTCTGATGTTATGCAACTTTCTACTCCTATGTCATTACTAAACTTTCTTTAGATACTAAAAATAATATCTTTAAGCATACATATCCTAATAATACTCCCCTAAAGTTTACTTCTGCACCTACTTCTTATGATGTAACTGGATGGAAACTTTAACTCCTTTTATAATTTCTTCTCCTATGTAAGTATAACTATTTCAGCATTGGAAGGAGTGACATATACATTTGAATTCTCCAATTTCCCTATCTTTCTACTTCTGCTTTCCTGGGCCTCATCTCATACTTACATCTTCCAGTCAGTGCTTCTGTGACAAAATGATCATAATGGTATATATCTCAGTGGTTTATTATGATGTGGACCATCAGAACTGTGCAAGTTCTTAGCATTCTAATACTTGATCTTTTAAAAAATGCATGTCAATTTTGATTCTATAATTTATTCATAGTTATTTTAGTATTAAAGAAGAGATTTTAAATTACTTAATTTTAACCTGAATGTGAATAATGACCATGCGTTTTTGCTCTTTATTATAACACCAATGCCTAGGCATGTCCTAAAAATTTATTGAAAAAAAACAAGTAAATAACTGGTGTTTCAGGCTGCAGCCTGGGTTTGGGTCTACTACAAGCATCTTCTGATTCTGGGATCAAGGTTGAAAGAACATATGCTGTCCAGATAAGGCTTCGTATGGCAAAAAGTACAGGGGCACTGGAGGCTGATCTAAACTTGGTAATCACAATTAATTCTTCTATGACACACACTACTGAGGTTCCATTTGCTGAAGCAAATCACATGGCCAGGCCTGACTACAGGATGTAAGAGATCACAGGGCAAGGAGTGAGGAAATATAAACAATCATGCAGTCCCTGCATACTATGTAAATGTAATCTGGGAGGACTTCTGCAAACTCTGGGGGAAGCTTCTAGAAGGCAATGATCTGGAGGATTCAGTGTCACTCAATTGCAAGTTTCCTCAAAGGTCATTTGTACATAATTTTGTTGATGTTGCTTTCAGTAAATTTAAATATATTCAGAATGTGTTAAAGGATTTCAGCTTTAAGGAAAACAAGACACATCTTCTGAGAAAATGAAGAATCCTAATGAAATGCAAATATTTTCTTCAGCGAGTGCTTTAACAGTTTGGATTTGGGTGATACCACATTTTCCTAAAGCATACCCTATCCTGTCTTTAAAAGTGCAATTAAATTCAACTGAAGAGAGGGGATGCAAAGTGACTGATTCAAAAGCTTCACCAACAACAGATTCTCACACCCTATTCTAATTCAGGCTGGTTCTAAAAGGTCCTCATTTTTCGGTCAGCTTCCTAAGTATTCTTAGGGGAAAGTCTGTCCCTTTTTGCTAGAGACACTTAGTTTTCATGCAAGGCACAAGTCCTGTCCCAGATAAATGGAAAGCACTAAATATACATGTTCTGCTCCCTACATATTTTCCATGGAGAAGGAAGGTAGGAGAGAAAGAGCATGCATAGAAAGAGAACATCTGCTACAAAGCAAACTGCCAAATTCATGGCAAGAAACGCTTGGCTGGTGCATTCCATGTGTCAGGTTCATCTTCCTGTGACAGGGAAGAGAAAATGCAGCTCATGACTAGACAAAATTAAAAAAAAAATTTATAAATGTGGATAAGCATTGAAAATTATTATAAGGTAAATTTCCTAGTAATGGCAGGATTTTCACAGGGTACTCCAAACAGAAAAATATAAATTTATATAATACATAAATTATATATAATATATATAATTTATAGTACAAATTAATAATATATAATTTTCTTTAAATAGTAACCTCGGTATTTCACCAGGTAATAGTGTAATTTATTCAGGAAAACTGGAATTGAGGTTTTCTGAAAATTACCTTACATTCTTGGAAATGTTTCTGTAATGACAGATAATAGTTGGACACCTGGCATCCATAGAACAGGACTGAGAATACCGTTTTGGGGGTATAATGTTGGCTATAGACAATCTCAGAATAAAAAAATTACTCCAGTTTCTGCCTTTCTGTACTAAGCACTTTGGGCAAAGAGAAGTAAAAGCTGAAGTTTGTGTCCAAAATAAGGTGACAATCTACAAAGGCAGATAAAACATTTCAAAACAATTAGTAACCAAGAGTATCTGTGAAAGGCTAAAATATTCATCAACAGCAAATCAAAACTAAGAAAGTAGAAAAACAAAGAGTGGCTGTACATGGCAGACAATAAATGCAAATGTATCAGAAAAACCAGAGATGAAAAATGTGTTCTAGAGGAGAAGAGCCATGTGGTGAGCTTGAAGGTGATATGGAGTACAGAGATAAAAGTAGTGTGGGGGCTTCCCTGGTGGCACAGTGGTTGAGAGTCTGCCTGCTGATGCAGGGGACATGGGTTCGTGCCCCAGTCCAGGAAGATCCCACATGCTGTGGCGCGGCTGGACCCTTGAGCCATGGCCGCTGAGCCTGCGCATCCGGAGCCTGTGCTCCACAACAGTGAGAGGCCCACGTACCACAAAAAAAAAAAAAAAAAAAAAGTGGCGTGGGATTGAAGGGCAGGAAGGGAGGACATATCTGCCCTCTTCATACCTGGGAGGATGGGATAGCATGGCAAAATGTCTGAGTGACCAGATGTACCCTACAACACTTTACACTCAGACACTCAACACTAACGGGTGACCTTGGACAAGTCATTTGGACTATTTGTTCCTCAGTTTCCTAAACTATAAAGTGGGAATAAACCCATTAGCCATCTCACCAGGTGATTATATCAACAACACACTGTATGTAAATGCCTTATCAGAAATCCAGCCCTCACACACTGACATTCCTACTATTTCTCAGAATGCTAGGTTCCATGAGGAGGACACTGTCATGTTTGCGGCTCCAACCCCACTGCCTAGCAGAGTGCCCAGTACGTAACAAGAGTTCAACAAATATCGATTAAATGGAGCCAGAAAAAGGTACTCTATCACACAAGTGAAATTGTTTCTTCTTCCACTTCCATCATTGACAGCACAGTCCTCTTCTCACTTTTTCCTGGGTGAACTGAGCTTATCCCATGACTTCAAAGACCTGGTATTCAGAAGACCCAAGCCACTTCTCTACCATGAATTACAGATTTAATTTCCAAATGTTTCCAGAACATTTCCTCCAGTCACCTCAAATTTCATGTGTAAACCTGAGGTCATTATCCCACCTTCTCTTTTTCCAAAACTTATTCCAAATGTCTGCTCATTCATGGGAAAAATCCAGAATGACCCTGGACTCTTCTTGCTCCCTGACACTTCAAATCCACTGGGACATGAAATCCTGAATTTTCACCAGAGAAAATTCTCTCAAATTGGGAACCCTCTCTTAGACCCACTGCATTGACTTAGCTTAGAGACTAGAATTGCTAATAACTTTTCAAAAGTTATAGAATAAGCTTGTTGCTTCAGGATATTGGTATAGCAGTTCACAGACATCTCTTTTTTTTTGATATCTATAGGAATAAAAACTTCACATAGCAAAATGTTTAATATGTTAAAATAACTAAATGTAGGCAAATCTATTCCATTTAAAACTAATGAAATGCAATTAAGTAAAACAACAAAACACATACATTTTTGTAGCTTACACAGATCTATTCTTGGATTATGCGGGCAGAGACTAACTGTTGACCAAACCTATTTCCTCTTCCACTTGGGAACACCATTTGGATACATTTCCCAAGCAGAAGAGGTAGTTAGGTGTGCCCACGTGCCTGAGTTCTAGCCAATGGGATGTGAAGAGAACTGACGGGGATGCACCATTTTCCCTGCATGACCAGCCTTGCTTTTTACCCTTCCAGGGCTTGATGCAGTTTAAGTACCTTGGAAACAATATGTTAGAGGAGACAGAGCAACAAGATGGAAAGAGCCTGGGTCCTTGAATCACTGCACAGAGGGAAGCTACTTGCCAATCAGGAAACTCACCTTGAACTTCAGTTAAGCAAGAAATAAACTTCTGGGAATCTGTAATTGGTTCAATATAATAAATTTTTTTAAAAATTTACATCATATTTCAGCATGATAATAAATTAACTTCAGGAGGAAAAAAGGAACTAAACTTCTACTTTTTAAATCACTGAGATTTTGACTTTTATCTGTTACAAGAGCTAGAATTTCTTTAATTAACACATAATTACAGGGGGGAGCTTCAAGATGGCGGAAGAGTAAGACACGGAGATCACCTCCCTCCCCACAAATACATCAGAAATACATCTACATGTGGAACAGCTCCTACACAACACCTACTGAACGCTGGCAGAAGACCTCAGACCTCCCAAAAGGCAAGAAACTCTCCACGTACCTGGGCAGGGCAAAAGAAAAAAGAAAAAAACAGAGACAAAAGAATAGGGATGGGACCTGCACCAGTGGGAGGGAACTGTGAAGGAGGAAACGTTTCCACACACTAGGAAGCCCCTTCACGGGCAGAGACTGCAGGTGGAGGAGAGGGAACACTCTGGAGCCACTGAGGAGAGCTCAGCAACAGGGGTGCAGAGGGTAAACCAGAGAGATTCCCGCACACAGGATCAGTGCCGACCAGCACTCACCAGCAAAAGACGTTTGTCTGCTCACCCGCCAGAGCAGGCAGGGGCTGGGAGTTGAGGCTCGGGCTTCGGAGGTCGGATCCCAGATCCCAGGGAGAGGACTGGGGTTGGCTGCATGAACACAGCCTGAAGGGGGCTAGTGCACCACCGCTAGCTGTGAGGGAGTCTGGGAAAAGGTCTGGAGATGTGGAAGAGGCAAGAGACTTTTTCTTGACTCTTTGTTTCCTGGTGAAAGAGGAGAGGGGATTAAGAGCGCCGCTTAAAGGAGCTCCAGAGATGGGCGCGAGCCACGGCTATCAGTGTGGACACCAGAGACGGGCATGGGACGCTAAGGCTGCTGCGGTGGCCACCAAGAAGCCTGTGTGCAAGCGCAGGTCACTCTCCACACTGCCCCTCCTGGGAGCCTGTGAAGCCCACCACTGCCAGGGTCCTGTGATCCAGGGACAACTTCCCCGGGAGAACGCACGACGCACCTCAGGCTGGTGCAACGTCACAATGGCCTCTGCTGGAGGCTCGCATCTGTACCCCTCCCTCCCCATGACCTAAGTGAGCCAGAGCCCCTGAATCAGCTGCTCCTTTAACCCCGTCCTGTCTGAGCGAAGAACAGATGCCCTCAGGCGACCTCAGGCAGAGGGAGGGCCAAATACAAAGCTGAACCCCGGGAGCTGTGTGAACAAAGAAGAGAAAGGGACATTTCTCCCAGCAGCCTCAGTAGCAGAGGATTAAATCTCCACAATCAACCTGATGTACCCTGCATCTGTGGAATACCTGAATAGACAAAGAATCATCACAAATTGAGGAGGTGGAATATAGGAGCAAAGATATATATATATATATATATTTTTTTTCCCTTTTTATCTTTTTGTGAGTGTGTATGTGAATGCTTGTGTGTGTGATTTTGCCTGTATAGCTTTGCTTTTACCATTTGTCCTAGGGTTCTGTCTGTCCGTTTTTTTTTCTTAGTTTTTTTTTGTTTGCTTACTTTAAAAAAATTTTTCTTAATAATTATTTTTTAATAACAATTTTATTTTACTTTACTTTATTTTATTTTATCTTTTCTCTCTTTCTTCCTTTCTTTCTTCCTCCCTTCCTCCCATTCTTTCTTTCTTTCTCCCTCTTTCTCTTTCTTTCTTTCTTTTTCTTTCTTTCTTTTTTTTTTCTTTCTTTCTTTTTCTCCCTTTTATTCAGAGCCGTGTGGATGAAAGTCTCTTGGTGCTGCAGCCAGGCGTCAGGGCTGTGCCTCTGAGGTGGGGGAGCCAAGTTCAGAACACTGTTCCACAAGAGACCTCCCAGCTCCAAGTAATATCAAATGGCGAACATCTCCCAGAGATCTCCATCTCAATGCCAAGACCCAGCTTCACTCAAAGACCAGCAAGTTACAGTGCTGGACACCCTATGCCAAACAACTAGCAAGACAGGAACACAACCCCAACCATTAGCAGAGAGGCTGCCTAATATCATAATAAGGCCACAGACACCCCAAAACACACCACCAGACGTGGACCTGCCCACCAGAAAGACAAGATCCGATCTCATCCACCAGAACACAGGCAATAGTCCCCTCCACCAGGAAGCCTACATAACCCACTGAACCAACCTTAGCCACTGGGACAGAGACCAAAAACAATGGGAACTACAAACCTGCAGCCTGCAAAAAGGAGACCCCAAACACAGTAAATTAAGCAAAATGAGAAGATAGAGAAACACACAGCAGATGAAGGAGCAAGGCAAAAACCCACAAGACCTAAAAAATGAAGAGGAAATAGGGAGTCTACCTGAAAAAGAATTCAGAATAATGATAGTAAAGCTGATCCAAAATCTTGGAAATAAAATGGAGAAAATACAAGAAAAGTTTAACAAGGACCTAGAAGAACTAAAGAGCAAACAAACAGTGATGAACAACACAATAAATGAAATTTAAAATTCTCCAGAAGAGATGAATAGCAGAATAAATGAGGCAGAAAAACAGATAAGTGACCTGGAAGATAAAATAATGGAAATAACTGCTGCAGAGCAGAATAAAGAAAAAACAATAAAAAGAATTGAGGACAGTCTCAGACCCCACTGGGACAACATTAAACACACCAACATTCAAATTACAGGGGTCCCAGAAGAAGAAGAGAAAAAGAAAGGGACTGAGAAAATATTTGAAGAGATTTTAGTTGAAAACTTCCCTAATATGGGAAAGGAAATAGTTAATCAAGTCCAGGAAGCACAGAGAGCCCCTTACAGGATAAATCCAAGGAGAAACAAGCCAAGACACATATTAATCAAACCATCAAATATTAAATGCAAAGAAAAAAATATTAAAAGCAGGAAGGGAAAAACAACAAATAACACACAAGGGAATCCCCATCAGGTTAACAGCTGATCTTTCAGCAGAAACTCTGCAAGCCAGAAGGGTGTGGCCGGACATATTTAAAGTGATGAAGGAGAAATACCTACAACCAGCATTACTCTACCCAGCAAAGATCTCATTCAGATTTGATAGAGAAATTAAAACTTTTACAGACAAGCAAAAGCTAACAGAATTCAGCACCACCAAACCAGCTTTACAACAAATGCTAAAGGAACTTCTCTAGGCAAGAAACACAACAGAAGGAAAAGAACTACAATAACAAACCCAAAACAATTAAGAAAATGGGAATAGGAATATACATATTAATAATTACCTTAAATATAAATGGACTAAATGCTCCAACCAAAAGACAAAGACTGGCTGAATGGATACAAAAACAAGACCCGTATATATGCTGTCTACAAGAGATCCACTTCAGACCTAGGGACACATACAGACTGAAAGTGAGGGGGTGGAAAAAGAAATTCCATGCAAATGGAAATCAAAAGAAAGCTGGAGTAACAATTCTCATATCAGACAAAATGACTTTAAAATAAAGACTATTAAAAGAGACAAAGAAGGACACTACATACATAATGATTAAGCGATCGATCTAAGAAGATATAACAATTGTAAATATGTATGCACCCAACATAGGAGCACATCAATACATAAGGCAAATACTAACAGCCATAAAAGGGGAAATTGACTGGAACACAACCATAGTACGGGACTTTAACACCCCACTTTCACCAATGGACAGATTATCTAAAATGAAAATAAATAAGGAAACACAAGCTTTAAATGTTACATTAAACAAGATGGATTTAATTGATATTTATAGGACATTGCATCCAAAACAACAGAATACACATTCTTCTCAAGTTCTCATGGAACACTCTCCAGGATAGATCATATCTTGGGTCACAAATCAAGTCTTGGTAAATTTGAGAAAATTGAAATCATATCCAGTATCTTTTCTGACAACAACACTATGAGACTAGATATCAATTACAGGAAAACATCAGTAAAAAATACAAACTCAGGGAGGCTAAACAATACACTACTTAATAACTAAGAGAACACTGAAGAAATCAAAGAGGAAATCAAAAATTACCTAGAAACAAATGACAATGAAAACAGGACAACCCAAAACATATGGGATGCAGCAAAAGCAGTTCTAAGAGGGAAGTTTATAGCAATACAATCCTACCTTAAGAAACATAAACATCTCAAATGAAGACGTATCCTTACACCTAAAGAAATTACAGAAAGAAGAACAACAACAAAAAAAAACCCCAAAGTTAGCAGAAGGAAAGAAATCATAAAGATCAGATCAGAAATAAATGAAAAAGAAATGAAGGAAACGATAGCAAAGATCAATAACACTAAAAGCTGGTTCTTTGAGAAGATAAACAAAATTGATAAACCATTAGCCAGACTCATCAAGAAAAAAAGGGAGAAGACTCAAATCAATAGAATTAGAAATGAAAAAGGAGAAGTAACAACTGACACTGCAGAAATACAAAAGATCATGAGAGATTACTACAAGCAACTCTATGCCAATAAAATGGACAACCTGGAAGAAATGGACAAATTCTTAGAAATGCACAACCTTCCGAGACAGAACCAGGAACAAATACAAAATATGAACAGAGCAATCACAAGCACTGAAATTGAAACTGTGATTAAAAATCTTCCAACAAACAGAAGCCCAGGACGAGGTGGCTTCACAGCCGAATTCTACCAAACATTTAGAGAAGAGCTAACACCTGTCCTTCTCAAACTCTTCCAAAATAAAGCAGGGGGAGGAACACTCCCAAACTCATTCTACGAGGCCAACATCACCCTGATACAAAAACCAGACAAAGATGTCACAAAGAAAGAAAACTACAGGCCAATATCACTGATGAACATAGATGCAAAAATCCTCAACAAAATACTAGCAAACAGAATCCAAAAACACATTAAAAGGATCATACACCATGATCAAATGGGGTTTATCCCAGGAATGCAAGGATTCTTCAACATATACTAATCAATCAATGTGATACACCATATTAACAAATTGAAGGAGAAAAAACATATGATCATCTCAATAGATGCAGAGACAGCTTTCAACAAAATTCAACACCCATTTATGATAAAAACCCTGCAGAAGGTAGACATAGAGGGAACTTTCCTCAACATAATAAAGGACATGTATGACAAGCCCACAGCCAACATCGTCCTCAATGGTGAAAAACTGAAACCATTTCCACTAAGATCACGAACAAGACAAGGTTGCCTACTCTCACCACTCTTATTCGATAGTTTTGGAAGTTTTAACCACAGCAATAAATGAAGAAAATAGAAATAAAAGGAATCCAAAACGGAAAAGAAGAAGTAAAGCTGTCCCTGTTTGCATATGACATGATATTATACATAGAGAATCCTAAAGATGCTACCAGAAAACTACTGGAGCTAACAATGAATTTGGTAAAGTAGCAGGATACAAAATTTATGCACAGAAATATCTTGCATTCCTACACAGTAACAAAGAAAAATCTGAGAGAGAAACTAAGGAAACCCTCCCATTTACCAATGAAACAAAAAGAATAAAATATCTAGGAATAAACTCACCTAAGAAGACAAAACACCTGTATGCAGAGAATTATAAGACACTGATGAAATAAATTAAAGATGATACAAATAGATGGAGAGATATACCATGTTCTTGGATTGGAAGAATCAACACTGTGAAAATGACTCTACTACCCAAAGTAATGTACAGATTCAATGCAATCCCTATCTATCTACCACTGGCATTTTTCACAGAACTATAACAAAAAATTTCACAATTTGTATGGAAACACAAAAGACCCCAAATAGCCAAAGCAATCTTCAGAATGAAAAATGAATCAGGAGGAACCAGGCTTCCTGACTTCGGACACTACTACAAAGCTACAGTAATCAAGACAGTATGGTACTGGAACAAAAACAGAAATACAGATCAATGGAACAGGATAGAAAGCCCAGAGATAAACTCCCGCACATATGGTCACCTTATCTTTGATAAAGGAGGCAAGAATATACAGTGGATAAAAGACAGCCTCTTCAATAAGTGATGCTGGGAAAACTGGACAAGTACATGTAAAAGTATGAAATTAGAACACTCCCTAACACCATACACAAAAATAAACTCAAAATGGATTAAAGACCTAAATGTAAGGCCAGAAACTATCAAACTCTTAGAGGAAAACACAGGCAGAACACTCTATGACATAAATCACAGCAAGATCCTTTTTGACCCACCTCCTAGGGAAATGGAAATAAAAATAAACAAATGGGGCCTAGTGAAACTTCCAAGCTTTTGCATAGCAAAGGAAACCATAAACAAGACGAAAAAACAACCCTCAGAATGGGAGAAAATATTTGCAAATGAAGCAACTGACAAAAGATTAATCTCCAAAACATACAAGCAACTCATGCAGCTTAATACCAAAAAAACAAACAACCCAATCCAAAAATGGGCAGAAGACCTAAATAGACATTTCTCCAAAGAAGATATACAGATTGCCAACAAACACATGAAAGAATGCTCAACATAATTAATCATTAAAGAAATGGAAATCAAAACTACAATGAGATATCATCTGACACCAGTCAGAATGGCCATCATCAAAAAATCTACAAACAATAAATGCTGAAGAGGGTGTGGAGAAAAGGGAACCCTCTTGCACTGTTGGTGGGAATGTAAATTGATACAGACACTATGGAGAACAGTATGGAGGTTCCTTAAAAAGCTAAAAATAGAACTTTTATACAACCCAGCAATCCCATTACTGGTCATATACCCTGAGAAGACTATAATTTAAAAAGAGTGATGTACCAAAATGTTCATTGCAGCTCTATTTACAATAGCCAGGACATGGAAGCAACCTAAGTGTCCATCACCAGATGAATGGATAAAGAAGATGTGGCACATATATACAATGGAATATTACTCAGCCATAAAAAGAAACAAAATTGAGTTATTTGTAGTGAGGTGGATGGACCTATAGTCTGTCATACAGAGTGAAGTAAGTCAGAAAGAGAAAAACAAATACCATATGCTAACACGTATATATGGAATCTAAGGGGAAAAAAAATGGTCGTGAAGAACCTAGGGGCAAGATGGGAATAAAGACACAGACCTACTAGAGAATGGACTTGAGGACATGGGGAGGTGGAAGGGTAATCTGTGAAAAAGTGAGAGGGTGGCATGGACATATATACACTACCAAACATAAAATAGATAGCTATTGGGAAGCAGCCGCATAGCCCAGTTAGATCAGCTCGGTGCTCTGTGACCACCTAGAGTGGTGGGATAGGGAGGGTGGGAGGGAGGGAGATGCAAGAGCGAAGAGATATGGGAACATAGGTATATGTATAACTGATTCACTTTGGCATAAAGCAGAAACTAACACACCATTGTAAAGCAATTATACTCCAATAAAGATGTTAAAGAAAAAAACACCTAATTACAAATAAGAATTAATATCCAGTATATTAAGTCATCTATTTGGGGTATCAAAAGTCTCAAGGATACTACAGAAAATTTCTAGAGTTTAATTCCAGAGGATATTGTCAACATTAATATTTTTACTACTAACAAAATTATTAACATTACCAAGTAATACTGTCACCTTGGTGCCTTTCTTCATACTTTCACTGGTGGAAAGCATCATGTCTTCTAAGCTATCCCAACTATCATTCATCATATGTATTAACAGGCATAGAAATCTTGAAAAGGCTCATTCTACAGTGATTAAATAACTACTTTCATACCATGGTAACTATATGAAAAGTGAAAATCACAATGATGGCAGATGGGAACATGAAAGGTTTTCTACTTCACCTTAATACTTTTGAATCCAGCAGATCTTACACTCCTGGAAATTTTACAAAGCTGAAAGTCCATCGTCCCACATGGAAAACTAATTGCTTTCTTTTTTAACATATTTATTCCTAGACCAGTCTGTGCACCATTCCAAGCAGACTGATGATTAGTTGACAAAACTGTTTCATGCTGCTTACTAGAATCAATAGACAGCAGAGACT
This sequence comes from Mesoplodon densirostris, assembly GCF_025265405.1. Taxonomy (NCBI): domain Eukaryota; kingdom Metazoa; phylum Chordata; class Mammalia; order Artiodactyla; family Ziphiidae; genus Mesoplodon; species Mesoplodon densirostris. The sequence continues at coordinate 129,597,489 of NC_082662.1, read as the reverse complement.
TTGCCTCTCCCAACCAGAAATGGACAGTTGTCTTTTTTCCCATTCTTTTCCCCATTTTAATGAGCAGATCTAGTTAACAGACAGTCTTCAATGTTCTTGATAAATAGTTTTCCTCCAGTCTAGATAACAGAAGTATGAGTTTAAAGATGAGAGGATGAGGGAAGAAAATAATTGCAATCAGACTAAAAACAGAGCTAAATCCATATAAACTTCTCTAGCGCTAAAATGGTAGAAGTTTTATCCTAAAAAAGATTCAGAGACTTCCAAATACCTTTCTGTGATATTCTTTTTTATCAGCTTATTGTCTCCATTTTAAGCAGATATACTGAATTCTAGCAGACTGCTAGAGAAAAGTAGGGTGCCACAAAAACCTCCTCCAAGAAACAACTATTTTAGACTGTTCGACACAGTAAGCATTAAAAAAAAAATGAAAATGCACTTTGCTGAAATCTGGTAGATGACAGAAATGAAAGCCAAAATCACTTCCTATTTTGGCTTGGCTTTTAAACCAATTGCAGAGTATCACAGTTTTGTTCTATATGAGGACATGTTTACTCTCTGGATAGAAAAGTAGCTCAACTACTCTTCCAATATTTATTCTAAAACAAAAAATTATTTTACTAGGTACAGAGTTACCAGTGAACAGTGGTTAGAAAAGGAGATGGGTGATTCTGCCTTAGTTTAGAAACTCCTTAAAATGGTTAATCAGGCAAATCTATCTGTGCAAAATGTCAGATTATCTTTAATATTCAGAAGCATAACACATGGCCTCAATCAGTTCAGCTCTCAGCTGCAAGGTTGTCTGTAAATTAAAAGTCATATTTAACCTAAGCAGCTGCTCCCATAACCTAAAATTTCCTATCCCTTATTTTCCCAGTACTTTATAATCTTATACTGTAGTTCTACACTGGGAAAAAACTTGGGGAATAAACCTTTAATTGTACTAATTTTAATTGTGCCAGTTTCAGAGGTGGCAAGGAGGAAAAAGAGCAGAGAAGAAGAAGCTACAATGATAAAAATATGCTGGTACAACCGCTGAGGAATGTTTCAGTATGATAAAAATGACAGAACTGCCAGTTTAGTCAGGGTGGCAGTCATACTCTTCTATGATGGATATCGAGGCTTCCAGGCAAAGGTACTCATTGTCTCAGGCACAGGCAGCCACCCTCCTCTGAAGACGGATATGGTCCTGCCAGCCTGGATGACATTTCACAGTCCCTGCAAGCCTTATGATGCCATGGCTCTGTGAACACCAAGCTACAGTTCAAAGGTGAATGACCTCACTGATGAACAAGTCATCCAATGAGAAATAAGATATCACAGTAATATTAAAATGAAAAGGAAAACTTGATCTTGAAGAAGTTTGAATAACTCTCAAAGCCAAATGGAATTTCCTTTGGTGCTGATCCAACACTTAAGTCTGCCAAAAGCAGTTTAATTTCAGTTTGGCAGAAAATGTTGCATATAACTCAGGAGTGAGACCACAAGCTTTCCTGAAATCATTTAACCCACAGAAAAGCAAACCAGCGGCCTAAGTTTAACTGCAGGGACTGTAAACAAGGAGGGAAATGTTCTTCATCCATTTATCAACATGTCTCCAGATACCAGCAACAATCCCAGGAAATTGTATGAAATATTTTCATTGGTTTTCTTACTGATTACCATTTCTAATTATCATGAGTACATTCCCAATAGCATCTAAATCATTGTTTCCTTTCTATATTCAAGATCAACCACTACTTCTGAATGTTTAAATCACCATGGGGATTTAGTCATAAAGTAAAAGCAGAAATCTGAACTTATGGATTAAAATGTTCATTGGCCACACTCTTCCTCTGACCAAATAAATTTATAGATGCAATAATGAGTGAAAATATTTATGATATTAATACAATTTTCTTTCTAAGGAAAATTCAGAATTCCTTAGAGTTTTTAAGTAGTTTTTACTTAAATGTAAAATTTTTACATTTTTAAGTAGTTTTTTTTTAACCAACTTATCCTCCCACCCCTACTTCCCCACCACCTTCAACACACAAAGACACACAGACTTCCTGTTCTCCACTCCCCAGCCTGACCATATAAAGCATCAGCTATGGCTCAGGCCCAGCTGCCTAGACAATATTTTAGTACTCTCTTTACCACTTTAGGCTTCATGAGTCTCTTAGGGACTGGAAATCCAGGAACAACACTGTAATCCCATATATTATAGTTCCTCCAGTCTCCTGAATGGACTTCGGGCCCAGTACATGGCAGCCCCATATTTTAGTCTGCTCAGGCTGTAATAACAAAACACCACAGAGTGGTTTAAACAACAGAAATTAATTTTCTCATAGTTCTGGAGGTTGGGAAGTCCCAGATCAAGGTACTGGCTGATCTGAGTCCTGGTTAGGGCTCTCCTGACTGCAGCCAGCCACCTTCTCACTGTGTCCCCCCATGACAGGGGCAGGGTGGAGCAGGGAGCACAAGCTCTGGTCTCATCTTCTTATAAGGACCATAAACCCATCATGGGGGCACATCCTCCTGGCCTAATTACCTCCCAAAGATCCCACCTCCGAATACCATCACATTGGAGATGAGGGCTTCAATATATGAATTTGGGGGGATAAAAACATTCAGTCCATAACACCTAGAAATGAACACAAATCATCCACGTGTTCGCCACACACACCCCACTTACTTCCCACTCCTGTTGCTGGCTGGTTTCTCTGTGTAGACTCTCTGTCCTTTGCTACAACAGAGTCCCTGTCCTAAACTGCCCAGGAGCCAAAGCCTGGTGATAGTAGTCACTCACAGGCACATGTCTAACCTTCTTGTCCTGAGTTTGCTGCTGGGTTCCCCGCCATTGTGCTTAATCAATAGTTGGATCTAGATGAACTCTGAAACGGCTGGACCCATAAGCACTGTTCCCCCCTGTCTGTACCACAGCAGCTCCAGAATGTGCCTCTGAAGTTGGGTCTCTGTGCTCATTCCTTATTACCTGTTCTGCCTCATGAGGCAGATCTTGTACTTGGATCCTGCACTTTCTCTGGCCCTTTCTTCCCTGTTGTGCCTTAAACTGACCACAAACCTCATGTCTAAGCCCTAAGTGTTTCTACATGACTCCAAGAAATGCAGTTTTGATTTAAAAGTTGCTACATAAAACAAGTCTAAATCATCCCATAGACTGTGAAGAACACAGACATTTGTTAAAGGTTTGTGTAGCCATGATCACTTTTAAAGGAGAAGAGAGGATCCCTTCAATGATCTTTTCTAGGGAATTATGATAAGCGATAAGTCAATTCCACATGGTTATTAAATCTTTTATCCACATCACCCACCACCAAAAGCTCTTCATATTTCACTCTCACTTGGATCTCAAACAATGAACTGTGTGGTTCATGAGGCCTCTGCTCATAGTGTGCCATGATCCTGCTCTATTTCTCATTCATGGTTTATTTCTTTTGTTTTAGTTACTTTAAGAGAAAACAAACACCAGAAGAAGAACAACACAGATCAACTCTGGCTGTCACCAGTCTAACAGATGGATTTAACTTGTCAAGGGTAATAGAAATGCAAGTCACATATATCTGAAGAGTCAAGCATCTGCTTATTTTGGAGATAACCTTTATTCTTTCAGCTGTGTTAATTTTGGTTCCAATAGTACTAGAAAGCCAGGTATCTTAGGTATCCCCTTTTTCACTCTGTACCAGTGAAGATCAGACCATGACATCATAACTGTGTTAGAAGATCATAAAGTCAGAGGAGTTTCAAGTTAGAAGGCACAGAGAAGCTCTCTGTACCAGCAGCTGCTTAGGCTCATGTAAGTACCCTCATCCCATACTCAGAGGGAAGTCACAGGAATGTGACTTTCCTGTGATGGTTACAGGAATCCTACAAGCAAATCCGAGAAACCACTTGCTATGCTTGCCATGAGCTAAAATGAAATGATCCCATGTCACCAGCAACATGAAGGAAGAATATAGAAGTGGAAAGTGGGGATTCATGGAACAGTAAAAGTGATAAAACTAACATGCTATAATTATACTGCCTCACAACCAATAAACATTTATTGGGCACCACTTACTGTTGGGTAAGGAACTATGGGGAACTATGGTGGTAACCTTATATCATAATTTTTTTTTTTTTTTTGCTGTATGTGACCCTCTCACTGTTGTGGCCTCTCCCGTTGTGGAGCACAGGCTCTGGACGTGCAGGCTCAGCGGCCATGGATCACGGGCCCAGCCGCTCCACGGCATGTGGGATCTTCCCAGACTGGGGCATGAACCCGTGTCCCCTGCATCGGCAGGCGGACTCTCAACCACTGCGCCACCAGGGAAGCCCCATAATATTTTTTGTGTCATATTTTCTCAATTCATTCACCCTATATACAATTCCAAAGACATCAGTGACTTTTGGGCAAGACAGAAGGAAGGAAAGGGAATAACATTAGTGGCAAATATTGACACTACCAAGAATAAATATCAGAGGTAAGCTATTGATTCCTACTGGAAATCAAAGCAGCAAATTAGCTCATTAGAAGACAAGGTCCAATGGAAGCTGCCAATTGAGAGGATTCCTTGTGAAGTCTAAGGAGCCACTTAATAACAAAGGAGGAGCCTTCCCCCACATCTCTGTGTGGCCTGTGCCCCAGCTCAGTGCTCATAAGTGGAGGTGTATCTTTAGAAATCTGTTGTCCAAAGCCAAAGCTTAAGACCACTGATAGACCTCTGAGACCTTCATCCAACAAGACATGCAGGTTTCAGTACACCCACAAAGGAGCAAATGAAATTCTCCTCTTTTTCCAAGATGAGCCTAGGAAAACTCAACCTGGCATAAAGACTAGCGGGCATGGAGTGTTTCAGGTGGGGTCCCATGAGTAGGCACCATGGAGGGCCACAGCAAAGGACAGGGCTGATGAAGGCCACCCTCCTGGGCATTTCTGTCCATTTTTCCCAATTAGATTTGTGGTGCAGGAAATCCAAATGGAAAACCATAGGGGAACAGCCACAGGGGGTAAAAGCCAAAGAGACAAAAGGCAGACTTTTCAACAGGAAAATGTGGTGTCTTAAAATAAGACAGATACAGCCTTGGAATTTTTCAGATTAAAAAATCACACTCTAAATGTTGCCAGTTTAACACTGTGCCTATCTCATCCCCATGTCAAAGATTCTGTGGCAGATGGCAAGGAGCAAAATGACTCAAAAATGTCAGTCCTTTTTCTACTAATAAAGAGATGCTATCAAACATACACAAAACATGGGGCTTCCCTGGTGGTGCAGTGGTTGAGAGTCCGCCTGCCAATGCAGGGGACGTGGGTTTGTGTCCCGGTCTGGGAGGATCCCACATGCCGCGGAGCGGCTGGGCCCATGGGCCATGGCCGCTGAGCCTGGCATCCGGAGCCTGTGCTCCACAACTGGAGAGGCCAAAACAGTGAGAGGCCCGCGTACCGCGCCAAAAAACAAACAAACAAAAAAAAACAACCACAAAACAGCAGAGAGAAAAAGCAAAAAGGAACTGTGTGAGTACCCTTGTTTTTCAGGAAAGGAACAGCACATACTAGTTTCCTGAAATTCAGATTCCTCCCCAAAATAAGGCTTAGGCTTAATAGTGGGTTTTTAAGTAAAATTTTCTAACTTTTTTAGTTGGTTTGCTTTGGGGGAAGATATTGCATGCACACTGTATAAAACATACAATATATAGTGAAAAGTACATGTCTCCTCCTCTCACCCCTGATGGAGTTCTCATTCTCTGAAGCAACCATTTTTACCAGACTTTTGTGTGCCCTCAGAAATCCATCTCTAATCCTAGGATAGAGGTATGTACGTGTTTGTGTTGCCCCCTCTTTTTACACAAATAGAGCAATCTAAACATATTGGCAGCATGTTGCATTTTCCAGTTAATATATTGAGGATATTATTCTATATTTATTCTTTCACTTATTTATTCCATAAATATCTACTGGATACCCACTATTTGCAAGGCACTGATCCAGGCAGTTGGACCAGCAGTGAATAAACTAATGTCCTTGCTCTGAGGAAGCTTATGTTTAGCAGAAGGAATTATGCCAAAAAAATCAATGTCTAATAAATATATATTACATCAGATGTATTTTTTTTTTAAATAAAGCAGGGTAAGGGGACAGAGTAACAGTGTTGTGATGGGGAAGAGAAAGGCTTGCTTTGAGTGATGACATTTCAGTAGTGACCTAAAGAGAAGATAATGTGGTTATCAGAGGAATAACTGTTCAGACAGCAGGAAGAGTATATGCAAAGGTCCTGAGACAGGTGTGTGATGATCACAACTGAGGAGCAGCAAAGAGGTCACCATGGTCGTCACACAGTAAGCAAGGGAGAGAGTGATAGGAAATGAGGTCACAGAATGAGGAAGAGAGCCAGATTATGCAGACTGTTGTAGCCCTTGGTCAAATATTGGGCTTTTACTCTGAGTGAGATGGAAAGTCACCAGCGAGTCTGGAGTGACATGCTAGACATACATTTCAGAATGATTATTCTGACTGCTATGCTGAGAAGTTTCAGGCAGCAAGGCTAGAAACAAGACCAGTTAGGAGACTATAGCAATACTCCAGGCAAAAGGTGATGCTGGCAGGGACCAGGGTGGAGCAGTGGAAACAGTGGATGGTGGTCAGATTCTGGATGCCTTGTGAATATTGAGCTGTCAGAAGATGCTGATGAACCAGATGTGGAGAGTGGGAAAAAAGAGAAGTGCCAAGGATGACACTGAGAGTTCTAGCCTGAGTCCTGAGAGTTACTGAAAAGATAAAGTTTCTGTTTATTGAAATGAGAAGGCTATGAGAAGAGCCACACTGGGGAAGGAGAAGCAATCAAAACACTGATTTTAGACATGGCAGGTTTGATATGCCTGTGAGACCTCCAAGTGGAAATGTCAAGGAGGCCATAGGATACATGAGTCTGGAAGTAATGGAGAGGTTGGAGATAGGGAGAGAGATGTGGGAGTTGTCAGCATGTGGATGGTGTTCTAAAACACGTATTTATTAAAATATTTATGTTTCATATATTCTACTCAGACTTTGCCTGAACACTTTAAACAGCTGCATAATAGGGAACTTTTTATATTAAATTTAAATGAAGATCAATGCTTTGTGAAAAAGTCAGAATACACAGTTGGTCCTCGTTATTCACAGATTCCATATTTGTAAATTTGCCTACTTGCTAAAATGTATTTGTAACACTAAAATCAATTCTTGCCTTCGTGGTAAACCACAGAGTGGTGAAAACCTTAACAGTCAACACATGTTTTTCCAGATGAGCTGTCTTCATGTTTCTGCTTTCCTACTATTTTCATACTATAAAGTGTCCACTTGGTGGTCTATTCAGTGTCACGTGTTTTTTGTTTTGTGCTTTTTCTTGGTGGTTTCTCTTTAAAATGCCTCCCAAGAAGCTGCTGCATAGCACAGGGAGATCAGCTCAATGCTTTGTGACAACCTAGAGGGGTGGGATAGGGAGGGTGGAAGGGAGGCTCAAGAGGGAAGGGATATGGAGATATATGTATACATATAGCTGATTCATTTTGTTGTAGAGCAGAAACTAACACAACATTGTAAAGCAACTATACTCCAATAAAGACATTTTTTTAAATTAAATAAATAAAAAATAAAATGCTCAAAAATTTTTTTTAAAATAACATGCCTCCTAAGCACAGCACTGAAGTACTTTCTGGTGTTCCTAAGTGTAAGAATGTTGTAATGTGACTTATAGAGAAAATACGTGTGTTAGATAAGCTTGGTTCAGGCATGAGTTATAGTGTCTTGGCTGGGAGTTCAAAGTTAAAGAGTCAACAATATATATTAAATAAAGTGTCTTTAAATAGAAACACACATAGGCCAAGGTTATGTATTGACTGACTGAAGAAAATCGTGTGACCAGAGGTTTGTAGGAATCTAATGCTGCGTTTCCCCTAGAAGTAACAGGTTAGTCTTCACTAATTCAGTGTTTATGGTGAGTTTTTAGGCCATAACTGTCACAAGTAATGAAAACTGACTGATTTGTTTTTAGACTTTTTCTACCCTTGACATGGGAAGCAAAAGATTGAAGTTACTTAGAGAAATCATTTACCACTACTCCACGCCTTAAGGTAAAACCTCATAGAAGCCAACCCAGAAAGGTGGGGCTATGACCTATTTTTAAGAAGTAGTAGAGAAGAAAAACCAAAAACCAAAAACAACAACAAAAAATGTTCCATTAATAAGTGCAATGATCTACGCACAGTAAACCTTAATAAATGTCATGACTGACAACTTTCAAAACCCGTTAGAGTATCTAATGGCTTTCCTTGTCAGAAAAGTATCTTTGTATCCTACCCAAATCCCAATGCAGTTTAAAACCCCATCTACTCTTTGTGTTCACAGTAGGAATTAAAACTTGTTAATCACCAGCTTCTGCTATAAGTCTTTCATACACTCAAACACGTTAAATTGCCCCATGCTCTTCCATTCTCTAAGTAAAATAATTCCATTTACTTTAAAATTTCTTTCTTAGGGATTATTTTCCATCCTCTAATCAGCTGAATAGCACTCCTTCTGCTTTGAAACACTTACAATCAATCCTTCTGCCCTATTAAAGGATGAATTATAATTTCCATATCGTTGCCTCCCAAGTCCACACTGTCCGTCATAAATGTTTCACTGGTAAGGTCATTTCCTATCAAGATCTCCATGAGCAACTGTTTTAATATGTAATTGTTCTTCCGACCTTTCTACTTAAGGACTCCCTTTCTTATAAAAATACTTTTACAATGAAACCATGTTAATTATTAAAGACAACAGGTCAAATGCAAAGACAGAAAAGGCTTTTTATTCAAAAGAAAACAAAGAGAATAAAGTAACACTGAAGATAATCAGCCTATAAATGTGAGCTAATTATAAAGAGGTTTAATATTTACTGACCCAAGATTTTAGAACATGGTCCACCTTGGGGGTTTGGGGATTTGGGTACAGGCTCAGGTACCATTCCTTTTCAGTCCTCATTCACAACATATCTTGTCACTGCCTTACTTTTGAAAAAAGTATTTCTTATAGTTTGGATCATCAGGAGTTTGCACCACATTCTACTAACCACCACATGATTTCTATTACATTTAATATTGATATTAAGAAATTTTCTAAAATTTTGTCCAGGAATTAAAAGAACAAAACTCACTGAGTTACAAAGCTAAAGCACTAGAAAACATATGACTGGACAAAGCAAGAGAATGAGGTATCAGGATACTAAACTAGGAGTCCTGAAAATTGAACCCCATGGCTAGAAGGCTATATGTGACCTTAGACTAGTCATTTGACCTGCTGGGATTTAAGGGTCCTCATGAAGTACAGGTACTAGACTATCTGTAAGATCTCTACTATTTCAAAATTCTGTGTTTACAGTGAGCACAATTAGCTGGGGCTAGAGGAAGATCAGTGACAGCACAGATTACACACATGGTTAAATCTAACTAATTAGGGTGGATATAGTATTATATTTGCATGTCGCACACATGCCACTCCTATCAAGTGACCAGTAGGACATAAGACACACACTTTAAGTCTGGAGATCAATTCTAGGCTTGCCTCAAACAAGATGCTAGGTCATTTTCCAACAATTCAAATATGTCATTCCAACACCAGCTGGGTATCTTATAATTCAGTTCAATTCTGACACTAACTACCTGGAGTTAGTACAAACCCCACAGGTTAAGGGCTCAGTCCCAAAGGACTGCCCCCACTTCAGATGCCAATCAAACGGGGTCCCTAGGCCACCTGCACTTCTGCTTGATCTACTACCGATAGGAGGTGCCCACAAACCCCTTTCTCCCACCTCCATTCAATAATTCTCAGAACAACTCACAAAACTCAAAAAAGCACTATACTTATAATGACAGTTTTATTATAAAGGATACAGCTCAGCACCAGCCAAATGGAAAAGATGCTTAGGGCAAGGTATTGCAGGGGGAGGTGCAGAGTCTTCATGCTCTCTCAGGGCGTGCCACCCTCCCAGCACATAGATGTGTTTACCAACCCAGAAGATCCCTTAGCCTGCCTTAGCCTCATTGTTTCAGAGTTTTTAGTCAAAGCTTCATAACATAGGTACGATTGATTAAAGCATTGGTCATTGGTGACTGAAGTCAATCATTAGTCTGAAAGTTCTAACCCTCTAATCTAATGCTTGGTCTTTCTGGTAATCAGGACCTATCCTGAAGCTATCTCAAGGACTTGCCTTGAGTCTTCTTATTAGCATAACCTCAGGTACGTTAACAAAAGACACTTTTATCACTCAGGAAATCCCAAGGGTATTAGGAGCTCTGTGTCAGGAACCAGGGACAAAAACCATTTTTTAAAATTATACACATGGGGTTATTATTATACACAAGGTTCACAAGATTATTATTCACAAGGGTTGTTGTTATTATTCACAAGGTTATTATACCCAAAGATTCAGAGTCCTAGCTTCATGAGCAGTTCTCAGGCCTAAGAATAAATATGACTTAGGGCACAACCATGCATGGAGAAATCTCCCACAGTGCCCCTTCTCAGAGATGGCAAAGAAGAACACTGGAGAAAAACCTCTTAATGTAATCTTCCCAGTGGACAGAAATTGAAGTGCTTAAGATTTTCTAACCACCCACCTCTGACCCCCTGCCAAGGAACTGGCTCAACGAACCCATGCTCTTATGATTTACTCATCCTCATCACTTACCCTCCTCTCCATTCTGTAAGAATTTAGTTTAGAAATATCTATATAAGTACTTACTCCTCTCTGAGGTAGTTATGATTATGAAGAAACTGAGGCACTGAGAAGTTAAGCAACTTACTCAAGGTCACACATGTGATTGGCAGAGCTGGTATTCAAATCCAGAGTCCATGCCCTAACCACTGTGCTGCTGTGTAAACTCTGGACTCATTAACCGATAAATGGTGCTATCACGAAGGAATGTTATCTCTCTTTTCATTTTGAAAAGGAAAGATTTTTTGATTCGATGTTAAATGGGATTGTTTCCATAATTTCTTTCTGATAGTTCATTTTTAGGGTATAGAAATACAACAGATTTCTGTTTATTAATTTTGTATCCTGCAACTTTACCAAAGTCATTGATGAGTTCTAGTAGTTTTTTGGTGGTGTCTTTAGAATTTTCTATGTGTAGCATCATGTCATCTGAAAAAAGTGACAGTTTTACTTACTTTCCTATTTGGATTCCTTTTATTTTTTTTTCTTCTCTGCTGGCTGTGGCTAGGACTTCCAAAACTATGTTGAATAAAAGTGGCAAGAATGGGCAACCTTGTCTTTTTCCCAATCTTAGAGGAAATGCTTTCAACTTTTCACCTTTGAGTATGATGTTAGCTGCAAGTTTGTCATATATGGCCTTTGTTATGTTGAGGTATGTTCCCTCTATGTTGAATCTAAAAAATATAACAAACTAGTGAATACAACAAGAAAGAAGCAGACTCACAGATATAGAGAACAAACTAACAGTTACCAATGGGGAGAGGGAAGGGGGAGGAGCAATATAAGGGTAGAGGATTAAGAGGTACAAACATTAGGTATAAAATAAGCTATAAGGATATACTTTACAATGTGGGGAATATAGCCAATATTTTATAATAACTATAAATGGAGTATAACCTTTAAAAATTGTGACTCATGACACTGTAAACCTGTAACTTCTATAATGTTGTCCATCAACTATACTTCAATAAAAGAAAAAAGAAAATGAAAAATCTTTTAAATTACACTTGTTTCTCCCCTTCCCTTTTTTTTTTGTTTGTTTTACATTTTTTTTACATTTTAGGGGAGTTTAAGTTATCATTTAGTCCATTGATTACAGAATAGTGAGGAGGATTACAAGAGTTTTGGAGCACTCTTAGATACCCTTGATTATAGAGTCTACAGAACTTTTTAAAAAGCCCCCAGATTCCTTCCCCGTGTGCCACAGAAGGCACAGCACCACCAAAGCAAGCTCAAGAGTTGGGCACAAGCTCGTCTATCAGCTCAGACCCCAAAGATGGGCATGAAATGATAACGCTGCTGCCACTGCCACCAAGAATCCTGTGTGCAAGCACAGGTCACTAACAACAACCCAACCCCCTCCGGGGCCTGTGCAGCATGCCATTGCCAGGGTCCCAAGATCCAGGGACAACTTCCACGGGAGAACACTCAGTGCACCTCAGGCTGTTGCAATGTTACGCTGACCTCTGTTGCCGCAGGCTCACCCCACAGTCTAATTATGACTACCACACCCATCCCTCTCCCTGTCCTGAGTAAGCAAGAAAGACCTAATCAGCTGCTGCTTTAACCTCTCCTGTCTGGGCAGGGAGCAGACACCTAAGGGTGACCTACACACAGAGGCAAGGCCAAAACGAAAGCTGAACCCCAGGAGCTGTGTGGACAAAGAAGAGAAAAGGAAATTTCTCCATGCAGACTCAGAAGCAGCAGATTAAATCTCCACAATCAACTTGATGAACGCTGCATTTGTGGAATACCTGAATAGACAATGAATGTTCCCAAAATTGAGGTGGGAGCAATTGTAGACTTGGGGTTTGTTTTCTGCAATGTTTTGTTTCTGATTTTTATGTTTATCTTAGTTTAGTTTTTAGTGCTTGTTATAATTGGTGGATTTGTTTATTGGTTTGGTTGCTCTTTTTTTTTTTTTACTTTTATTGTTTTTTTTTTTTTTCCTTTTTCTTTTCCTTTTCTTCTGAGCTGTGTGGCTGACAGGGTCTTTGGTGCTCCAGCCAGATGTCAGGCCTGAGCCTCCGACAAGAGAGAGCCAAGTCCAGGATATCGGACCATGAGGGACCTCCCAGCTGCACGTAATATCAATTGGCAAGAGCTCTCCCAAGAGATCTCCACCTCAACACAAAGAAACAGCTCCACCCAACGGCCAACAAGCTCCAGTGCTGAATGCCCTAGGCCAAACAACTAACAAGACAGGAACCCAACCCCATTCATTACTAGAGAGGCTGTGTAAAGTCATACTAAGTTCACAGACACCCCAAACCACATAACCGGATGTGGACCAGCCCACCAGAAGGATAAGATCCAGCCCCACCCAATAGAACACAGGCACCAGTCCCCTCCACCAGGAATCCTACACAAGCCACTGAATGAACCTCACCCACTGGGGGCAGACACCAAAAACAATGGGAACTATGAACCTGAAGCCTGCAAAAAGAAAACCCCAAACACAGTAAGTTAAACAAAATGAAAAGACAGAGAAATATGCAGCAGATGAAGGAGCAAGGTAAAAACCCACCAGACCAAACAAATGAAGAGGAAATAGGCAGTCCACCTGAGAAAGAATTCACAGTAATGATAATAAAGATATACAAAATCTTGGCAATAGAATGGAGAAAATACAAGAAACATTTAAAAGGACTCAGAAGAACAAAAGAGAAAACAAACAATGATGAACACAACAATAAATGAAATTAAAAATTCTCTATAAGGAATCAATAGCAGAATAACTAAGGCAGAAGAACGGATGAGTTACCTGGAATATAAAATAGTGGAAATAAATGCTGCAGAGTAGAATAAAGAAAAACAAATGAAAAGAATTGAGGACAGTCTCAGAGACCTCTGGGACAACATTAAACGCAGCAACATTCGAATTATAGGGGTCCTAGAAGAAGAAGAGAAAAAGAAAGGGTCTGAGAAAATATTTGAAGAGATTATAGTTGAAAACTTCCTTAACATGAGAAAGGAAATAGTGAATCAAGTCCAGGAAGCACAGAGAGTGACATACAGGATAAATCCAAGGAGAAACATGCCAAGATACCTATTAATCAAACTATCAAAAATTAAATACAAAATAAAAATATTAAAAGCATCAAGGGAAAAGCAACAAATAACATACAAGGGAATCCCCATAAGGTTAACAGCTGATCTTTCAGCAGAAACTCTGCAAGCCACAAAGGAGTGGCAGGACATATTTAAAGTGATGAAAGGGAAAAACCTACAAGCAAGATTACTCAACCCAACAAGGATCTCATTTAGATTCGACAGAGAAATTAAAACCTTTACAGACAAGCAAAAATTAAGAGAATTTAGCACCACCAAACCAGGTCTACAGCAAATGCTAAAGGAACTTCTCTAGGCAGGAAACACAGGAGAAGAAAAAGACCTATAAAAACAACCCAAAACAATAAGGAAAATGGTTATAGGAACATACATATCAATAATTACCCTAAATGTAAATGGATTAAATACTCCAACCAAAAGAGAAAGACTGGTTGAACAGATACAAAAACAAAAAGTGGGTGTCTACAAGACACCCACTTCAGACCTAGGGACACATACAGACTGAAAGTGAGGGGACGGAAAAAGAAATTCCATGCAAATGGAAATCAACACAAATCTGGAATAGCAATTCTCATATCAGACAAAATAGACTTTAAAATAAAGACTATTACAAGAGACAAAGGACGACACTACATAATGATCAAGGGATCAATCCAAGAAGAAGATATAACAATTGTAAATATTTAGGCATCCAACATAGGAGCACCTCAATACATAAGGTATTGAGGTGCTCAGTACAAATACTAACAGCCATAAAAGGGGAAATCGACAGTAACACAATCATAGTAGGGGAATTTAACACCCCCCTTTCACCAATGGACAGATCACTCAAAATGAAAATGAGTAAGGAAACACAAGCTTTAAATGAAATATTAGACCATATGGATTTAATTGATATTTATAGGACATTCAACCCCAAAACAACAGAGTACACTTACTTCTCCAGTGTTCATGGAACATTCTCCAGGATAGAACATATCCTGGGTCACAAATCAAGCCTCAGTAAATTTAAGAAAATTGAAATCGTATCAAGTATATTTTCCATCCACAATGCTATGAGACTACATATCAATTACAGGAAAAAAATGTAAAAAATACAAACACATGGAGGCTAAACAATATGGATATCACTGAATAACCAGGATAAATAACTAGGATATCACTGAAGAAATCAAAGAGGAAATCAAAAAACAGCTAGAAACAAATGACAATGAAAACGTGACCAGCCAAAACCTATGGGATGCAGCAAAAGCAGTTATAAGAGGGAAGTTTATAGCACTAAAGTCCTACATCAAGAAACAAGACAAATCTCAAATAAACAAACTAACCTTACACCTAAAGCAATTACAGAAAGAAGAAGAACAACAACAAAAAAAACAAAACCCCAAAGTTAGCAGAAGGAAAGAAATCATAAAGATCAGGTCAGAAATAAATCAAAAAGAAATGAAGGAAACAATAGCAAAGATCAATAAAACTAAAAGCTGGTTCTTTGAGAAGATAAACAAAACTGATGAACCATTAGCCAGACTCATCAAGAAAAAAAAGAAGATTCAAATCAACAGAATTAGAAATGAGAAGAAGAAGTAAGAACTGACACTGCAGAAATACAAAGGATCATGAGAGATTACTACAAAACACTATATGCCAATAAAATGGACAACCTGGAAGAAATGGACAAATTCTTAGAAAAGCACAACCTTCCCAGACTGAACCAGGAAGAAACAGAAAATTTGAACAGACCAATCACAAGCACTGAAATTGAAACTGTGATTAAAAATTTTCCAACAAACAGAAGCTCAGAACCAGATGGCTTCACGGGCGAATTCTATCAAACATTTGAGAAGAGCTAACACCTATACTGCTCAAACTCCTCCAAAATATAGCAGAGGGAGGAACACTCCCAAACTCATTCTATGAGGCCCCCATCACCCTGATACCAAAACCAGACAAAGATGTCACATAAAAAAAGAAAACTACAGGCCAATATTACTGATGAATACAGAGGCAAAATTCCTCAACAAAATATTAGCAAACAGAATCCAACAGCACATTAAAAGGATCACACAACATGATCAAGTTGGGTTTATCCCAGGAATGAAAGGATTCTTCAATGTATGCAAATCAATCAATGTGATACACCATATTAACATACTGAAGGATAAAAAACATATGATAATCTCAATAGATGAAGAAAAAGCTTTCGACTAAATACAACGCCAATTTATGATAAAAACTCTCCATAAAGTGGGCATAGAGGGAACCTACCTCAACATAATACAGGCCATATATGACAAACCCACAGCCAACATCGAACTCAGTGGTGAAAAACTGAAACCATATCCTCTAAGATCAGGAACAAGACAAGGGTGCCCACTATCACCACTATTATTCCACATAGTTTTGGCCATGACCAAAAGAGAAGAAAAAGAAATAAAACGAATCCAAATCGGAAAAGAAGAAGTAAAACTGTCATTGTTTGAAGATGACATGATACTTTACATAGAGAATCCTAAAGATGTTAACCAGAAAACTACTAGAACTAATCAATGAATTTGGTAAAGTAGCAGAATACAAAATTAATGCACAGAAATATCTTGCATTCCTATACACTAATGAAGAAAAATCTGAAAGAGAAACTAAGGAAACCCTCCCATTTACTACTGTAACAAAAAGAATAAAATACCTAGGAATAAACCTACCTAAGGAGAAAAAAGACCTGTATGCAGAAAAGTATAAGACACTAATGAAAGAAATCAAAGATGATACAAACAGATGGAGAGATATACCATGTTCTTGGTTTGGAAGAATCAACATTGTGAAAATGACTCTACTACCCAAAGCAATCTACAGATTCAATGCAATCCCTATCAAACTACCAATGGCATTTTTCACAGAACTAGAACAAAAAAATTCACAATTTGTATGGAAACAAAACAGACCCCGAATAGCCAAAGCAATCCTGAGAAAGAAAAACGGAGCTAGAGGAATCAGGCTCCTGGACTTCAGACTGTACTACAAAGCTACAGTAATCAAGACAGTATGGTACTGTAACAAAAACAGAAATATAGATCAATGGAACAGGATAGAAAGCCCAGAGATAAACTCACACACATATGGTCACTTTATCTTTGATAAAGGACGCAAGAATATACAATGGAGAAAAGACAGCCTCTTCAATAAGTGGTGCTGGGAAAACTGGACAGCTACATGTAAAAGAATGAAAATAGAATACTTCCTAATACCATACACAAAAATAAACTCAACATGGATTAAAGACCTAAATGTAAGGCCAGACACTATCAAACTCTTAGAGGAAAACATAGGCAGAGCACTCTATGACATAAATCACAGCAAGATTCTTTTTGACCC
The DNA here is from genome assembly GCF_025265405.1 of Mesoplodon densirostris. NCBI lineage: Eukaryota > Metazoa > Chordata > Mammalia > Artiodactyla > Ziphiidae > Mesoplodon > Mesoplodon densirostris. Next base: position 129,580,333 of record NC_082662.1, on the reverse strand, counting down.
ACCTCCTAGAGAAATGGAAATAAAAACAAAAATAAACAAATGGGACCTAATGAAACTTCAAAGCTTTTGCACAGCAAAGGAAACCATAAACAAGACGAAAAGACAGCCCTCAGAATGGGAGAAAATATTTGCAAATGAAGCAACTGACAAAGGATTAATCTTCAAAATTTACAAGCAGCTCATGCAGCTCAATATCAAAAAAACAAACAACCCAATCCAAAAATGGGTGGAAGACCTAAATAGACAGTTCTCCAAAGAATATATACAGATTGCCAAGAAACACATGAAAAAATGCTGAACAGCACTAATCAATAGAGAAATGCAAATCAAAACCACAATGAGGTATCACCTCACACCAGTCAGAATGGCCATTATCAAAAAATCTACAAACAATAAATGCTGAAGAGGGTGTGGAGAAAAGGGAACCCTCTTGCACTGTTGGTGGGAATGTAAGTTGATACAGCCACTGTGGAGAACAGCATAGAGGTTCCTTAAAAAACTAAAAATCGAACTACCATATGACCCAGCAATCCCACTACTGGCTATACACCCTTAGAAACCCATAATTCAAAAAGAGTGATGTACCATTATGTTCATTGCAGCACTATTTACAATAGCCAGGACACGGAAGCAACCTAAGTGTCCATCGACAGAGGAGTGGATAAAGAAGATGTAGCACATATACGCAATGGAATATTACTTAGCCATAAAAAGAAATGAAATTGAGTTATTTGTAATGAGGTGGATGGACCTGGAGACTGTTATACAGAGTGAAATAAGTCAGAAAGAGAAAAACAAATACTGTATGCTAACACATATATAAGGAATCTAAAAAAAAATGGTTCTGAAGAACCTAGGGGCAGGACAGGAATAAAGATGCAGTCATAGAGAACGGACTTGAGGACACGGGCGGGGGGGGGAGGTAAGCTGGGATGTAATGAAAGAGTAGCACTGACATATATACACTACCAAATAAAATAGACAGCTAGTGTGAAGCACCTGCATAGCACAGGGAGATCAGCTCGGTGCTTTGTGGCCATCTAGAGGGGTCAGATAGGGAGGGTGGGAGGGAACCGCAAGAGGGAGGGAATAAGGGGATATATGTATACATATAGCTGATTCACTTCACCTTGTTATACAGCAAAAACTAATGCAACATTATAAAGCAATTATACTCCAATAAAGATATTTAAAAAAAAAACTACCAAATTCTCTGGATGCACTAGGTATGTGTGGTCCACTGGCATAATCTCTAGTCAGAGAGGGTGTGGCAATATTTATGGTTGTTTGGGCATTAGTAGGATTAGGAAAGTATCTTTAGAATAGAGTGTACGGGAAGAATGGGGTGTGCAAATGCTAGTCTCAGCATGGAAGGTGGCTGGCATATTATTCTTATTTGTACTGATGCTGTCCCTTCTCTGACACTCTTCACATGGCCTACGTCAAGTGCAAGTTGGGCCATACAACCTGCCCTCTGGACGTGGCTGCTTGAATCGGGGTCCACAACTGAAGGCTTGGGGGTGTGCCTTTTGATGCTTACAACTGGAAATTTGGAATCGGGGTACAGACACCTCAGTCACTGAGCTGAGGCTGCCATTTGGAAATGTATGCAGTGAAGAGGCAGTCTTATATATTGATATATTAATGAATGAGCTCATAAACGAGACTTCAGAGATTAATGGGAGAATGGAGTAGACATTCTGAAGCAGAGATGTGGCCAGAGAGTGAAAGGGAAGAAGCCACCTGATTTCTCTCTACAATAAGGTCCAGCATCACAGGAAGCATGGCTGTACTTCCTGCTGGGGTTTTAGGGTCCCTTGGTTGCTCGTAACAAAATTTTCTTTAAGTCAGCTTGAGTATGTTTCTGTGTCTTGGATACAAAAAAGAAAAAAATCCATGACTAAGACTCTAAACCTATAACACCGATAAGCTTATAATTTCAACAAAATGCCAAAGTGCTGGTGTTACCATGTTGTGAGGGATACTGAGATGAGGAAAAAGAACCGCCTTTCTCCACTCCAACTTCCGGCATCGAAAGGGCTAATTTAAACTGAAAAATAATATCAATAATATTGAAGTCCCTTGAATAAGTCAATGATATTTTTCTTTTGATCCTTAGAGGCATCAAAAGGCACAAAATCAATGTGAAGTCACCTGGTGCCACTAAGTACAAACCTTCTCTGCTTCTGGGAGATTTAAGAAAACTTAAGGACCCATCCTGCCTAATGCTTTGATAGTTTTCAACTAATCAGAGCAGTATGTCTTCAGAATTTTTTTGGAATTCTTTAGGGAATTCCTTACCACCCATGGAAGCAGTGGGAATAGGTTTAGAAGGAAGTCTGCGGTGCTGTCATGGTTTCTATGATTTTCCTATACCCTCCTTTAATTGATAGTCATTTTCCCACTTTCAGAAATTAAACATCAATCCCTATTTAGAGCTAAGAGCTACACATTCATTCAAAGCCCAGTTTATAGTCAGTAGTCCCCTCCCCAGTGTGATATTCTTATCACCCTGCTAATTTCCTTCATAGCTCATATTTCCATATGTAAAGTTCTGGTTTCTTTGTTTATATGTTTACTGTTTATCTCCCTCATCAGAAACTAAGCAGGGGGCAGGGATCTTATCTGCCTTGGTCACCACTGTATCCCCACTACCTGGTATATAGGGCCTAAAACCTAGTAGAAACTTGATTAAATTAGACTAGCTCACTGCTAACTGTTCTAAAAAATAGACCAAAATGTAGAATGGCTCAAATACAAGCAAAGTGTATTTCTTACTCACGTAGAGTCCAAGTCAGTGTATGTGGGGAAGGGAAAGGGGCCTTTGCTCAATAGGGTCATTCTGAGACCCAGGTTGACAGCATCTTTGCCATTTTCAACATGTGGCTTTCTAGTAAACCTAGACATTAACGTTCAGCCAGCAGAATGGGAAAAATCATGGAGGCACACACATGGGAAGTTTTTAATGGGCAGGTTTGGAAGTAGCCCACATCGTTTCTGCTCACATGCAATTGGGCGGATCTCACTCACATGGCCACACCTAATAGCAGGGAAAGCAGGGAAATGTAGATGAGTTGTGTTCCCGGGAAAAAGGAAAGCACAGAGTCCGGTGAGCAGCAGCTGGCAGTCCATAAATAACTGTTGAAGAGCAGATGAAAGTGAGAGAAGCAACGAGTGAACAAAGGCAGGCTTTTCCTACCACAACAGAGAAAGACTTTTTCTTCTAAATGCTGACTGCTCCATCTGACCATCCAATTGACTGTGAAGCATGAACATGGGTTGTAGGTTTTAATCTATACATTTGCCTTGTCTTCCCGTAGATTACAAACTCCACAAAATTAGGAGTTTTTCTAAAACTCCAGTTTCCTGGAATAAGGTCATGCCTGCAATAAATGCTAAATAAATGTTTGATAACAAAACAAAATCCTCCTGCTCCACAAGTTTGTTGTTTTTTTTGTGTTTTTTTTGCGGTACACGGGCCTCTCACTGTTGTGGTCTCTCCCGTTGAGGAGCACAGACTCTGGACGCGTAGGCTCAGCAGCCATGGCTCACGGGCCTAGCCGCTCCATGGCATGTGGGATCCTCCCGGACCGGGGCACGAACCCGTGTCCCATGCATCGGCAGGCGGACTCTCAACCACTGCGCCACCAGGGAAGCCCCACAAGTATTTTTTAATTAATTTTTATTGGAGTACAGTTGCTTTACAACGCTGTGCTAGTTTCTTGCTGTACAGCAAAGTGAATCAGTCATACATACACATATATCCACTCTTTTTAAGATTTCCTTCCCATTTAGGTCACCACAGAGCACTGAATATAGAGTTCTCAGTGCTATACTGTAGGGTCTCATTAGTTATCTATTTTGTACATAGTAGCATATATATGTCAGTCCCAATCTCCCAATTCATCCCACCACCCTTCCCTGCTTGGTAACCATAAGTTTGTTCTCTATATCTATGACTCTATTTCTGCTTTGCAAATAAATTCATCTCTACCATTTTTCTAGATTCCACATATAAGTGATATTATACGATATTTGTTTTTCTCTTTCTGACTTAATTCACTCTGTATGACATTCTCTAGGTCCATCCACGTCTCTGCAAATGGCACAATTTCATTCCTTTTTATGGCTGAGTAATATTCCATGTATTGAAAGAAAAGCAGGGATAGTGCAAGCCACAGTAGCTATAAGTGCTCCACTGACCAAGGTTCAGTTCAGGTGACTCCAATTCACAATTAGATCCTGAATACCTACTGGGTGCTGGGCCCAGTATTGGGTGTGTTTGTATATATTTAAATCTTTTAAATACCAATGTGAGTAGTGGTTGTACACACCAAACACTTAGAAACAGGAGCTAAATGGAGCCTGTTTCCAGATACTGGCTAGCAAAAGCAGTTCAGAATACAGTCCAATTTGAGAATAACTAGTCAATCCCCAATTACTTGAAAGGAGCTTTTAAAAAAGGATTTTTATCTTTTAAAAGTAACATTTTTATTCATCCATCTTTAGGCAATAGTGTGATTTTAAGTCACCCTAGAGGAAGGAAATGAAGCTTGGTTGTACCAAGCATCTGGAAGCTTGAAAGCAGTTCACTGGTCCCAAGAATTGAGCCCAGCCAATTCTGTTGTCCTGAATAGGTGGGCAGAAATAACACCTTAGTGTCCCAGGTGGGGCACGCACTGCCCACCCAAGTGCTGTTCCTAAACCATTAATGCTTGATGTAGAATGATTAAAGAGTGAGGATTATTTACCTAAGGCTGATTGTATAATAAATCTGATCAAGCACAGACTATAAGCCATTTTTCAAAGTCTATATATTTGACCAATTATAAGGGGACCACATGAAAAGCAAAAGTGAATTGGGAGGCCTCTGCCTAGCTCTCATACTTCAGAGTCACAGAGATTTTAGCTCAAGGGAGCTGAGATAGTGCCTTGATGGACTCATTCACATGCTTCTCTTCCTTTACTTCCAGCTCTCTTCTCAACCCACAGACTAAGCAAAGAACACTACATTCTTTCTGAAAACAGTCTCCCACCTCTCCCTCTCTGCTTCCTCCCACCGCTCCATCCATTACTTTACTTAACACTTCTAAAATTAGATCATTTACCCCCTTGATGCTGTATGAGTGAAAGAGCAAAAGAAACGGACTGGTAATTGCTTCAACTTGAATGTACAAAAATGCTCACTCAGCATCACTATAAACAATAAATTTTGCAGGAAAATAACATCCATGTCCATTAAAAAGATGACAGAGAGTTAAATGTATTGGCATGGAATGATGGCCACAATAAATTAAGCAGAAAATTCAAGACCAAACAGCACGTTTATGAATAAAACTCATAAGTGAATGTTTACTTATACATATAAATAAAATAATATTCATTTTTTGTTCTTTCAACAAATATTTAATGTGCCACGCACTCTTCTAACGATCAAGATTATGATAGGAGACACAGTTCCTACTCATGGGTGTTCACAGTCTGTTGGGGAGGTAAACATTAACCAAATAGTAGAAATAAATAAATACATAAATTAAAATAGTGATAAGTACTATGAAGCAATATGCAGGATATTGTGACTAAATGAAAGAAGACTTAACCTACTGTCTTTAGTAAACAATGTACGTGTGTGGTGTATATATGCATACAAGTGAGTGTGATATTTATACAAGAACAAAGGCTACAATCATATATATAAAACCAATAGGCATTATTCTTGAATGATCTTTTCTTCCTTTATTTTCAGCATGTTATACATCTTCTACAATTGCTATCTGTGTCTTTTGTAATCAGAATAGAACAAACAAACAAAAAAATTAGTTGGATTTACTCAGTTTGTCTTAGTTTCCTCAGGTCTATGTCAGGCTACCTTTAGATTTATAGTCATCAGCTCTCTTCTGTCTTCCCTTAAGATAAAAAAAAGAACGTATATTTCCTGACTTTAGAAGGCATAAGAGTATACTGCTTTGACACATGTGAAAGTAATAGTAATATGAAGTAATTGAGAAACACTGAGTCAGGCAGACATCATTTTCCCAGAAGACATGGTTGGCCATCCAAGGAAGGGGAGCCATCAGACCCATCTTCTACTAGGGGCCCAAGGGAGCTTACACTTACTTGTACTTGGCAACGCTTTATAATTGATCCTCTGCTAAAGTTGAAGCATCAATTATATCTTAATATGAAAGTCCTAGAAAGAATATTATTTCCGATTAGACTTATTTCTTACAAAGATCTACAGATAAATAACTTGTAACATATTTTACTATTTGCTATTTGTAATTTATCTCTGCTTTATACAACTGTTTCTAATACTTTTAGTAGCTCAGCCTTAAACTTCAGTATGAAGTAAGAATGAAGGATCTTGTCTGCCATCTCTTTTGACATTCAGAGAACCTCTGATGGGACCACAGAACTCTTCCCCACTAAAGGCTCAACACATCACAGGGACTTGGCCTCCAGGTGATTTGGAAAATGACCTGGCCAATGTCCATCATAAAAGATTCCAAAGACTTACTGTGAAGCATCATAGTTCCTTTAAAAAGTTGCTGACATATTTTTTTTAAATGGCACACACTCATGTTTATAAAGAACATTGTTCAAATGAGGAAAAGAATAAAGAAGAAAGTTTGAAAATATACCCCAAATTGCACAACTGTTAATGTGGTGAGCATATTCCTCTATATCTCTACTCATGCACAGAGATCTATTGATATAATATTATATAAATAGGATTATTTGCTTTTTTTAAAAAAATGAAGGAGGGTATATAAAAGCTTAAAAATAAATACAACTGAATTTGGGGGGTTATAAGTCAAGATCATGAGATGCCTCATGAAGGGGGCTTCAGGTGCCAGTGATGTTCCACTCTTTGAACTAGGTGCTGATAATAAGACTGTGTTCATTTTGCAAAAATGTGAGCTGCACATTTGTGATTTACATACTTTTTCAGTTTGCATCTTGAGTAAAAATTTTTACTTAAAAGTCCTTGATTAAGTAAATCAGTACTACAAGCAAATGAAGGAGAAGGTCAAGGAGAGGAAACATATATAATCCTAGAACCAATTAAGTCCATTTTCATGCAGTCTTTAATTTTCAGTATCTTAAAAAAATTATCTGTTATTTGTTAATGTTCTTTCACACAAACTTAAGAGGAAATTGTAAGTCCTAGAATGGGGAAATGGTCTTCATTTTCTTCAATGTTATTAAACATAAGTTACAAACATAGTTTTGCAAAGAATCTTCATGGTAAGTGAACACAAATTGGAGAAATCTTAGGTGTAGCAACATATTACAATATAGCCTGCCCTTGCTATGACAGAACCCCTCAGCCAATGAGCCATACTTTCTATGAACTGATTAATCAACCACAGTCAGTCAGAAACATTAAAGTGATATAGATGCAGCATAACTGCTAGTTATAAAGTAAGATTTATTAAGTATATACAGGTATAATTTCCCCCTTTCCCTTTATTTTATCCATTTCTTAAAACATTTCTATACATGTTTTACTATATTTTGATGTCACTTTTGAAACCAAAGTAAACACAGCAATTAAATAAATGAGGGAATTAATCCAAGCACTTTTGTAATGCAAGCTATAAATCCAAATACAGTAAATTTCAGAATGCAAACACCAAATTTCTCCAAATAGATATGCCTGCCCTGCAAGGGTGGGGCCACAACAAGGGGGGCTGACTCAGGGTGGTGGATTTTGGGGAGTCTGGTCCCTTCACAGACCCAATAAGCAGATGTTTATAGCCGAGTTCTTAGGGGTCCAGGATGTCTGGGAAGATTATCCACACATGGCACTGCTAAATCCAAACAATAAAATGGGAATTAAAAGATAAGTGACAAAGACAAACACTAATGGGTACCCAGGAATGTTCATGGATGAGGAGTATTGGAGCAAGAAAATGAAAGGGAAGAGAGAATGAACTTGGACTATCAAAAGCTCCCCTGGAAGCTGAGAAGGAGTTTGATGTTACTTCTGTGTCCACATTTACAGGAGGTCATTTAAAGTTGCAGTTAAGGCTAAAACCCTAAACTATACCATTTTTCCTGCAAGCCTCTGAGCATCTATCTCCCCAGAGACTTTGTCCATCTTGAACCTATTTAATTTATAGGTTATCCAGCTAATTAGTTTTCTTACTCTAGGTCTTCCAAGCATCACATTGATTTTACAATTAACATTAGGCTTAATCAGCAACAACTTCAATGGTATTTAACCCATCATCCCATAGAAACTTGCTCTTCTGTCTTCTACCAAATGGAAACTGTCCAGCATCCATCATGAATCTTCTGTACCCCTGAGGCTGATCAACAGGATGAAAATTTGAACTGAGTTCATATTTGCTTATTTTCAGCTTTGCAATTCCTTTAGCTATCAAGTGTAGCTCACAGAAGACCACAGACAAATGAATGAGAGAGACCATTTACCTTCATTATACTGTTGATACGTGCAATTTCTAATGCTCTTGACACCATCCTCAAGGAGAAACTCAAAGCTAACCAACACATTCAATTCCCCAAAACTCGTCAGCACAATATCCCTTTCAATCAGTATCTTACCCATCCTAATTAATAAAATTATTTAGACCTTTATTATATGTGTTTGATTTTTCTGAGAAGCGGTTTTATATCTACTCATCCTCCACATCTTCCTTCCCATTCACCTTATCAATGTGACGACTGGTTATCAATTATCAAGAAAATACCACTGTAACCATCAGTAATTTCGAGTTATATCCCATCTGTCCTTTTCATGTCACCTTCAAACTTCTAGAATCTGTGAACAGATGGCTGTAGGTGCAGATAACCTCCTCTAATCCTCTGAAGCCACCTTCTTCTCCTGAGGAACATAATCAAAATACCACTTTGTATCTTCAGCCTCTATATTCTTCCCAGAACACAATGCCTTGTCACTCACTTCTGAATACCTTATTGGACTTTGGGTAACAGGCTATAGCAGTCAACTGTTATATATTTGACTCTCAGACTTCTTCTTCCTTGATATATGCCTTTATTTATTCAACAACACACAGAACCTACTATGTACAAGGTACCATGCCAGGTAAGGTAGGAATTGCAGCCAGTGTAGTTTGTTCACTTTTCTTGAGCTACTTGCTTCAAGTGTGAGGGTCTTTGCTTTTCTTTTTCATATTTCACATCTTATCAGTGGCCAGTGCATGTGAAGTTCTCTTTCACATTATCTCCTCCTTTTCTTTTTCACTTTCTCCCCACCATCTTATTTTAAATCATGTACCAAAATAATTTCAAAAGCTTCCTTCTAATTTGTCTCTCTGCATGGTCTCCAGACTAATCAAACATCTTACTTTATAGAAACATATTAATGTAATTATCACAATGACAAAATGGAGGTAAGAATCATTCGCACTTTATAGATAAAAATATAAACTATTAAAGAATTTGTTTAAAAAGTCCAAAATCAGGCTTCCCTGATGGTGCAGTGGTTGAGAGTCCGCCTGCCGATGCAGGGGACACGGGTTCGTGCCCGGGTCTGGGAAGATCCCACATGCCGCAGAGCGGCTGGGTCCGTGAGCCATGACCGCTGAGCCTGTGCGTCCGGAGCCTGTGCTCCGCAACGGGAGGGGCCACAACAGTGAGAGGCCCGCGTACCGCAAAAAAAAAAAAAAAATCCAAAATCACACAACTAATGTGTGGCTAACAGAAATTTAATTCTAGGTCTGAATACCTTTTAACGCTCTTTCCATAACATTAGACTATCTCCCAGTTTAAGGGAATTGTTTAAGGCAAATCAGCCAGAGTGGGAAGAAAAGATATGAATTATGTTGGCATGAAAAGAACAGGAAACCAAACAAGTGACAATGGAATGGGAAGAACAGACCTATCTTGGGAGCAGATTGGCTATGAGGAGGAAAGAGAAACGTCCAAGATTTTTTGTAGTTTTACAGAGTGGGTCATTGAAGGTTTGCTCTGGTTCCCCTTCCTCTCTATCTTGGAAGGCTGTATGATGAGGTAGTTTAAGAAATAAGGGCCCTGAATTTGTTCCCACCCTGGCACTACCCCTTACTAGCCGTATGTCCTTAGGAATGTACTTAACTTCTCTGTGCTCTATGTCAGTACAATGGGGATAATAATAACACCTGCTTAAAAGGAAGGCTGAGGATTATTAAAGTGCTCAAAATACTTGGAACACACAACATATGCCCTCAATATTTATAAAATATTATTTGTATCCATATATTTCTTTTGCTTTCAAATAACTTAAAACTTATGTAAAATGGATTTAATTATTTGCATTTCCTTTAAATTTGTAAATAAAACAAAAAAAAATCAATAAGAGTCCAGGGCCCAAGCCAAGCTGACTTATTTGGTATAACACCCAGCAAACCCTGACATGTTCCAGATTCTAACGAGGTCAAGGAGGTTTTTCACACAGTGAGTGTCTTTTCTCTTGGATAAGTAAGAGAACTGATCACATGTGCATGATGAGAAACAAGATTGGTTTCCTTTCGTCATGGAAGGGACTTAATGAAAATCTAATCTGTAGATTCACACTATCCTTACAATCAAAGACTGGTTTTTCAATCGACTGTTCTCTGCACAGAGCTCTCACTAAAAGGAAAGGTGAAATACTGTTCCCTTTGCAAAAGCTGGCCAGTTAGGATGCCTTCCCTACAAAAATGTTACCATGTTAGTGTTTGCAGTTAAAAAGAGTTCAGTTAGACCAAAGCATTTATTTTAATGTACAATTGGGTAATTTTTCCAACTCTCTAAATAATAATTAATCAAAATAACCAGAGGATGGCCTGCATGCAAACATGCCAACAGTCTGCAGTCACTCTCTTTGTTGCCACCGTCCCTTACCCCGACTCCAAAGAAAAGTTCGCTCCTTCAGAGGTCTGTATGCTTTCATCAGGTTATGCTATTACATTTAAGTGATCTCAGCCCCTGGCTGAATACCGTACACAGTTTTCTCCCTGAATACCGTTCACAGTCATCACTATGCTTACGTTTATGCCCACACTTAAAGCCTCTTGGCAAGGGACTCTATCTGCATTGTAGTCCCTTCCTTTTTAATCCTTAAAGGAATGTTCTCAGGCTAATTAAAGAGAAGAACAGAATTATTATGCCCCAAGAATTCAGGCAAAATATTCCCAAGCACTAAGGAGCCCTATTTAATCCTCCTGCTGGATACGTTGATTTTTAGCCATCCTGCTGGTCTAGGAGAAATAGGTAAGTCTCTGATGTGAAGTTTTCTTCACAGGATAGGAAAGCTTCTAAAATGGATGAGATGATAAATGGTACCAGATTTTAATTAAGGAAGGGAAAATCTGATCCTCATCTTTGCAGCTTTATTTCTGGGGTCGGTTTGCTAATGAGTAAGTGATCTAGGATGGATGATGAGAGCAGAAAGAGAAATGAAATATTCTTATAAATCCAGCTTCCAGTTTCCCCTTTTCTGAATTGTTAGAAAGGCAGACTTACTTCTAAAACTTCCCACATTCCTTTCATCAGCACTTTCTTCATTCATCTGGATTATAAACAGAATAATCATTTCCCACACATCAGCTGTGCAGTCAAATAAGTGTATTTCAGGCATTCTCTCTATATAGTAATAGGTTTTATTTTCACCCAAATGTTATATAATCATATTATTACCAATGTCCTTCATCCCTGAATTCCTTAAAGAAAAGTTTAGTGGCTTCCTTGTTACACCAGCTCTTCCCCCTTGTATCGTGCGTGATGGAGAAGCAGCAGTTGGAGAAGGCACACAGAGAGCAGAGACCTGCACTAAGCACACAGTCATTTCCATGGCAACTTCTAATGCTGAGGCTTCATTTCCATTAAGGTGTCCCTAACCCTGGCAACACTGGCTTTGCTAGAGTGAATCAAACAAACTTCTTCCAAAGTCACAGAACACTTTCTTTTAAACGTGGGCTCCTGCTGTCACTGCCTGCATATGATAACTTTAAAATGAAAAAAAAAATCTCTTAGAAGTTTGCTCTACTAATGTTTAATGTGCAAATGCCTCTAATCAACAGCAAAGCTCACAGAACTGTGACAATTCACTAGTCAGAAAAGAAAGCTGCTTCAGTATGAATGGGTTTGTACCCTCACATGAAAATATCAAGAAAACAGGCAATTATTTCTTTGAAGCAGTCTTCTGGAAATTACAATTACATTCAGAGGAAAAAGTACAATTCAGAGACTGCATTGATCAGGGCTGCATTTGAGGTCACCGTGGGGACTGTCCTTCCCTGGCAGAGCAGTCCTTATTAATTACAAGGCAGCATTACTCCTGACACAAAAGAAATTATTTTTCAAAAATCAGTGTGCTGGTAGCAAAGGTGTTCCTGACCTTCTACTGAAAAACCGGCAATGCCCCAGAGCTCAAGAGACTGTTCAGTCAGTCTCATGCTACCAACAGCCATTTTCAACAGCACATGCTAAATATTCTTTCCCAGGTAGCAAACTAGATCTGCCAAAAACTCTAGAGTTTCTTACCATTGTGATCCAATCTTCCTTCCCTTCGGACTCTGGAAGCCAGGAGCTGTTGCTGGTGTGCTGCTCCCCCAGGCACTGGATCCTTTGGAGGCTGAGAATGTCTCATGTGGTGCGAATGTATCGCCACCAATTATATTTCAGTCCCTCAATTGCTAGCCTTGATGCTTTGGAAATCAACCAAACCAAGCGCACAGAGAAAGGGCTGGAGCTTGCAATTCCAGAACTTCCCCTAGAAAATGCTCTTAAAAACAGGGGACCCTCATTTAGCATTTGAGCAAATACCAAGGGCTACTACATTCAATTACATTTCTCTCTTTTTCCTTTTAAACTGGGTTGGGTTTTGTTGCTAGTGGAATGAAATTATATCAAGAGCTCAAGCTGACCCAGGGGATGCAGGCACTGTGCAGACTTCTACACACTTCTCAAACCTGACTAGAAACGGCTGCTATTCCAATCAGAGAGGAGAATCCTGCCTAGATGAGGAGGAAGGTGGAGGGACAGTGCTGGCGAGCAGTTCAGTGTTACAGCATTCTGATAAGTGGTGAGAGTCTGCAAAGTGCTCTGAGGAACAACCACAGGTCCGAAGTCTGCTCTAAACCATTTGGCATAGCACGGTCAAATACAAAGAGGCAGAAAGAGAAGTTCTATCAAAGGAATCTATGGAGCATAACCTTATCTTGAAGAATAAACTAGAAGTTCTTCAAAGGCAGGGACCCTATCTGCTAAGACACTTCAAAACTAGCTGGCTTGCTCAATCATACTAAACTATTAGGCTCTTGCTTCTCCTACATTTTGACAACATTTTACTTCTTAAAAATTTTATCTCAGAAGAATTTATTCACACAAGTAGCACATAGCAGAGGCAAGACCTCAACTGAAGCTCAGGCCAGGACTCTTTAAAACAGCAGTGCCCATGAGCCAAAACATCTGTCAATCGCCAAATTGTTTAACTGCCTTTCCTTCCCTCACTTACTGTAAACTCCAGTAGGCAGTTTCCATGTTAGTTTTGTTCACTTCTTTACCCCTAGTATGGCATCCACTCCACTGTAGGATATTTATTGGCTGAATTAATAACTTTCCATAATCGTTGGAAGTGTTGGCAGAACCTCACAGATTGGTAAAGTTCCTTTTGCTTGGAGCCTGATGTGTTGTAGGCTTAGGCTGGGTTCCTTTCATGGCTGCTTTTCCTCTCATCAGAAAGGTTCATGCCCCCTAACATGACCAACTTCCAGCAAAGTTAAATACTTGTTCTAGAGAAAATTCAACCCAAGGAATAAAATTCATGCTGATAGCTAAGGGTTCTGATTTGTTAGAAGAGTACATGGCCTTTATTAGGCCTGACAGCATCAAGAAGTCACTGTGAATCAACAGAGTCCAAGAAAGCTATTCACAATTCCCTTCCCTGTAGGCAATAGTCATTTAGAACAGAGAAGCAGATATGGCAGGCAAGTCAGGCACCCAGGTGAGAAAACAGAGTCCACTTCAGTGGCCAAGATGTAGCTCAATCTTTGCACACAGTAGTTCTAGATACCTACTGAATTCATATAAACCCTTAAAGAACTGCTCTGGAGCTCTGGAATGTCAGACACTTGTCCTCAGACAGGAAGGAGCCAACGCTGCCTAATTTGAGTGTCTCAGCTCATGACCCCATCTCTAGGTCCTCTTCCTAGAACACTCCACCAAACTTCTCCAACCATTCACTGCTCTGTGCCCAATTACACTGTCCTCAGATGGACTGAAGTGTTGACATCAACTGAAGTGTGACCAATGAAAGAGTCCTTGCCCTCCTTTTTCCACTAGCTTTTGTCTTTGTAAACAATAGAAACCCCTTACTCTGGCAGTAATAAAGTAACTCCCTTTTCTTGTCTGTGTTCTTCAAGATGTAGTGTCATTCCTTCCTCCATCAAGAAGACTCCCCTGATGGCTACAACCCAGAGCAATTTATCTGCCCCATGACTGGCACTCACCTCTGTCCCAACCATTTTAATATGTAATCATATACTGTCTTCTGACACTTCTTGGATATCATTTTTTTTATTTTATTTTTTATTTTTAGGTATATCTTACCATTTAACCAGATGATAAACATGCTATTCCTGTATAAAATTTATGAATGGCATCTCACTGACTAGAAGATGAAACTAAGGCTACTCACCATGGCATTTAATGTCCTTCATGAATGGGCCCCTTAAAAGTTTCCTCTCCCACCACATCCCTGCAAGTACAGTCTGCTTTAGTCACAGAGAACTCTTTTTAATTCCCTCGAATCGCTGTGCTCACTCATGCTTCCGGGCCTTTGCACACTCCAGGTCTGCAAAGGAGCTCATTGCTCCCCCTAGGTCTTCACTGTTTGTGCCATCTCCTCTGGTTCTCCTGAAAGAACTGAATAGTAAGCTGAAGTCTGGAGGCCATTAAATGTTGGTGTGGACCATCCTTATGTTTGTGTCAGAGCCCTGCACAAACCTAACTAGATTCAGAATCAGTGATTCTCCTGCAGTGAGTGTATTGGCATGATTTTTCCCTAAGAAAAATGGACTTTTTCTCAAATAAATTACCATTTGGCAGAAACCACAAGAGAATATGAAGAAGGATTTATAAATAATTGTCTGCCTGTTGACTAAGTCAGGTTTCTATTGACATTAAGAATTGTTTGGACACTTGTGCTAATCAAAATTGTTAGACTTAGCTTGATTTTTGAGCTTGATTTTTGTCAGAACAAACTGAATCAGTGAACCACAGCTACCTCATTGATACACAGCCCCAGACACCATCAGCAAAAATGTCAGAAATTTCTGGAGAGTGAGAGGCAGAAAAGAATTGACATCTTTCTAAAAAACTGTAGTTTGTATATTTTTATTTAAAAGTGTAAACATCCAAAAAGCCAGTCCTTTCCTCTTGAATCACCCCATCCTCCCACAAACCCCCCTAACAGCTAGAGTATTCAGGTACAGCAATAAAGAGTCTCAGACCCAGGGGCAAAAAGGCCCAGTGGAGAGCTGCCCGCACCCCTTTGAACCTGAAAGAGTGTAAGCAAAGAGAAATTATTTTCCAAATATGTACAAATAGGTCATATTTTTTGTTTTCTTACAGAGCAAATCCATTTTATCCTTCTAGTGAGACATTTATTGCACCTTTAAAAGTTATTTAAAATGTATTTGAGAAGCCCAGCGAGGCAGTTTCTCCTTCCAAAGAATGCTCATTTACTCGTCTACTCAGTATTTTTACATGTTGGCCCTGCATTAATAAAAAAGTTTATTTGGCATCCAAAACAGTAGCCAGTAGAGACTGGAAGCTTCCTACAGCTACTGTGACACCCATTCCCTGCTACCACAATCCAGGGCTCCCCTGTGCGTGAGAATCCAGAGGAAAAGAAACAGCAGACTCCTAATTATTCCACAGCAGCAGAATTACACCCACCAACCCTCTCAAAAGAACAGAGAGAAATGTGGTACTTCTTTCGGTAATTTTGTTGTAAGCATCTTTGTCGCAAGCATTTTTCTGCATAGCTTAAGACAATTTTGCCATGAAAGGTTTACAATCTGGTTTCAACTGGTTGAAATGTTAACAATTCCTCCAGTTATTGATGGCTTTAATGAGCTGACAGATGATGATGATTCGCCCTGGGAGTTGGTTTCTTATTTTGAAATACACCACACTAGAGGAGAAAGAAGCTGAGAGTCTCAAAGGCACAGAGTTGAACCTACATACATACAATGGAATATTACTCAGCCATAAAAAGGAACAAAACTGAACTATTTGTAATGAGGTGGATAGACCTAGAGTCTGTCATACAGAGTGAAGTAAGTCAGAAAGAGAAAGGCAAATACCGTATGCTAACACATATATATGGAATTTAAGGGAAAAAAATGTCATGAAGAATCTAGGGGTAAAACAGGAATAAAGACACAGACCTACTTGAGAATGGACTTGAGGATATGGGGAGGGGGAAGGGTAAGCTGTGACAAAGCGAGAGAGGCATGGACATATATACACTACCAAACGTAAGGTAGATAGATAGTGGGAAGCAGCCGCACAGCACAGGGAGATCAGCTCGGTGCTTTGTGACTGCCTGGAGGGGTGGGATAGGGAGGGTGTGAGGGAGGGAGATGCAAGAGGATATGGGAACAGATGTATATGTATGACTGATTCACTTTGTTATAAAGCAGAAACTAATTTTAAAAAATAAATAAATAATAAAATTTTAAAAAATTGCCTTACTGCCAATTAGTTATGCAGTGAAAATGTCTGCGGCAAAGATGCCTATGGTGAAAGTACCTAGAACTGTTGGGAACCACTTATCTTTCCCTCTTTCTCCCATCTCCAGGTTTAACCCGAAGCCCCATCTTCCTGTATTGCCTCAATGTTTTGCTCTGTTATTGAATGAGTTTAGCCTCACCTACCCACCCTTGCCCAGCCCCAAAGCTGCAGCCCATTCAGGCGGCAGAGCTAAAGGAAAGTTCAGCATAGACCAGTGATTACAGAATCCCTTAGAAATAATAGCATGGGCAAGATGGTGCTTTCAAATTTAATCTCAAGCAAACCCACTCAGTCGAAGAATCATAGAGCATCTAGGGATGCCTTTCAGTTTCTAATAATGTTTCAGAGGTCTCAGTTTCAATAGACTGAAATTGATGTTGGCAGAGGAAAATTAGGTCAAGGCCCTGAGAAAAAGAAACCATCACTTCTTAAAACCACCCAAAGATTGCCAAGTATTTATATTATGAAAACAGTTACATAGGGAAAAACACATTTTGGCAGTAATATGTTTACATTAATTTCAATTATGGGATTATTTATGAGATATGAAATCATACAAGATAGCTTCTAACCATGAAAAATGGATACAGTAAGGAGAAAATTAAGGTGACAGCAATAAAATGTGAGTGTCCTCGGGGAGGGCAGCAGCAATCATATATCAGAATCCTTTGCGGGATGTAAGCTATCTAGTAAAAGACATGGAGCCTGTTTCCTAGCAATCCTGAATTATAGAGACAACTGGGTGGAGGCCGTCTCAGTTTACCCTTTACAGTTCTATTTCTTTTCTTCAACTGTCACAGGTTATGGTCCTGTTCTCCTTTTTCACCACAGGAGGGAGCTGCAGCATAATAAGGGCAGAGTTCTCCAGTCTTCTCTGAATGGTAACAAAATAACTTTCATTACCACATACCAGCTACAACACTGAATAAATGCCTCCAATTAGAAAAGAATGTGATCTTAAAGTTTCCAAAGCTGTCCTCCAACTGAACCTGCTCAACTTTTTCACACACACACGCAAACATGCATACAGTACAACTCTTTTTTATTACCCTAATACCAGAATTTATAAATCATTTGTAAGATGTTATTTAGATGAGGATAATCCATATACACATCCTACGCATTAAGATATCTGATGTTTTAGCCGACTTTAATCACACAGAACTCATTAGATTGACTTATACATGTATTAAAAGCAATCTGTAATGTATCTTCCACTCCCTGATTGTTTTGGCATAAATGACTGCCCCAAGAAAAGTCTTCTGAGGCATAGTGCTGAAGACGACTTAGTGATGCAATAGGCAGTTTAATGAAGATGGTAAATAGGTAGCTTAATGAGGTGAACTCTCCTTATTAACCTTTGGCCAAAGTCACATCTGTACCCATTCCTTGTTTCAGCTCTTAAATACTCTTTAAAAGAAGCAGCCAAGTTCAGTTATATTTTACCTCTAAAGAATTCGGGACAAACCCATTTAGAAAAGTGATTATCCCTCAATTTGTAGGTGATGGGGTAGGAGCTTACAAGGGGTTCCAAAAGGGATCAGTCAGATCATAGAGTTTGTCTCAGAGGGAAGGTCTATGCCCAAATCAACACAGGATTTCATTTTATATTGCTATTCCACAAAGCTGTGTACAATGTATGAAAGTTAAATGCAGCTATAGCCAAAAGGGAGGAAAGGTGGAACATGCCATAGGAATAGCAGAAGTGCTCCAAATATAGTCTTTGATCACTGGTTATGTAAAGTTCCACTCTACCCAGGTTTGCTGGTCAGGCCACTTGTTATGCAGGGTGCACTGGGGCTGGGGACAGAAGGGCTAGCTTTCCTCATACCATTATGCTCCAGGGCAGAAGCCCTAGGAGTCCAAGTATTCTGTGAAGCTGGTCTTCTAGGCCCTAACAAAAGGAATACATGTTGAGGTGAGAGGAATACATTTTACTTAGCTTGATTTATGTTTCACACATTTAGGTGTATGAAATTTTGCCCTGGCGCCGCCACTGTCGGGGTGGGTTTGCTCCCTTCTCTCCTTACTACACTTTGTGAGTCAAAGGTTTATCTGGATTTGGGTCAATCAATTCAGCAACTCTTAGTTGGGTTTCTGTGAGGATGAGAGTTGTGCAGAGACCAGGAGGTATGGATTGGTAGCCACTGGCCACATATGGCTATTTAAGTTTAAGTTTAAACTAATTAAAATAAAATAAAATTTTAAATTCAGTTTCTTATTCACATTAGCCTCATTCCCCGTGCTCAACAGTCCCATGTGGCCAGTGGCTCCTGTATCAGAGAGCACACATACTGAACGGTTCTATCATTGTAGAACATTCTATTGGACAGTGCTGCCCTAGAGGGCCCTAAACAGAGCAAATATAAAATGGGGAAGACTGGAACATCTGCACAATGAGGGTACAAATCCACAAATAAGTCTGCATCTTTGGAACTACAGTCTGAAGTGACCACGGCAGTCACAAAACATTATAAATGGTATCACTGGTTTGGTGACGGTCTGTATCAGAGATCTCAAACTGCCTACCTGTAGAATGAATATTTTCCTTGGCTTCACTGTAAACATGATAGAATCAGTATCCAACATTTAAAAAAATGGGAACTCATTAAAAATCTAGTTTTCTGATTTCATTTGAAAAATGAGAAGATCTGGCCCCTCTGGGCCTGCATCCCCACCCTATATAACATTGACCTGGAGTCAAAGAGCTGCAGTCCCCTCAGAGAAGCCTGTGCCCTTCACTTTACCAAATCCCTACTAGCCACTGCAACCAAGGTATTTCCTCTCTAATTTCTGCTGCATATGCATTTGAATGGGAAAAAAATAATGTCCCTAGCAATGCAGAAAAAAAGACATATCTATAATGAAAACCATAAAAGATACCTAGAAAACTCTTGCTTATTCTTTCTGTATCTTTAAATAAATGTATTCCATTCACTTATCCAAATGGTATTCTTTCATCTATAGAAAAAGGATTAGTAAATTACAGAAGAAGGTTAAGGTAAATTTAAATTTTTCAATAATTCTGTACTCAACACTCTAGGCTTTCAAATTTGATGGAGGGAAGGAGGGCAAGAAGAGGGGAGAGATGATAGATATGTGATTCTTTTCTCCTTTGTGTACACACACACACACACACACACACACACACACACACACACAAAACCTGTGTCCCTTAGTTGTGGTGGGGCTGCAAAAAGGTCTCATTATGTGTAAATAAAAATGAGCCCACTTCTGAATAAAATTTTAAATAATCTTTGGGCACCTAATGGAAAAACATCTCAATCATGCATAAGTCTCTTCATTCAAAAATCTAGTTTTATGCTCATGAGTTGTACCCATTTAAATTTAAGCTCTGTTAAAGATGGGACCTTATCTGTCCTGTTCAATACCAGGATGCAGCAGATACTCACTTCTCAATAAATATTTGTTAAATGGAGTAACATAATCCTCGGGGGGAACAGAACATTCCTTTAGAAATTTTAAGCCTCTGCCATATTCCTTTTGATCTCAAACTGACATGATGATATTTATATTCATTTATTCAACAAAGCCTTTTATGTGCTGGCTTTCTGTTGGAGATTATTTTAGTATGCAGCTGTTGACTCTCTAAGTTATAGGTCATATGTGTAGGAAGAGAACTACAGGGAGAGAGTGACCAAGATAGTGGAGCAGAAAGACCCTGAGCTCACCTCCTCTCACAAGCACATCAAAATTATAACTGTCTGCAGAATAACCATCAATGAAAAAGACTGGAACGCACCAGAAAAGATCTTCTACAACCAAAGATATAAAGAGGAACCGCAACAAAACGAGTAGGAAGGATGGACTCAAGATATAATCAAATCCCATACCCTACAGGTGAGCAACCCACAAATAGGAGAATGATTATATTGCAGAGATTTTTCCACAGGAGTGAGAGTTCTGAGCCCCATGGCAGGCTCCCCAGCACTGGAGCCCAGCACTGTAAAGACGAGTCTCCACAGTATCTGGCTTTGATAGCCAGCAGGGCTTAATTGCAGGAGCCCCATAGGACTGGGGGAAATAGAAACTTCACACTCTTAAAGGGTGCAAACAAAATCTCAATGCACCAGGACTCAGGGCAAAAACAGTAATTTGATAGGAGCCTGGGACAGACCTACCTGCTGGTCTTAGAGAGTCTCCTGGGGAAGTAGGGGGCAGCTGTGGCTCACCCTGGGGACACAGACACTGGTGGCAGATATACTGGGGAGCATTCAACCGCATGAGCTCTCCTGGAGGCTGATGTCTTGGCACCAAGATTTGGCCCAACCAACAGCCTGTAGGTGCCAAAGCTGAGATGCCTCTGACCAAACAGCAAACTGGGTGGAAACATACATACTAACGTAATGAAAATGACAATAATTAAAGATAAAGAGAGGATCTCAAAAGCAGAAAGGGAAAAGCAACAAATATTGTACAAGGGAACTCCCATAGGCTATCAAGCTGATTTTTCAGCAGAAACTCAGCAGACCAGAAGGGAGTGGCACAATATATTTAAAGTGATGAAAGGGGAAAACCTACAACCAAAAATATTCTACTCAGCAAGGCTCTCATTAAGATTTGATAGAGAAATCAAAAGCTTTACAGACAAGCCAAAGCTAAAAGAATTTAGCACCACAAACCAGCTTTACAACAAATGCGAAAGGAACTTCTCTAGGTGAAAAAGAAAAGGCCACAACTAGAAACAAGAAAATTATGAAATGAAAAAGATCACTGGTTAAGGGAAACATATAGTAAAGGTAGGAAATCATCCACACACAAAGCTAGTAGAAAGGTTAAAAGACAAAAGTACTAAAATAATCTGCATCCACAATAAGCAGTTAAGAAATATATAAAACAATTAGATGGGGTGCTTCCCTGGTGGTGCGGTGGTTGGGAGTACGCCTGCCGATGCAGGGGATGTGGGTTTGTGCCCCGGTCCGGGAAGATCCCACATGCAGGGGACGCGGGTTCGTGTCCCGGTCTGGGAGGATCCCACATGCCATGGAGTGGCTGGGCCCGTGAGCCATGGCCGCTGGGCCTGCGCGTCTGGGGCAGGAGAGGCCACAGCAGTGAAAGGCTTGCGTGCCACAAAAAAAAAAATATATATATATATATAGATATATATAGATAGATAGATAGATAGATGTAAAATAAGATATCAAAAACAGTAGTTGTGAGGGAAGGAGAGTACAAATGCAGGGTTTCTAAAAATGCATTTGAAATTAAGAGATCAGCAACATGAAAGAAAAAAAATATATATATATATATATGTATATATGTGTGTGTGTGTGTATATATATATATATAGACTGCTATATAAAAACCTCATGGTAACTGCAAACCAAAAATCTATTATAGTTTTACAAACAAAAAAGAAAAAGAAATCAAAACATAGCCTAAAGACAGTCATCAAATCACAAGAGAACAAAAGGAGGGGAAAAAAAGATGTAAAAAACGAATCCAAAACAGCTAACAAAATGGCAATAAGAACATACATATCGATAGCTACCTTAAATATAAATGGACTAAATGTTCCAACCAAAAGACACAGACTGGCTGAATGGATACCAAAACAAGACCCATATATATGCTGTCTACAAGAAACTCACTTCAGATCTAGAAACACATACAGACTGAAAGTAAGGGGACAGAAAAAGGTAGTCCATGCAAATGGAAATCAAATGAAAGCCAGAGTAACAATACTTACTTATATAAGACAAAATAGACTTAAGAGACAAAGAAGGACACTACAATAATGATCAAGAGGTTAATCCAAGAAGAAGATATACTAATATCTTGCACCCAGCATAGGAGCACCTCAATGTATTGATATAAGACAAATACTGGGCCTCCCTGGTGGCGCAGTGGTTGAGAGTCCGCCTGCCGATGCAGGGGACACGGGTTCGTGCCCCGATCCCGGAGGATCCCACATGCCGCAGAGCGGCTGGGCCCGCGAGCCATGGCCGCGGGGCCTGTGTGTCCGGAGCCTGTGCTCCGCAACGGGAGAGGCCACAGCAGTGAGAGGCCCGCGTACAGCAAAAAAAAAAAAAAAAAAAAAGACAAATACTAACAGACAGAAAAGGAGAAACCAACAGTAACACAATAATAGTAGGGGATTTTAACACCCCACTTACGTCAATGGGCAGACCATCCAAACAGAAAATCAGTAAGGAAACACAGACCTTAAATAACACATTAGACTGAATGTACTTTACTTATATAGAGAGAGAACATTTCATCTAAACACAGAATATTCTCCAAGATATTGGAACATTCTCCAAGTGCACATGGAACATTCTCCAGGATAGATGACATGCTAGCCACAAAACAAGCCTCAGTAAATTTAAGAAAATTGAAATCATATCAAGAATCTTTTCCGACCACAACGCTAGGAGATCAGAAAACAGCTACAAGAAAATAAAAACTGCAAAAAACACAAACACGTGGAGGCTAAACAATATGTTACTAAACAACAAATACATCACTGAAGAAATCAAATAGGAAATCAAAAACCATCTAGAGACAAATGAAAATGAAAAATGATGATCCAAAGCCCATGGAAGGCAGCAAAAGCAGTTCTAAGAGTAAAGTTTATAGTGGTACAAACTTACCTCAGGAAACAAGAAAAATCTCAAATAAACAACATAAACTTACACCTAAGCAACTAGAGAAAGAAGAACAAACAAAAGCCAAAGTTAGTAGAAGGAAAGAAAAATAAAGATCAGAGCAGAAATAAATGAAATAGAGACTAAAAAACAGTAGAAAATATCAATGAAACTAAAAGCTAGATCTTTGAAAAGATAAAATTGATAAACTTTTAGCCTGACTCATCAAGAAAAAAAGGGAGAGGGCCCAAATCAATAAAACCAGAAATGAAAAAGAAGACATTACAACAGACACCACAGAAATACCAAGGATCATAAGGAAGGGAACTGTGATCATGTAAGAAAAATTTGATTTTGAGTACTACCCTGCCTTTTTAAAAAGCTGTATATACACAAAACAACACTATAGTTTAGGCATAATATTGCTTACTATAATATCCATATTATCTACTATACAATATTTCCTGTCTTATATTATCATGTTATGTATTCCTCAACCTTTTCCTCAGCTCCTTGCCTCAATAGAAACTTGGCTTTCCCTGGGACCACTGCTTTCCCTCCAGTCCTTTGGATGGAAAGTTGTATTTCTCCCTTTGTCCTCATACCACTGGATAAGGAGATGGAAGCAGATATCCTCCCTGCTCCTTACTGCCACTTTGAGACCATTCATTCTTTCTCTCTTCTCCCCCCAAAACACCCCAGCTGTGAATCTTATGTCATCAGACTAGATCACTCCATACTAAGCGTCACCATTATCTATGGACCCCCAGTTCTCTTCTCCTTCTTTCTCACTGTGATGGAACATCTCCATCACTACTTGTGTCTTAATCTTGAAAAAGTAAAAATATATGTGAATGATCTTTCCAGTACTCTGGTGTCTCATTTCCTAGAACCACCCGTTTCAATAATCTTCTGCCTCAGCCATTCACTCCCATGTCATTACCACTAGCTGCAAATGTTTCATAATCTCAATTTAATGCATCCCACTCTCTGCCCACAAGTCTTTATCTTTTCCTCTCACTCTCGACTTCAATGATTTTTTACCCCTCCTAGGATCAGCAATCCATTGATCATAGTACTGTGTCACTATATCTAAGCCCTTGATGTTTTCTCTTTCATGCATATCCAGCTTAAAATCAAAACCAATCAGTAAAATCACTCTATTTCCTTGCCCTTCTCCTGCTTTGTTATGCTCGCTTGTCCTCTAGCTCTCATCCACTCCCCACTCCTGCACCTGTGTAGCCAGCATGGCCAGAGAAAAACTAACTTCAAATTCATGGCTGCATCACAAGTGGATCCCAAACATTCACAAGAAATCATTCTCATCTCTAGTCCATTTATTCATCCACCATCCCAATAGGCTATTTAACATTTTCTTCAAATTACCAACATAGTTTTCCTTATTCCCACTCTCAGCTTATTACCTTTGTTCTCACTTCACTTCCACAGATCCCACTGCCTTATTTTCCCACCTTCCTTTATCTGAATACATGGAACCTGCATTCCCACCTATTACCAAGGATGAACTAGCTATGCTGCTGTCTAAACTCCCTGTTTGTACACTATATCCCAGCCCCTCAGGTCGATGGACATCTCTTAAGTAATTGTCCCTTCTTCTTTAAAAAATCAATTTTTTGCTCTATACTGACTTAGTTCCATCAGCATACAAAATCCTATTATCTCTCCTACCTTAAAAAGAAAAAAGACTTTCCCTTCTCCCCATTTTTCCCACCAGCCATTGTGTCATTTTTTACTTCCTACAACAAAACTTGTGAAGCATTATCTATATTGACTGTCTCCATTCCCCACCACTCTCCTGACACTGCTGTCATTCAAACTGGAAATGACTCCACATTGCCAAATCTAATACCCAAGTCTCAGTTCTAAGAATACTTGCGCTTTGAAACCTTTCGCACAGTTAATCATCCACATCCTTTATGAACTTTTCTCACCTGGCCTTTAAGTACATCTAACTCTCTTGATTTTCTGCCTACCTCACTGATTGTTCCTTCTTTGCCTACTTTATGCTCCTCCTCTTCTACCAACTTCTTAATTTTGGAGTGTCTTTGGGCTCAATCCTTGGTTTTCTTCTCTGTCTATATTCTAGTCCCATAGCTTTAAGTAGCAATTAAATGCAACGACTCCCAAATTATATCTCCAGCCCAAACCTCATTTTCTAACTCCAGACTTATCTATCCAATGTCTATTCAACAATGCCACTTGGATGTCTAAGAGACATCTCAAATTCAACCTGTCCAAACTGAACAATAATCATTCCATCCTAACCTGTTTAACCCACAGCCTTTCTCATGTCTCTCACAGCAACTCTATTCTTGTACGCCAAAAACTGTGGAAGCACACTCAGGGGAATGGCTATAATTTAAAAAAAAAAGTTTTTAAATAATAGGAAAAAAAAACAAATGTGGCAAGAATATGGAGAAACTGAAACCCTCACATATTGCTCATGGGAATGTAAAATGGTGCAGCCACTTTGGAAAAAGAGTTTGACAGTTCCTCAAAAAGTTAAACATAGAACTATCATATAACCAAGCAGTTCCACTCATAGGAATATACTCAAAAGTAAAAATGGATATTCAAACAAATACCTGTAAGTTAATATTCATTGCAATACTATCACAATAGCCAAAAGGCAGAAACAACCCAAATGTCTGCCAATGGATGAATGGAAAAACAAAATGTGGTCTATGCATTCAAGGAAATATTATTCAATTGTAAACAGGAATGAAAGATTATTTTAATTTTTTTTATTTTATATTGGAGTATAGTTGATTTACAATGTTGTGTTAGTTTCAGGTGTACAGTAATTTAGTTATACAAATACATATATCCATTCTTTTTTAGATTCTTTTCCCATATAGGTTATTACAGAATATTGACTAGAGTTCCCTGTGCTATACAGTAGGTCCTTGTTGATTATCTATTTTATATATAGTAGGGTGTATATGTTAATCCCAATCTCCTAATTTACCCCTCCCCCCACCTTTCCCCTTTGGTAACCATAAGTTTGTCTTCTATGTCTGTGAGTCTTTCTGTTTTATAAATAAGTTCATTTATATCATTTTCTTAGATTCCACATATAAGTGACATCAGATAATATTTGTCTTTCCCTGACTTACTTCACTTAGTATGATAATCTCTAGGTCCATCCATGTTGCTGCGAATGGCATTATTTCATTTTTTTCTATGGCTGAGTATATTCTATTTATAAATGTACAACATTTTCTTTATCCATTCTTCTCTCAATGGACATGTAGGTTGTTCCCATATATTGGCTATTGTAAATAGTGCTGCAATGAACACTGGGGTGCATGTATCTTTTCAAATTATGGTTTGCTCAAGATATATGCCCAGGAGTGGGATTGCTGGATCATATGGTAGTTCTATTTTTACTTCTTTAAGGAACCTCCATACTGTTCTCCACAGCAATTGTTACCAATGTTCTATGTGCACTTGAATGTTCCATGTGCACTTGAAAAGAATGTGTATTCTGCTGCTTTTGGATGGAATGCTCTATAAATATCAATTAAGTCCATCTGGTCTAATACATCATTTAATGCCTGTGTTTCCTTATTGATTTTCTGTCTGGATGATCTGTCCATTGATGTAAGTGGGGTGTTAAAGTCCCCCACTATTATTGTGTTACTGGTGATTTCTCCTTTTATGGCTGTTAGTATTTGCCTTATATATTCAGGTGCTCCTATGTTAAGTGCATATATATTTACAATTGGCATATCTTCTTCTTGGATTGATCCCTGGATCATTATGTAGTGTCCTTCTTTCTCTCTTGTAACAGTTTTATTTTAAAGTCTATTTTGTCTGATATGAGAATTGCTACTCCAGCTTTCTTCTGATTTCCATTTGCATGGAATAGCTTTTTCCATCCCCTCACTTTTAGTCTGTATGTGTCCCTAGATCTGAATTGGGTCTCTTGTAGATAGTATACAGGTCTTTTTTTTTTTTTTTTTTTTTTTTGGTATCCATTCAGCCAGTCTATGTCTTTCACTTGGAGCATTTACTTCATTTACATTTAAGGTAATTATAGATATGTATGTTCTTATTGCCATTTTGCTAACTGGTTTGGATTTGCTTTTGTAGGTCTTTTTTTTCCCCTTCCTCTTATGTTCTCTTCTCTTGTGATTTTAACGATTATATCTAGTGTTTTATTTGTATTTATATTTTTTTGTGTGTGTATCTATTGCAGATTTTTGGTTATCAGTTACCATGATGTTTTGATATAGAAGTCTATATTTATACAAAATTGTTTCAAGTTGCTGGTCTCTTAATTTCAAATGTATTTCCAATATCATGCATTTGTACTCTCCTCTTCTCACGAATGTTGGTTTTGTATCAAATTTGTGTGTAGGTGATTTTCTGCCTTACCTATATGTTTGTCTTTACTGGTAAGCTTTCACATTCATAATTTTCTTGTTTCTAGTTGTGGCTTTTTCTTTTCTGCCTAGAGAATTTCCTTCAGCATTTGTTGTAAAGCTGATTTGGTTGTGCTGAATTCTCTTAGCTTTTGCTTGTCTTTAAAGCTTTTGATTTCTCCATCGAATCTGAACAAGAGCCTTGCTGGGTAGAGTGTTCTTGGTTGTAGGTTTTCCCCTTTCTACACTTTAAGAACATCATGCCACTCCCTTATGGCCTGCAGAGTTTCTGCTGAGAAATCAGCTGAAAACCTTATGGGGATTCACTTGTATGTTATTTGTTGCTTTTCCCTTATTGCTTTTAATAATTTATCTGTCTTTAATTTTTGTCAGTTTGATTAATATGTGCTTTGGCATGTTCCTCCTTGGGTTTATCCTATATGGGACTCTGAGCTTCCTGGACTTGAGCATTTCCTTTCCAGTGTTAGGTACGTTTTCAGCTATTAGCTCTTCATATATTTTCTCAGGTGTTTTTTCTCTCTCTTCTCCTTCTGGGACTCCTATAATGTGAATGTTGGTGCATTTAACGTTGTCACAGAGATCTCTTAGACTATCCTCATTTCTTTTCATTCTTTTTTCCTTATTCTGTTCAGCAGCAGTGATTTCCACCAGTCTGTCTTCCAGCTCAATTATTCCTTCTTCTGCCTCATTTATTCCACTATTGATTCCTTCTAGTGTATTTTTCATTTCAGTCATTGTATTGTTCATCTCTGTTTGGTTTTTCTTTAAATCTTCTTTTTATTAAATATTTCTGTATCTTCTTGGTCTGTTCCTCAATTCTTTTATTTCTTATTCATAGACTTTTTGATGATGGCCATTCTAACTGATGTGAGGTGATACCTCATTGTAGTTTTGATTTACATTTCTCTAATAATTAGCGATGTTGAGCATCTTTTCATGTTCCTTTTGGCCATGTGCATGTCTTCTTTGGAGAAATGTCTATTTAGATCTTCTGTCCATTTTTTGATTGGGCTATTTTTTTGATATTGAGCTGTATGAGATGTTTGTATATTTTGGAAATTAAGCTTTTGTCTGTCACATCATTAGCAGATGTTTTTTCCCAGTCTGTAGGTTATTTTTTTGTTGTTTATGGTTTCCTTTGCTGTGTAAAAGCTTGTAAGTTTAATTAGGTCCATTTGCTTATATTTCCTTTTATTTCTTTTGCCTTCAGACACTGAGCTAAGAAAATATTGCTATGATTTATTTTAGAGAATGTTTTGCCTATGTTCTGTTCTGTGAGTTTTATAGTATCATGTCTGATATTTAGGCCTTTAAACCATTTTGAGTTTATTTTTGTATACGGTATGAGGGAGTGTTCTAACATCATTGATTTACATGAGACTACACAGTTTTCCCAACACCACTTGCTGATGAAACTGCTTTTTCTCCACTGTATATTCTTGCCTCCTTTGTTGAAGATTAATTCTGAACCCTCAGTTCTGTTCCATTGATCTACATCTCTGTCTTTGTGCCAATACCACACATGGAATGTTTTCTTTCTTTTAGTTAAAAATAATGACTGTGTTCAGTATTACAAAATGTTAACACTTCTCAATTCTGGATATTCTGTGTGTATGGTTATAGGATTCTGTGCACCTTTTTCTGTACTGCTTAAATTTCTCAAAATTTTAAAGGCAAGTAAGAAGAAAACCCTTTATGGTTTTTATAGCAAAGAATTCCTTTGCTATTTCTAAAAGAATAAAAGTAGTCATATTAGAATTTCTGTAACAATGTCCTTTCTTAACTAAATTCTGTAACAACGTCCTTTCTTAACTAAATACAGTCATCTGGCAACTGCCCCATTCATCTCTTATCACTGGAGAAAGGAACCAGCAGAATTTTGAATACAGAAATATGATCTTCATTAACTTGACCACCTCCACACTGTGTGATGACAGGGGACAATCCAAGTTGGAACAGAACTGTGTCCTATGGCCATTCACTGAAGTTACCTCCAGGGCCCACCAGGTGGTATGCGTCTATGGACATCACAAGTACTGACCAAGCCAGGCTCCAAAGCATCCCCAAAGAAAGACCTTCCCAAAATATCCTTTTTCAGAGAATTTTAAGGCTGTTGCCTCAGCATGTCTGTGATTTAGGCACCCATGCTTAAGTCTAGAGATCTCAGGCAAGCCCCTCTCCCACACTCCCCTACCATCTCCCTTCCAGGTGATATCCTGATGTTGCAGCATACTAGAATCTCTAGGCAACATTTAAATGCATTTATTTTAGAAAATAAAACTTGGTGTGTACACTCATTTCCTTTTCAAATGTTTCACAGCAAAACAAAGATTGTATTGCCAAGGGTTATAAAATTAGAGAAGAAATGAAAATCTGTTATTTTCATAATAAGGTCTTTTCACTTAGCCAAAGTATTCTGAGTTCCAGAACAACTCACATACCCAAATGGTTGAGTTTTCATAGTGATTGACTGATTTTAGGCATTTTTAGTAGGCTCTAACTTAACTAAATTTTAAACACAGCAATTTTTAAGCTATGCCTGGAACTACTAGATAACCTTTACAGTATTATAATTATCTCAATATCTAATAAATGTACAAGCTCTACACAATATGCTCATAATATGCTGACCAGATATGTATGATATCCTTATTTTTCATCACAAAATTAATACAAGTTTACAGTAAATAAAATTCAAGTACTTTAGAGGCATATAAAATAAACCATTTCTGTAATGCTTACTATGTGTCAGACTTTAAGCACTGTAGCTGTCTGAACACAATCACTAATGGTACCCCATTAGTACCATTAATAGGTACTATTTATTATCCCCTTTATAGACGAGAAAACTGAGACATAGACATGATAAATAAGTTGCTCAAGGTCATAGAGCCAGTTAAGAGGTGGCACTAGGATTCAAACTCAGGAAATCTACTTCCAAAGCAAATGGCCTTCACCACCAGACTAGAATGATTAGGCTACAAACTGATTAACAATCTCTCTGGAAATTGGTATTTAGATTGTTTGTTTATTTGCTATTTTAAACAATGCCATAATAAATATCCTTAAAATGTATATCAGTATTTCCTAAAGATTTACTTCTATAAGTGGGATTGCTTATACAGGCATTTAAAATTTGGTAGGTAATGCCTAGCTGACTTCTAAAGAAGCTCAGTCTACCTATATTCTCCCAAACAGTGCTGTTTTCTTGCTCCTTACTGACCCTAGATGGTATCCATCATTTTTCACTATTGATAAGCTGATAAACACAAAACAAATCATGATGTTGCTTTAATTTGCATGGCCATGAACATTTTTGAGTCTGAACAACGTTTTAAGTATTTATTTGTATTTGTGGGTCTCTGAATTTTGTCTTCTCACATTTTGGCCCATTATCCTACTGAGTTGCCTTTTCTTATGGGTTTGTGGAAGCTCTCTACCCCCACACACCTTGCCCCAGTGAACAGGCACTGATCCTGCTGGAATCCCCAGCCAACACTTAGAACAGCTGCTATACAATCACAACAAGCCCCTGTCCAGAGGCAAAGGGGTGAGAACAGTCACATGAAATTTCAGTTTCTTTCCCAAAGCAAAACTGCCAGCATAGTAAAGAGATGACAAAGTTTATTTGAGGCTATAGCTCAAAATCTGCCCATGAAGATCATTTTCGTCTGTGGTAAGTACTGTATTGATCCAACGTGATGCATTAGAAAAAGAAAGTAAGATGGCTGCCAGAAAAATCCAGGAGATGCTATAGAATTGGACTGGCCTGGCTTTGAATTGTGGAGCATTCATGTATTTAGTTGGGTGGCTTTGGTTAATCTCTCCCAGCATCCAAGCCTCCGAAGAACAAGAATCATGATATCTACCATGCAGAGTCATAAGAATTGAGGAAAGCATCTGTAAGCATCTATAATAGAGTCTGGCCACGTAATAGGTATAGAATTATTAATACTAAAAATAATATTTATCATTACTACTATTAATAACACTGATATTATTGGTAGTGATTAAGCAGAGGCAAATGTTCTCATTTGCCACATGTAACTGACATGATTGGCTTTGCTAACTTAGCTACGGATAAAATTAGGTTATAGTCTTTTGCTTTCCAAATTAAAACTTACCTCTACCTCCATTTATCCACTGAGTAGGAAATCTGTCTTCCCCTTCTGTCCTTCTCTTCTCTTTCCATGTCCAGGTTGCTCAGGAGACCAATCCTACTTTCTCCTATGTTGCAGTGCTAGTGCCAGACTCAAGCACTTCCTTTGAGGTTAGCAGGTTCCTTTACCACCAGTCTTTGTCTAAGCCACTCTGGCCAAGCCCCTGGCACTGACAGCAGTGCAGGTCCCCTTCCAAGCCACAGTGATTCTTAGGGCAGTGTAGGAGTCTGGGCACCATCCCTAATAGGCCTCAACTGATTCAAGGGCTCCTTGGTAGAGCTGGCCTGGGCTCTCGACTTTTCATCTCCTTAGGCTCACCCAGATGCCGGTTTCCCAGACTGCTGGCATCCCCCATGGGTCCGTCTGCCACCTCACCTACCCAGAAGCATTTACTCTTTACACCTCTCTTTGTTCCTGTCCTCAATATGAAAGTCCCTCCAAGTCTGCTCCAGCCCATTTCCTTTTTCTATTGCAGAATGCAAGCAATTATTTCAGGGAAAAAGATGCTGGTCACTCTAGGATATCTTTTACTCTTCTCACTTTACAGGGGAGCTTCCTCAGATCCAGGCAGTTGCAGATGATTCAATCAAGCCTCTAGTCACTTATAGACAACAGGAAGTGAAGGAGGTGAAGGCCCCTAACTGTAATTAAACTTGGAGCCAAGGAAGTTCATTCCTAAACAAAGTAGATATAAAATATATCCCCTACCCTACAGGAACTTCCAGGTTCAGTCATTCTTCTGTACCTAGCACCATAAATGCCACCCAGACACAATAAACAATGACACTCATTGGATGTCTCAAACAGAGTTTTATATAAACTATGACTGTTTTGGTGGCAACATTCATTAGGGGAAAAAATGTGTTCTGACTTTGAAACCAATCAATTTTGTTACATAATGGGCTAGAGAAAAACTAAAATTATGATTTTTCTTCATGTTCTTACCCTGAGCCATCCCAGTTAGTGGAAGATTTTAAAACAATTTGCTTTAATTAAACTAGTAAAGTGATGGAAACTTGTTGAAATCAGTCACATAACTGCTTCCACAGATCATCTTTTTTTTTTTGAAATTAAAGGACTCTGACAGACCAGCTTCATGGAAATCAACAACCCACAAGATTGTGTATTCTCCCTGGTGTTGCAAAAATATCTAAGCACACTGAACTTAAAACAATAGAAAAAGAAATGAGAGCACTGCTTACTTGTTCATGGAAGAACAGGTGTTCATACTTAAATGAGATGTGTTCATAGAGCAGAAAATGGAATATGGAGTCTACACTCATTTCCCACTGCTGAACTGCTTGGCACTGAGTGCATAATGGATTTTGATAAACTGAAGATGTATGGGCTCAATAACATCACAGTTTCCAAAGATATTCCGAGATATTCACAGGAGCTAACTTTGTTTGCTTAGATGTCTTTGGATGTATCTGAATGACCAGACATCTGGTTCAATGTCAAGGGGGCTGACAGAGCAGAAGGTGAACCCTGCTCTTCATCCCTGTGAGGTTGGAGATGAATCCTAGAACTATCCTGCAATGTCCAGCTCAGTGGCCAAACTACACATGGTGATCTGGGTATGTCTCACTGGGCAAAAGTCCAGTTATTCACAGGCTGTTGGAATTAGAATGGAGTACTCTTTTCAGCTGTGTAAACCTACAGCCAAAATATGAAGCTCTCTATGGATATTCTCAATTAGAGACTGGTTTAGTTTGTTAAATTCAGCAATCCTTTTAGCTAGAATAGAATCTATCAGTGATTTTTATTTGATCAAATGACTAAACCTATACTTTTTTTATAAAAATAAAATTAAATAAATTATACATATTTTTATGCCTAAAACACTTTTTCTCGTTAAAATCTCCACTTTATGAAATTCATATGTTCCAAGCATGTATGGATTTCAGATTATGGAGCCCATCAAACAAACAACTTAGATGTACCCAAGATAAAAGTTCAGGTCTGACTAATTTTTAAATAAAACAGTAGAATCATTTGAGTTTTTAAAAATATTTTAAAAGAAGTTCAAAGAGAAGAGAGAGAATTTTATTTTATTTTATTTTATTAATCTCCAAATTCTTTGAGATCTTATGAGAAAAGAGAAGGGAGTATTTTTTAAAAAATCAGAATGTTCAAGTATAAGCTAACATATAAGTCTAAAATTGGATATTAGCATTCAGGAGTACCATGATGTTTAATAAGAGCCCCCAAATGATATTTCAATTAGCAGTACATCTCCATGCTGTCAGAATTCTCAGGTCTAAATTTAAAGAGTAAGATATCATTCTTTGGGGTTAAAAATAAGCAAAAATGGTAGAGGAGTTTAAAACAAGTAGATAAACATAGAATTGGGAAGACAAAGAAACTGTAGTCTGGAATTTGTTTCAACACAAATTTGCACTATGTCCTTGAGTAAAACTCAACCATTTTACTTTGGTTCAATTTCCAAATGGGAATGGTACTGATTCCCTTACACAAGGCCAGTGTGAAGATAAGACAGGGCACAGCACATACAAATAGTGTAAAAGATTGGTGCTACACATCTACCTATAATACTAATGCTACTAGAAAAAAATAATTTGCTTTGTTATTCCAGTATTATCAAATAAGAGTGCACGTATGTTCTATAATATAGCATGGGATCTACTGAAAAAGATAAAAATCACGTAAAAGTTTTTCTCCCCAGAGGTAAAATAATCTCCCAAAGTGTATACATAAAGGACTGTTACTAAAATCCATAGATTAGCTCTAGTAATTAGGATGCCAGCAAGAATGTCTATAATCTTCCTGGAAACATCAAGGGAAGAATATAGAAGGTTGCTTGTGTGCATTAAAAGGATGTACAGGGATACACTGAGCTAGTATTTCATCAAAGTGCTGAGAAATGCATCCACAAAACAGTAAGAACTTGAAAGAGGCAACTATAGAAACTAATGAGTGCTGTTTGTTTTTTTTAAATAAGTTTTAACTACTGGGGGACATTCCATTTCCCAAGACAATAATTTTATGGAGTATAACTACCTGTAAGTATGTCGAGTTACAAATACAAATAAACTCAGCACCAAACAAACTGTTAAACCATGTGAAAATAGCTTTATTATTTAGGCAGTACAGAATTAATTTCAGGAAGATGCTTTCCTAGAATTAGCACCTTCAGGAAAGTAAGTCAGAGCCGAGAAATCAAAGAGACACACAAGCCTTACTCTCTCATTCCACTGCCACTGGCCATCTCCACTGGATTCCTACAGAGACCTATAGTCCACATGTGTAAGAAAGAATTCATCATCGTCCCTAAAGATGCTCCTCCTCTATCTCCCATGCTCAGTTCATCGTACCACCACATTCCTAGGACTCAAGTCATGAACCCAAATTGCTCCCCATCACTGCCCCATATTAAGTCCCTCCAAAATTACTTCTTAAAGAGTCTTCAAGTGTGTCCCTCTCTCTCAAGTCCCACTGTCATTGTTTTCATTTATCTTCGCATTATCCCTTATCTAAAATACTGCAGTGGAGAGGCAGAGATGAAGATGGTGCAATAGAAGGATGTGGAGGTTACCTTCTCCCACAAATACATAAGAAATACATCTACATGTGGAACAATTTTCACAGAATACCAATGGAATGATGGCAGAAGATCTCATACAACCAAAGCTGCAAGAAAGATTACCACATAACCAGTAGGACGAAAGGAAAAAAAAAACAAAAAGAATCTGGACAAATCCTGCAACCCTGGGAGGGAGTTGTGGAAGAAGAAAGCTTTCCTCACCTGGAAACACCTTTCACCAGCTGGGAGATCAGCCAGGACAGACAGGGAGCTTCAGAGTCTCAGAAGAGAATGCAGCAGCCAACTTGCAGCAAGCAGAATAGAGAGAGACCAGCACAAATAGTCCTGGCCACCTCGATGCACTTCCCAACCTGAGATGAGCACCTGCTGGTGTGGGCAGGACTGGGTGCTGAAACTTAGGCTTCAGCTGACAGACCCCAGAATAGGACTTGGCTTGGCATCTTGGAGACAGTCTGAAGGGCCTGGAGTGTAGAGCCACACCTGGGGGTGTGCACAGGATGGAGCCCAGGTCCTCAATAGGAGCCCCACTGTCAACAAGGGCAAAGGGAGGGAAGTGCCCTGCCATATAGGCCTTATTCTCAGGGTGCTCACAGTGGGTGCAGCTCCACCACTACAATCTTTAGCGGTTGCCCACACACAGAGGCAGGGCAGAAATCTGAGACAACTCCAAGCAGGTGTGTGACTTCAGCAGATCTACCCTAGCGGCTTTGTAAGCACAGTGCCTGGGGGGCATCCAAGTTGATTACTCACACTCCCACAGCTGAGGTGGGTTCAGTGCTAGCAGCAGCAGGCTTTATAGATGCACACATGTGGAAGCAGGGCTGAAATATGAAACAATTACAGATGCCCCAACAGCAGAAGAACAGCCGAGTGCAATGCCAACAACAGTATATTTCCTGAGTGTGTGAAATGGGTGACAGATGACGTCACATGGTGCACATCCCAGTGGACAGCTCCTGGGGAGTAATATACTGTGGCTCTTTCCCAGCAGCAGTGCTCCAGTCCCACCCATCTCACACCACAGCTCAGAAACAGGTCAGGGGGCTTCTATTTCAACAACTGGGGAGCAGACCCTGCCCCCAACAGGGCTGTGACAACCACAGAGCAAAGAGAAGGCTCTGCCTGATATCCAGTGGAGGCTCTGGTCACCACAACACCAATCTCACCCCTATCAAGGGGATAATGACTAACACACCTTGAGGAAAGACATGGAAGGCATCCATACCAAAAAGAGCCCTGAAGCCAAAAATACTGGACTCAAAGCAGGCTACACAGGAATGCCCCCACGTAAATACAGCCCTTTAAGACCACAGTAGATAACTGTTTCCCTTAAATTCATAAAATCAGAGAAATATAAGTAAAATGAAAAAAGAGAGGAACTACTTCCAATTAAAAGAACAAAAGAAATCCCCTGAAAGAACAAGCAATGAAACAGACCTCTCCAGCCCTCCAGACCCCAAGTTCAAAAAGGAGGTAATAAAAATGCTGAAGGAATTAAGAAAGGCTATCAATAGAAATGCAGATCACTGTAATAAAGAACTAGAAACTATAAAGAGGAGCCAATCAAAATTAGACAACTCAACTGCCAAGATGAAAACCGAGCTAAAGGCATTAAATAGCAAAGTAAATAATACAGAAGAATGAATAACTTATTTGGAAGATAGAATAATAGAAGTCACCCAATCAGAATAGCAGAAAGAATGACAAATAAAAAAAAAAAGAAAGCAATAGATGTGGGATAATATAAAGTGTACCAATCTAAGCATAATAGGGATCCTGGAAGAAGAAAGAGAAAAGTGGACTGAAAGTGTATTTGAAGAAATTATGGCTGAAAATTCCCCAAACCTAAAAAAGGAAACAGATATCCAGGTACAGGAAGTACAGAGGGTACCAAACAAGATGAACACAAACAAAGCTAGACAAAAACATATTATAATAAAAAATGGCAAAAGTTAAATATAAAGAGAGGATTCTAATGGCAGCAAGAGAAAAAGAAAGAGTAAAATACAAGGGAACTCCCATAAGGCTATCTGCTGATTTATCTACAGAAACTTTGCAGGGCAGAAGGGAGTGGCAAGATATATTCAAAGTCCTGAAAGGGAAAAACCTGCAACCTAGGATACTACACCAAGCAAGATTTTAGAATAGAAGGAGAGATAAAGAATTTCTCAGACAAGCAAAAACTAAAAGAACACAGGAATACTAAACCTATCCTAAAAGAAATATTGAAAGGTCTTCTCTAAATAGAAAAAAAAAAAAACAAGAATCTATAAAAAGGGAAAATCACAATAGGAAAAGCAAATACAAAACAGTACTTTAGATCTCTTAATTACAGTATACAGACTTAAAAAATAATTAAATACTATATATAGAAAACCCTAAAGCACACAAAAACTACTACAACTGATAAACTCAGCAAGGTAACAGAATACAAGATTAACATACAGAGGTCAGCTATATTACTTTATGCTAAAAATGAAATACCAGAAAGGGAATCTAAAAAAAAAAATCCCTTATAAAATCACATCCAAAAAAATAAAATACTTAGGAGTAAACATCATCAAGGAGGTGAAAGACTTCTATGCAGAGAACTATAAACCATTAACAAAGGAAACTGAAGATGATTCAAAAAAATGAAAACATATCCCATGGTGTTGGATTGGAAAAATTAATATTGTTAAAATTTCCACACTACCCAAAGCAATCTACAGATTTAATGTGATCCCTATCAAATTACCCATGACCTTTTCCACAAAACTAGAACAAATAATCCTAAAATTTATATGGACCCATAAAAGACCCAGAATTGCCAAAGCATTCCTGAGGAAAAAGAACAAAGCATGAGGCAGGCATAACCCTCCCAAACTTCAAAAAATACTACAAACCTACAGTTATCAAAATAGCATGGTATTGGCACAAAAACAGACATATGGATCAATGGAACAGAATTGAGAGCCCAGAAATAAACCCACACACCAATGGTCAATTAATCTTTGACAAAGGAGGCAAGAATATACAATGGAGAAAAGACAGTCTCTTCAGCAAGTGGTGTTGGGAAAGTTGGACATCAACTTGTAAATCAATGAAGTTAGAACAGGCCCTCACACTAGACACAAAAATAAACTCAAAATGGCTTAACAACTTAAATATAAGATGTGATACCATAAAAATCCTGGAAGAAAACATAGGCAAACATTCTCTGACATAAATCCTACCAATGATTTCTTAAGTCAGTTTCCCAAGGCAATAGAAATAAAAGCACAATGGGACCTATTCCAACTTACAAACTTCTGTATGGCATAGGAAACTATAAACAAAATGAAAAGACAACCTACAGACTGAGAGAAAATAATTATAAATGACACAACTGACAAGGGCTTAATTTCCAAAATATACAAACAGTTCATACAACTCAACAACAACAACAACAACAATAAAAAAAAAACAGCCCAATCGAAAAATAGACAGAATACCTAAAAAAACATTTCTCCAAAGAAAACATACAGATGGCCAATAGGCACATGAAAAGATCCTCAATATTCGTAATTATTAGAGAAATGCAAATAAAAACTACAATGAGGTACCACATCCCACCAGTCAGAATGGCCATGATTTAAAAGTCTACAAATAATAAATGCTGGAGAGGGTGTGGAGAAAAGGGGAACCCTCTTATGCTGTTTATGGGTATGTAAGTTGGTGCAGCCACTGTGGAAAACTAAAATTAGAGCTGCCATATGATCCAGCAATACAACTCCTGGACA
Source organism: Mesoplodon densirostris (assembly GCF_025265405.1). NCBI lineage: Eukaryota > Metazoa > Chordata > Mammalia > Artiodactyla > Ziphiidae > Mesoplodon > Mesoplodon densirostris. The sequence goes on along the minus strand of NC_082662.1, from coordinate 129,541,081 downwards.
TATACCCAGACAAAATTAATTCAAAAAGATACACATACCCCTATGTTCATAGCAGCACTATTCATAATAGCCAAGACATGGAAACAACCTAAATGTCCCTCGACAGATGAATGGATAAAAAAGATGTGGTATGTATATACAATGGACTATTACTTAGCCATAAAAATGAATGAAATAAATGCCACTTGCAGCAACATGGATGGAATTAGAGTTTCTCATACTAAGTGAAAAAAGTCAGAAAGAGAAAGAAAATACAATATGGTATCACCTATATGCAGAATCTAAAATATGACACAAATGAACCTATCTAGAAAAAAAAAAAAGAAACAGACTCACAGACATAGAGAACAGACTTGTGGTTGCCAAGTGCATGGTGGACAGATGGATTGGGAGTTTGTGGTTAGCAGCTGTAAACTATTATATACAGAATAGATAAACAATAAGGTCCTACTGTATAGCACAGGGAGCTATATTCAATATCTTGTGACAAACCATTAGGGAAAAGAATGTAAAAAAAAGAATGTATACATATGTATAACTGAATCACCCTGGTATACAGCAGAAACTAACACAACATTGTAAATCAACATTCAACAATAAAAAAAAGAGAAAATTTTGTGAAAGCTATTATAACTGTAATGAACAACAAAAGGATAAACATAAAGATGTAAAATAGCACATCAAAATCGTAAAATATGGGGGAGGAGAGTAAGAAAATGTAGATTTTTTTAGAATGTGTTTGAGCTTATATGACTACCAGGCTAAAGCAAGTAGATACAGTAATGAGTTACCATACTTGAAAACCAGGGTAACCACAAATCAAAAACATATAATAGACTCACAAAAAACAAAAGAAGAAAACTCAAGCATAATCCAAAAAAAACCCATCAAACTAGAAAATGAAAAACAATAATAGAAATAAAGGAACAAAGAAAAAACACAAAATCAACTGGAAAACAAGCTTTAAAATGGCAGTAAATATATACCTATCATAATTACCTTAAATGTCAATGGACTAAATGCTCCAATCAAAAGATACAGAGTGACAGATTAAATAATAAAACAAGAACCTGTGATATGCTGCCTACAAGACACACACTTTAGGGCAAAGAACACGTATAGATTGAACATGAGGAGATGTTAGAAGCGATTTCATGCAAATGGAAATGACAAGAAAGCTGGGGTAGCAATACTCATATCAGACAAAATAGACTTTAAAAGAAGGCCATAAAGAAAGATAAAGAAGGCCACTACATAATGATAAAAAGATCAACAAAAGAAGATATTATACTCGTTAACATATATGCACCCACTATAGGAGCACCTAAAAACACAAAACAAATACTAACAGACATAAAGGAAGAAACTGATGGGAGTATAATAATAGTAGGAAAATTTAATACCCCACTGACATCAATGGACAGATCTTCCATAAAAACAATCAATAAGGCAACAGAGATCCTAAATGATACAATAGAACCATGAGATTTAATTTATATTTTCAGGACACTACACCCAAAAAACCCAGAGTACACATTCTTTACAAGGGCACATGGAACACTCTCTAGGATAGATGACATAGTAGGACACAAAACAAGTCTCACTAAATTTAAGAGGATAGAAATTATTTCAAGCATCTTTTCTGACCACAAGTGCATGAACCTAGAAATCAACCACAGAAAAAGAAATGAGGAAAAAAAATGAATACATGGACTAAACAACATGCTACTACAAAACCAATGGGTCAATCATGAAATCAAAGAGGAAATTTAAAAATACCTTGAGACAAATAACAATGAAAACACAACCATACAGAAATCTATGGGAAGCAGCAAAAGCTGTCCTAAGAGGGATGTTCATAGCGATACAGGCCTTCTTTAAGAAACAAGAAAAATCTCAAATAAACAATCTAACCCACCATCTGAAAGAATTAGAAAAAGAAGAACAAACAAACCTAAAGTCAGCAGAGGAAGGAGATAATAAAGATCAGAGAGGAAATAAATAAAATAGAGATATTAAAAATACAAAAAAAAATCTAAAAAACACAAAAGCTGTTTCTTTTGAAAGGATAAGCAAAATTGACAATCCTCTGTCCAGGTTCACCAAGAGAAAAACAGAGAGGACCCAAATAAACAAAATGAGAAATGAAAGAGGAGAAATAACAACTGATACTGGACAAATTCAAAAACCGTAAGAGAATACTATGAACAATTATATGTCAACAAATTGGACAACCTAGAAGAAATGGACAACTTTCTAGAAATATACAGACCACCAAAACTGAATGAAAAAGAAATAGATAATTTGAACACACCAATCACTAGAAGTGAAATAGAGTATGTAGAAAAAACAAACAAACAAACAAAAACTCCCTGCAAACAAAAGTTCAGGACTAGATGGCTTCACTGGGAAATTCTACCAAAACACAAAACAAAACAAAACTTATAACAATTCTCAGTCTTTCTCAAACTTTTCCAAAAGACTAAAGACTAAAGAGGAGGAAACACTCCTGAAGTCATTCTATGAAGCCACTATCACCCTGATACCAAAACCAAGCAAAGACAATACCAAAAAAAATTACAGGCCAAGATTTTTGATGAATATGGATGCAAAAATCCTCAACAAAAATTAGCAAACCACATCAGAAAAAACATTAAAAAGATCATACACGATGATCAAGTTGAATTCATCCCAGAGTCACAAGGACGGTTCAACATTCGCAAATCAGTCAATGTGATACAACACATCAACAAAAGAAAAGCCAATAACCACATGATCATTTCAATAGATGCCTAAAAAGCAGTTGATAAAATTCAACATCCATTCATAATAAAAACTCTTGCCAAAATGAGTATAGAGTGAGCGTATCTCAGCATGATAAAAGCTTTCTATGACAAACCCACAGCCAACATAACACTCAGTGAGAGCTGAAAGCCTTCCCGTTAAATTCTGGAACAAGGTAAAGATGCCCACTCTCACCACCTCTATGCAACATAGTGTTGGAAGTCCTAGCCATAGTAATCAGATGAGAAAAAGAAATAAAATATCAAAATTGGAATGAAAGAGGTAAAACTGTCATTACATGAAGATGACATGATACTGTATATAGAAAATCCCAAAGACTCCATATAAAACTATTGGAATGGGGCCTCCCTGGTGGCGCAAGTGGTTGGGAGTCTGCCTGCCGATGCAGGGGATACGGGTTCGTGCCCCGGTCTGGGAGGATCCCATATGCCGCGGAGCGGCTGGGCCCGTGAGCCATGGCCGCTGAGCCTGCGCGTCCGGAGCCTGCGCGTCCGGAGCCTGTGCTCCGCAACGGGGGAGGCCGCAACAGTGAGAGGCCCGCATACCGCAAAAAAAAAAAAAAAAAAAACTATTGGAACTGATAAATAAATTCAGCAAGGTATCAGAAAACAAGATTAACATACAGAAATCTGTTGCATTTCTTTACACTAACAATGAAATATCAGAAAGAGAAGGTAAAAAAAAATCTCTTTTAAAAATCACATCCAAAAAAAAATAAAATACTTAGGAATAAACATCACCAAGGAGGTGAAATACTTATATGCTGAAAATTACAAAGCATTAATAAAGGAAACTGAAGATGATCCAAAGAAATGGAAAGATAGCCCGTGCTCCTGAATTGGAAGAATCAATATTGTTAAAATGCCCATATTACCAAAGCAATCCACAGATTTAATGTGATCCCTATCAAATTATCCATGACATTTTTCACAGAACTTGAACAAATAATCCTAAACTTTATATGGAAGCAAAAAAGACCCAGAATTGCCAAAGCAACTGTGAAGAGAAAGAACAAAGCTGGAAGCATAACCCCCTCAGACTTCAGACAATGTTACAAAGCTACAGTAAGAAAAATAGTGTGATATTGGCACAAAAACAGGCATATGGATAAACAGAACAGAGTCCAGAAATAAACCACCACACCTATGTTCAATTAATCTTCAACAAAGGAGGCACAAAAATACAATGGAGAAAAGACAGTCCCTTCAGCAAGTGGTGTTGGGAAAGTTGGACAGCCTCATGTAAATCAATGACATTAGAACACACACTCATACCATATACAAAAATAAACTCAAAATGGTTTAAAGACCTAAATATCAGACATGATACCATAAAACTAGAAGAGAACATAGGCAAGACATTCTCTGACATAAATCAGAGCAATGTTTTCTTAGGTCATTCTCCCAATTCAAAAGATACAAAAACAAAAAATAAACAAATGCAACCTAATTAAACTTATGAGCTTTTGCACAGCAAAGAAAACCATAAACAAAAAGAAAAGAGAACCTACAGACTGGGAGAAAACATCTGCTAATGATGTGGCCAACAAGAGCTTGCTTTCCAAAATATACAAACAGCTCACACAGAACAATATCAAAAAAAAAAACCAATCAAAAAATGGGCAGGAGATCTAAATAGACATTTCTCTGAAGAAGACATACAGGTGGCCCATAGGCACACAAAAAGATGTTCAACATTACTAATAATTAGAGAAATGTAAATCAAAACTACAATGAGGTATCACCTCACATCAGTCAAAATGGCCATCATCAAAATGTCTACAAATAATAAATGCTGGAGAAGGTGTGGAGAAAATGGAACCCTCCTACACTGTTGGTGGGAATGCTAACTGATGCAAACACTATGGAAAACAATATGGAGGTTCCTTAAAAAACTGAAAATAGAGTAACCATATGATCCAGCAATTCCACTCCAGGACATATATCTGGAAAAGACAGAAACTCTAATTTAAAAAGGTACATGCACCCTTATGTTCATAGCAGCACTGTTTACAATAGCCAAGACATGGAAGCAAACTAAGTGTCCATCAACAGATAAAGAAGTTGTAGTATGTATATACACAGTGGAACATTACTCAGCCATAAGACTGAAATATTGCCATTTGCAGCAACATGGATGAACCTAGAGAGTATCATAATAAGTGAAGTAAGTCAGACAAAGACAGATAAACATTACCATATATAAAATAGACAGAAACAAAGGACCTCCTGTATAGCATAGGGAACTATATTCAATATCTTGTAATAACCTATAACGGAAAAGAATCTGAAAAAGAATATATACATACACACACACACACACACACACACACACACACACTTTGCTGTACACCTGAAACTAACACAATATCGTAAATTAACTATACTTCAATAAAAACATAAAAATTAAAAATAATAAAAGAAGTCTAAACAATTAAAAAATAAAATACTGCAATGGAGTCTCAACTGGTCTCCCTGTTTTCCTCTACACCCATGTCTGCCTCATCACAAGAGCTATCTTGCAAATACAGAACATGGTTAGGTTATTCCTCTGCTTAAAATCCTTCAGTGAAAGCATGGCATAAGCCTGATCTGGCTCCTTCCTTTCTCTGCAATATCATCACTTCTGCTACTCCTCATCTTTGATTTATATCCATATATACTGCTGTTCTTGAAATACATCATATAGTTCCCACTGCATCCATGTGACCAATTCCAAATCATGTTTCAAAATCCAAACCCGAAATCACCTTCTTTGTAAAGTCTTCTCTGCCTGCCCAGATTCACTGCTACCTTCTCTGTGCTACCTCTGTAATTTTCTCAGGCTTCTATTACTGCACTTAACACACTGCATTATAAATATTTATATGTGCATTGTCCCATAATTTATGAGCTCTCAGGGCACAGCTGTTGCTTAGTCATTCCTATGTCCCTCACGCCTAACACAGTGAGTAGAAAAAAACAGTGCTCAAGAAATAGAGGTTGAATTGAAAAGCTAGAGCTTCCAAGTTATCTCCACTGGGTATCAAATAAGAGAGACCCACCATCAAGCCCAAGTGACAGTTAGGGAAGCACACACACACAAGAAAAAGAAAGAAAGGAGAGAGAGAAAAGAGAAGGAAAAGGAAGATCAAGAAAGGATGAAAAGAAACGCTTCACATTGAGAGCAAAATGTAAATAGCTACCAACAATTTTTCAAATAAACCTATAACCAAGATTACCTATCCTTGTTCACCAAGGTATCCTGCCCAAGAAAGTTCACTGGAGCATCCTCAAAGAGTAAACAAAAAAACAGCAAGGAGACTATAACCATACTATTATGGGCTTAATTGGGCTCTCAAAATTCATATGTTGGAATCCTAACCCTAGTATCTCAGAATGTAACCCCATTTGAAGATAAGGTCTTTAAAGAAGTGATTAAGTTAAAACAGTGCCATTAGGGTGGGACCCTAAGGAATAGGACTGGAGTCCTTAAAGGAAGAGGAAGAGACACCAGAGGTCAAGGGCATGCATACACAGAGGGACCATCATGTGAAGAGGCCATAAGAGGGGGCCTGTCTGCAAGCCAAGGAGAGAGGCCTGCAACACGTCTTTCCCTTATGGCCTTCAGAGAAAACTAACCCTGCCAGCACCTTGATCTTGAACTTCCAGGCTTCTGAACTGTCAGAAAATAAATTTCTGTTGTTTAAGTGACTCAGCCTGTGGCAATTTGTTATGGCAGTACTAGGAAACTAATATTCATACCCTATACGGGGGTGCTGGTAAGGAAAAGAGAAAACCTGAGGGGCTGGAGGACTGTCTACAAGTATGTGAAAAGTTGGCAGGTAGAAAAGAAATCAGTCATCTTTCCCAGGATTACTGCATTCCAGCTCAGAATAAGGAAAGACTAATACCAGGATTCATTGATTTTAAAGATACCTTCCAGGACTGATATCCTATGATCATTAAAAAAGACATTCCTCTTAAAAGGACATTTAATCAGTCAGGACTAAGATCTGCCTTTTAAGAGCTCAAAACACTTCCATAAATGGCTAATAATTTATGTGATACTTCATCTAAAATATCATAGTATGGCAGACATCAAGGTCAGACCAAAACTGTAATTAAGATACTTCTTTTATACCTACGGGTCTCTCCTCATGCAAATCTCTTTTCCTCTGCTGAATGGCATGCAGGTTGAAGGATTTCCTGGGAAGAGAATTCAAACACATCTATTAAGGAGGTTCACACAAATATAGGCATGTATGAAAACTTGGTGTGCTATATGTGGGAGGAGCAAGAAAAGAAATACTCTAAGGAAAGAATGAGGAATCCCTGAGAAAGACATTCTAATCAGGGCCATAGAAAGAAGGGCAGTGCTGCAGTGCTGGTCCAGTTACTACATGGTAGTTGTTGGCTGAACCATATGAACATGGTGCTTCTTACCAATCATGTGTATGTCACGGAGAGAGCAGGGGAAGTTGCAGTTCAATAAACCTGCCCTCCTATATTCCGCACAACGTTTTGACCTAACAACGTGGTACAGGACCATTCTAAAACAAGAAGAAGGAGCAGAGCAGGGGGAAAATTTCCCAATAACTTTGGGGAAGTATATATTATGCACCAATATCTCCCTGGAGTGCTGAGCTCTACCCACAGTTGAGCAGAAAAGTAAAATGGCATCCTGGAGAGGAATAATAGCAGCTCAGCAGTGAGGGGCTTGGCAGTAGGGGCAGAGTTCAAGCAGCAGAGCTTTATGGACAATCCAGGCGGGGCAACAGTGCAGGTACAGCATTAACTGGTGGTCAAGAGAATGGCAAATGGCAGCGTTAGCCAGCGCTCAAGGTTATCAGGTTTAGGACAAGCAAAGAATGGTGTGGGTACAAATAGTAGCCCAGGTGGAACATTAAGAATAGCCTGGAGTTAGCGGACAGCAATCTTGGAAGGATCTGTAAAAGCATATGAGCTACACCCCAAGTTCATAGTTCTACCAAAAGACATGGGGAATGTTAAAACGTGGTCTGAGTTCCTTCTGTCATATAAGTGAAGAGTATAAAGCTCTGGATATTGAGTTTTAAATGCAAAGGTGTCCTTACTGGTATCCACAGCTGGTGAGGTCTGGGAACATTTACCATGCAGAAGCTCTATATTAAGAATATGTTCTTTAAAGCACATTTCACAGCATATATTTATAAAGCAACCCTGTAGAATGCCATTATATCTAGGCACATTGCCAAATGGAACATGACAGAGAATAGTGGGTCTGGAGATATTCAAGGGCAGCCAGAGCATTTCCACTAATCACATTGATGGGTTCCCTAAACCCAGTTCCCAGAAGAAAGCTTTGTCTTAAGAAGGCTTTCAGAGCTCATTCTGCCACAAGGACACTGGTGCTGGAAAGTATCACTTTGGAGTCCTCCCTCTAGCCTATTAGTGCTGGGGACTTATGTACCCACCAGGCAATCAGCACCAGCCACCCTAGACCCCCCAACCAGCTGCCCAGGGACCTGACTCCATGGGCGGGCAGCCTATGAATGAGTGAAGCAGAGTCTGGAAGCCAATAGGGCTGGGGCCAGCCCCACCTGCCAGCACCCCCACAGTAGTCAACCCCACAACTAAAGAAGGGCCCATGCAGCCCATGTAGGGTACATCCCTAGAGTACATACCTCTGATGAGTGTGGGAATGTTCTGAGTGGGAGTGTCAGAAAACAGAGGGTAACATGCTGCTATGCCCCAAAGTACACCTCCCACGCAATGCCACTACTCCAAGATGAGGAAATACAACTTAACTACCTAATACATAGAAATAAAAACAGAGAATTAGACAAAATGAGGTGACAAAGGAATATGTACCAAAGAAAGGACCAAGATAAAACCACAAAAGAAGAACTAAGTGAATGAAGCTGAGATGAACAATGAACAATCTATCCAATAACAGGATCAAGGTAATGAACACAGAGGTACTTAATGTACTCAGGAGAAGAACAGATGAACACACTGAGAAGTTTAACAAAGAGAAAGTATAAAGAACAACAAAACAGAGCTGAAGAATAAACTAACTGGAAAAAATACACTATAAGGAATCAAGAGTGGTTTAGATAACACAGAGGAACAAATCTGTGAACAGGAAGACAAAGTAGTAGAAATCAGTGAAGCAGAACAGAAAAAATAATTTAAAAATAAGGATCGTTAAAAGATCTCTCAAACAATATCAAGCATGTTAACATTCACATTATAGGGGTCTGAGAAGGAGAAGAGAGAGAAAAGGGAGCAGAGAACATATGTGAAGACATAATAGCCAAAAATTTCCCTAACGTGAAAAGAGAAACAGACATCTAGGTCCAGGAAGCAATGAGAGTCCCAAACAAGATGTACTCAAAGAGATCCACACCAAGAAACATCACCATTAAAATGGCAAAAATTAAAGATAGAGAATCTTAAAAGCAGCGAGAGAAAAGCAATCAGTTACATGCAAGGGAACTCCCATAACATTATCAGTTTACTTTTTAGCAGAAACTTTGCAGGCCAGAAGGGAGTTGCACGGTATATTTAAAGTGATTAAAGGAAAAAAAAGAAAAAGAAAAAAAACTACAAGGCTACCATTCAGATTGGAAGAAGAAATAAAGAACTTTACTGATAAGCAAAATCTAAAAGAGTTCAGCAACACTAAACTGGCTTTACAAGAAATGTTAAAAGGACTTTTCTAAGGGGAAAAGTCCACAACTACAAATATGAAAATTGTGAAAGAAAAACTCTCATTAGTAAAGGCAAATACACTGCCTTTATAGCAGTAGATCAACCACTTATAAAACTAGTAAGAAGGTTAAAAGACAAAAGCAGTAAAATCATTTGTTTCCACAAAAAATAGTTAAGGGGTACAAAAAACAAAGTGATGCAAAATATGATGTCAAAAACATTAAATGGTGGAGAGGGAGAAAAATGCAGGATTGTCAGAAGGCATTCAAACTTAGATCAGCAACTTAAAAATTTATATACATATGAATATAGATATATATCTATTACATTCATATATATATATATATATATATATATATATATATATATATATATATATATATATGTTGTCATATATGAACCTCTGGTAACCACAAACCAAGAACGTATAACAGATACACACACATTAAAAAAAAAAGGAATCTAAATATAACACTAAAGATAGTCATTAAATCACAAGAAAAGAGAGCAAAGGAAGAAGGGGAAAAAACAACACAAAAGCAATTAACAAAATGGCAGTAAGTACATACCTACAAATAAATATTTAAATGTAAAGTCATTTAGTAAAGAATAAATGTTACAATCAAAAGACATAGAGTGGATAAATGGATAGAAAAACAAGATCCAAATATATGCTTCCTAAAAGAGACTTACATCAGACATAGAGACACACACAAATAGAAAATGAGGGGATGGAAAAACTTATTCCTTACAAATGAAAACAAAAAGAAAGTTGGGGTAGCAATATTTACATCATACAAAATAACTTTAAAACAAAGACTGCAACAAGAGACAAAGGACACAACGTAATGATAAAGGATTAATCCAACAAGAAGTTATAACAATTAAAATATATATGCACCTAACATAGAACCTAAAAACATACAGCAAATATTAACAAACATAAAGGGAGAAACTGACAGAAACACAAAACTAGTAGGATAATTAAACATCCCATTTACATCAAAGAACAGAAAATCATAAAGAAATACTGGCTTTAAATGACACACTAGCTCAGGTGGATTTAATAGATATATATAAAATATTCCATCCAAAAGCAGCAGAACATACATTCTTTTCATGTGTACATTGAATATTCTCCAGCATAGATCACATGCTAGGCCACAAAACAAGTCTTAGTAAATTTAAGAAGATTAAAATCATATCAAGCAACTTTTCTGACCTTTCTGACAATACTATGACTAGAAATCAACTACCAGATAAAAACTGCAAAAAAGACAAACATGTGGAGGCTAAACAATATACTACTGGACAGCCAAAGGGGGATTGCAGAAATCAAAGAGGAAATCAAAAAGAAAACAGAACAAAATAGAAACACAATGATCCACAATCTGTGGGAAACAACAAAAACAGTTCTAAGAGAGAAGTTTATACTGTTACAAGTCTACCTCAGGAAACAAACAAACAAAACAATCAAATAACCTAACTTTACACCTACAACTAGAAAAAGAAGAACAAACCAAACCCAAAGTCAGTAGAAGGTAAGAAATCATAAAGATCAGAACAGGGGCCTCCCTGGTGGCGCAGTGGTTGAGAGTCCGCCTGCCGATGCAGGGGATACGGGTTCGTGCCCCGGTCTGGGAGGATCCCATATGCTGCAGAGCGGCTGGGCCCGTGAGCCATGGCCGCTGGGCCTGCGCATCCGGAGCCTGCGCATCCGGAGCCTGTGCTCCGCAACGGGGGAGGCCACAACAGTGAGAGGCCCGCATACCACAAAAAAAAAAAAAAAAAAGATCAGAACAGAAATAAATGAAATAGAGACTAAAAAACAATAGACAAGAGCAATGAAACTAAAAGCTGTTTCTATGAAAAGATAAATGAAATGGATAAACCTTTAGCCAGACTCACCAGGAAAAAAAGGTGAGAGCCCAAATAAATAAAATCAAAAATGAAGGAGAATTTACAACAAATACCACAGAAATACAAAGGATCAGAAGAGATTACTACAAGTAATTATATGCCAATAAAATGCACAAGCTAGAAGAAGTGAATATATTCCTAGATATGCACAATCACTCAAGACTGAATCAGGGAGAAACAGAAAATGTGAACACACCAATTACCAGTAATTAAATTGAATCAGTAATTTTCTAAATCCCGATAAACAAAAGTTCAGGACCACATGGCTTCACAAGTGAATTCTACCAAGCGTTTAGAGAAAAGTTAACACCTATCCTTTTGAAACTATTCCAAAAAACTGAAAAAAAGAAGTGCTTCCAAACTCATATTATGAAGCCAACAACACCATGATACTGAAATCAGACAAAGACACCACAAAACAAGAAAATAACAGGCCAATATATCACTGACACAGATGCAAAATTCTCAACAAAATATTAGCAAACAAATTGAACAATACTTTAAAAGGATCATACTCCATGATCAAGTGGAATTTATCCCAGGGATGCAAGGATGGTTCAATATCCACAAATCAATCAATGTGATACACCACATTAACACATTGAAGACTGAAAAGCATACAATTATCTCAATAGATGTGGAAAAAGCTTTTGACAAAATTCAACATTCATTTATGATAAAAACTCTCAACAAACTGGGTATACAAGGAACATAACTCAACATCATAAAAGCCATATATGACAAGCCCACAGCTAACATAATAGTAAATGGTGAAAACCTAAAATCATTTCCTCCACAATTAGGAACAAGACGAGAATGACCACTCTCACCACTTCTATTCAACACAGTATTGGAAACTGTAACCACAGCAATCAGACAAGGAAAAAATACAAAAGAAATTCACATTTGGAAAGGAAGAAGTAGAACCATCACTGTTTGCAGATACCATGATACTATACATAGAAAACCCTAAAGATGCCATAAAAAAAAACTGTTAGAAATCATCCATGAATCAGTAAAGTTGCAGGATACAAAATTAATATACAGAAATCTGTTGCATTCCTATACACTAACAATGAACTATCAGAGGAATTAAGAAAACAATCCTATTTACAATTGCATCAGAAAATACCTAGGAACAAATGTAAACAAGGAGGTAAATGACCTATACTTGGAAAACTATAAGACATTGAAGAAAGAAATTGAAGATGACACAAACAAATGGAAAACTATACCATGTTCATGGATTGGAAAAATTAATACTGTTAAAATGACCATACACTCTACAGATTCAAGGCAATGCCTTTCAAAATATCAATGGCACTTTTCACTGAACTAGAACAAATAATTCTAAAATTTGTATGGAAGCACAAAAGACCCTGAACAGCCAAAACAATCTTGAGAAAGAAGAATAAAGCTGGAGTTATTATGAGCCCTTATTTCAAACTATACTACAAAGCTACAGGAATCAAAACAGTAGGCACTGACACCACAAAAAATACATAGATGAACGGAACAGAATACAGAACCCAGAAATAAACCCATGTGTTCAATTAATCTATGAAAAAAAGAGGCACAATATACAATGGGGAAAAGAAAGCCTCTTCAATAAGTGGTGCTGGGGAAACTGAACAGCTACATGCAAAAGAATCAAACTGGACTATTTTCTCGCACCATATACAAAAATTAACTCAAAATAGATTAAAGACTTAAATTTAAGACATGAAACCATAAAACTCCTGGAAGAAAACATAGGCATTACGTTCTTTGACATTGGTCTTAGAAATTTTTTTTGGACCTGGCTCCTCAGGCATGGGAAACAAAAGCAAAAATAAACAAATGGGACTACATCAAACTCAAAAACTTTGCATAGCAAAGAAAACTATTAACAAAACAAAAATGCAGTCTATTGAACAGGAGAAGATATTTGCAAAATACATATATGATAAGGAATTAATATCCAAAATATACAAACATCTCATAAGACTAAACATCAAGAAAACAAACAACCCAATTCAAAAATGGGCAAAATACCTGAATAGACATTTTTCCAAAGAAGACATACAGATGGCCAACAGACACATAAAAAGATGCTCAACCTCACTAATGATCAGCGAAATGCAAATCAAAACCACCATGATATCACCTCAAACCTGTTTGGATGGCTATTATCAAAAAGACAGATGATAACAGGTATTGGCTAAGATGTAGAGAAAAGGGAACCCTGTGCACTGTTGGTAGGATTGTAAGTTGGTACAGTCACTATGGAAAATGGTATGGAAGCTCCTCAAAAATTAAAAATAGAACTACCATACTACCCAGCAATTCCACTTCTGGGTATTTTTCCAAAGAAAAAAAAAAAAACACTAATTCAAAAAGATACATGCACCCCTATGTTCACTGCAGCATTATTTACAATAGCCAAGATATGGAAGCAACCTATGGGTCCAGCAACAGATGAATAGATAAAGAAGTTATTTTATGTGATATATATATATATATAAGCCATAAAAAAGAATGAAATCATGAAATCTTGCCATTTGCAACAACTTGGATAGACCTAGATGGTTTTACACAAAGTGAAATAAGACAGACAGAAAAAGACAATTACCATATGATTTCACTTATACATGGAATCTGAAAAACAAAACAAATGAACAAACACAACAAAACATAAACAGACTCATAGACACAGAGAACAAACAGGTAGTTGCCAGAGGGTAGGGCAGTGGGGGCATGAGTGAAATAGGTGAGGGAGATTAAGAGGTACAAACTTTCAGTTACAAAATAAATGAGTCACCGGGATGAAATGTACAGCATAAGGAATATAGTCAATAATATTGTAATAACTTTGTATGGTGACAGATAGTAACTAGATTTTTGTGGTAATGATTTTGTAATAGATAGAAATATTGAATCACTCTGTTGTGCACCTGGAACTAACATGGTGTTGTAGTTCAATTATACTTTGATTTTTTTTTAATGAGAAAAAGATCTGAACAGACCCCTTACCCACCTCACCAAAGAAGATCTACAGATGGCAAATAAGCATATAAAAAGATGCTCAGGGCTTCCCTGGTGGCGCAGTGGTTGAGAGTCCACCTGCCAATGCAGGGGACACAGGTTCGTGCCCCGGTCCGGGAAGATACCACATGCCGTGGAGCGGCTGGACCTGTGAGCCATGGCTGCTGAGCCTGCACGTCCGGAGCCTGTGCTCCGCAATGGGAAAGGCCACAACAGTCAGAGGCCCGCATACCGCAAAAAATCAAACAAACAAACAAAAAAAGATGCTCAATATCATATGTCATCAAGGAAGTGCACATTAAAACAATAAAATACCAATGCACATCCCTTAAAATGGCTAAAATCGAAAAGAATGAAAATACCAATACCAGATACCAATGAAGATTTAAAGCAGCAATAACTTTAATTCAATGCTGGTGGGAATGCAAAATGGAACAGCCACTTTGGAAGACAGTTTGACAGTTACTTACAAAACTAAACATTCTCTCACCATACAATCCATCAATTACACCACATGTAATTTGCCCAAATGAGTCAAAAACGTATGTCCACACAAAAACCTGTACAAAGATGTTCATGGCAGCTTTATTTATAATTGCCCAAACTCAGAAGCAACCAAGATGTCCTTCAATAGATGAATGGATAAACAAGCTGGTACATCCATATAATGGAATATTATTCAACACTAAAATGAAATGATCTGTCATGCTGCAAAACGACATGGAGGCACCTTAAACACATATTGCTAAGTGAAAGAAGGCAGACTGAAAAGGCTGCATACTGTATGATTCCAACTACTGTATAAGACATCTGGTCAAGGCAAAACTATCTATCTAGACAGTAAAAAGATCAGTGGTTGCCAGGGGCTCAGTGGGAGGGCAGGGGAGTAGGAATGAATAGATGGAGCATAGCAAATATTTAGTGAAACTACTGTATGCAGTTTTGTAATGGTGGATACATGTCATTATACATTTGCCAAAACCCATGGAATGTTCAACACAATGAGAGAATCCTAATGTAAACTATGAACTTTAGTAAATAATACTGTGTCATTATTGACTCATCACTTATTATAAACGTACCAACCTAACAGATGTTAATAATCAAGAAAAATGTGTTGGGGAGGGTAGGGGACTACAGTTGACCTTTGAACGACACAGGTTTGAACTGTGCAGGTCCACTTATATGCAGATGTTTTTCACTAAATACACTACTGTTCTACATGATCCACTGCTGGTTGAATCCACAGATGTGGAACTGGAATACAGAGGGCCAACTGTAAAATTATAGGCAGATTTTCTACTGCTCAGGGGTCAGCACCCCTAATGTCCACATAGTTCAAGGGTCAAATCTACATGGGAATGTTCTGTACTTTCAGCTTGATTCTTCTGTAAACCTAAAACTGACCTAAAAAGTAAAGTTTGTTGATAAAAAAATTTAATAGTATTAATGATAAAAATTCAAAAATGAATTCCAATAACAATAGCACTAAGAATATGAAAGCAGTAAAATATTTGTGAAGTAAACATTTTTGAAAAACAAAAGTAATAAACTACTGATGTCTGTGTCAATACAGATCTATTTCAAAAATATCATGCTGAGTGAAAGAAGCCAGGCACAAAAGAATACATGCTGCATGATTCCATTTATTCAAAGCCCTAAAACAGGCAAAACTAATCTTAAGTGGAAGAAACCTGATCAGTGGTTATCTGTGGCAGGGAGCTGAGAGGGGGTATATTTCAGAGGAGCATGAATGGGTCCATCACTCATCACTTCTTGGGGTAATGAAGATATTATATATCTTACTGAGGCATTAGTTATAACAGCATATACACCTGTCAAAACACACCTAGCTGTGCAATGGGTGCATTTTGTTGAATATAAATCATATCTGAATATATTTGATTTTTTAAAAACTAGAGAGAAAAAAACAGAGAAGTTTCAATTAGAGAAAAGGAAGGAGAGAAGGAGGAAAGGGATAAGGAGAGGGAGGGAAGGAAAGGGGGAGAAAGACAGAGACAGAGAGGATTAGACATAAGTTGCAATGAAATATTAGTAATGATTGCTTTAGAAAATGAGACTGTAGGTACTTTTTATTTCCTTCTTAATATGTTTCTGTATTTCCATTCTCTAATATTGAGTATTATTCCTTTTATAATAAAAATGTTATATTAAAAACAATACCCACAGCACTGTAAGAAGAAAGAAAGGAAGGGAAGGAAGGAGGGAGAGGAAGGCTAGTTAGCTGTGGGAGTTTGGAGTGAAGAGCAGTCAAGGAACTACTTACAGAACTACTTACTACTTACAAGGAACTACTAAAAGAATCAGCAGAATTTCATAGGATTTCACCAAGCATAGAAGAGAGGGGAGATGAAGAAACAATTTCTGCAGAAGTGCGTGTAGAGAATGCACTGGTAATATGCAAAAACAGATTTTCTCAAGACAGAATATTTAAGTTGCAATGTAGAGGATGAAGCTTCTGTCACCAGATTTTTGACTAAAACAGAGAAAGTTTCCACCTAAATCTGGTATTTCGGTAATTGAGAGACCTCTGATTCAGTATGTTTTAAGGGATTCACTCTAATGACTGAGCTCACCTCTGCAAGGAGAAGCATCTGCACCTTCCTCTGCACGAGGGAAGCGTGACATTCGTGAGTTCGGATGCCCACCACTGACAAACGAGAAGCATGGCCCCAGAAACAGTCTCTGGTTAGGCCTGGGTGTTATCGGTGATCCTGTACCATCTGGTCCCAGAATTTCACTTCTTACTTCAAGGCTTTTATGTATCCATTTGTAATAAACCCAGAAAGGCAAAATCAGCAAGCTGTTTCATGGCTCGTTAGAGACCATTGCTTTGCTAACATAAACCAAGTACATTTTTTCTTGTATTGCGATTATGTGTGTACATATAAATTTTCTTATCTTTCTTTTAAATGTAAAATTTCAAAACTATAACCTGAATATAAAATTATTATCTATGACCTTCAATTTTGTACAGTTATACTTTCTCTTAATAATACATGTTTTTCTTCTCTTTAATAGCCTAAGTTCCTCACTGGCTGGATCAAACAGCTCATTTATTGCTTTAACTTTATTTCTAAAATATCCAATATTGGGACTACATGGCAATGCCTCAAATGCAGTAACTCTTTGCCTAGAACGCACATCTGCTTTATAGAATCTTTTCACTGCTCATCTCCTCATTAATCTTGAGGATCTCAATATCCTCCAAAGCTGCCCACCAAACCTACTGCTATTTAATGCCCTTAGGAACAATGCTTCTCAAACTCAACGTGTTCTCAAATAGCCCTGCAATCCTGGTGACTGCAGACCCTTATTCAGTAAATTGGAAGGAGGCACCTGAGGTCCAAGAGCCCAGGGGATGCTTGTGCTGTGATGCTGTGGACCAAACTTTGAGTAACAAGGCTTAACGAGAGCTTCCTGTACACCAGGCTTTGGACCATCCCCATGTAAATACCTTTGGGACATGGCAATCTCTTACCTTCAGAAACATTTTATTTCCTTGACCTTGGCTAAGAGATTCTTCAGGCTAAATGGATCTAAATTATATTCCTAATTCTCACTGGTAACTGTGCATGCTTAAAATTTCCTAGTATCTTCCTTATCGTTCATATTCTTTCATTTTCATATTTTAGTTCAGTATGCTTGCATATAGTACCTTCTTTTTCTGTATTAGACCTTCCAAATTCACACTCATTAATCTTTTCATGTCCCCTAAAAATTTAAAATTTTCCTCTTAGTTGTTAATCATGATTCTAAATGAGAAAATTCAAAATACCCTCCCTCCTCTTTTCCATATTATTTATAGATAGATAGACAGACAGACAGACAGATATAGGTATAGATATATAGAGATATATATGCACACACTGACCTGCTTAATAAAATAAATAAAACTCCAAAGATTGTCAAACCTTGAGAAGACAAACATTGGATATGGTCTAGCTCCACTGGGCTCATAAAATAGTAGAAAATTTTAAAAAGTAGTAATCCTGTATTATATCTAAACACTTCAGCTATTTAAATCATTTCATGAATTGGGCTCTATTCCACAAAAAAATCTCTAGATAGCCCATTGTTTTATTTTGCTCTCAATCTCCTCTGATCTCATTTGCTAGTTTTATGTAGCCTCATTATTTCTCCTGAAACTCTGCCTTAAGGGTTTTGTAAGACCTCATTCTATGGTTTCCACCCTGAAAATTTACTTCAGAACATCCTTTGGTGACCCAAGGCTTCCCTTGCTGTTAACCAGACTTTGTCTCCATGAAACGGTTGGAGTAAACTTCCATGCACATTCTTAATACCTGGCTTATTTATACTTTCCCTTTCCACTCCATTCATACTGATTTGTGGTTACCAAAATTTTATAGACTTTGGAGCACAAGAACTCTAAACAGTTATCATAGGCTTGAAATTCACAATCCATCTCTTTGCTAGGCACTATTGATTTTATCTGTGTAAGCAACATATCAAGCTCAGCAAGTTTATTTCTTATTATCTCACAGTCTACTGATTTTCAATATACTGTATAGTATCTTATGAGGGTATCTACCGTCAAGGCGTATAGCTGAGAATTCTATGAATACCCCCACTCTCCTCTGTTACTTGGTCTCTCCTACTCAGCCACCAACATGAACACACAGTATAGTGACAGTATACATAGTATAGTAATTCAATCTATCTGATGAATTTGCAAGACAATCTACATGTTTACCATGTGCCTTAGTCAGGTTGGGCTGCTTTAACAGAATACCATAGGTTGGATCATCTCTCTCATGTTTAGAGAGAGAGTAATCCCATTCATGCAGGCTCCACCCTCATGACCTAATCACCCCCAAAGGCTCCACCTTCTAATACCATTACATTTGGGGTTAGGATTTCAACATATGAATTTTGGAAGGGAAACAACGATCCAGTCCATAACACTATATATATGACAAAAGAAAAAAACAAGAAACAAACCTGATCTATATAGATTTCTAGGTCAAGCTCACTAGAAAAACAAGTTAGAAATACTTCTTCAATTCTTACTATCTTAGAATACCTCACTTTTATTTTTAGGATTCAAAAATGTTAGCAATTTTCCTAAATTTTATTCAGAACATCTTACTTGGTCAGTTTACCATTACTGTCATACATGTCTTGACCCTGGTCTCTTCCTGAAATGGAGAGAAGAGCAATCTATGGACTTGACTAGGGAAAAGTTGGGGAACTCCACAGGGATAAAGCAGTTGGGTCCTTTTCCTGAAGTTCAAATCCAAAGTCAAAAGTGCAGAGGACATATAGCAAACCCTACTTTGGTTCAGGCATCAACATGCAAAGGTTGGAACAGAAGGAGAGAGGTGAGCATAGGGTCACATTTCTGGGCAGTGTCAGTTTTAAGGGTCAGAGGGAAATATTCAGATAGTGGGATGGGCAGGTCCAGAACAAAGAAGAAACCTTAGGCAGAAAGGACTGACAGAAGCCAGGTAAGAGAAGTTAGACTCCCTTCCCCACCTCTAAGGCCTCCCACATGACCACCAGAGGTAGACAGAGAGAGGATGGGCCTGTCTGAGAAAGCTGGCCTAGGGAGCTGCCAGGATGGGCCACAGGGGAGCCCAGAACTTGCTGCTCTCACCCCCACACACACTCCCTCTGGGGCCTCCAGCACAGGATAGTTACAGATTGTTCATTCTCATCCTACCCTCATGGCACGGAGGAGCTCCTACCTACAGTGCAAAGCAGGGCATCATCTCCTTGGAACCAGCCCTTGGAGCAGCACTCAGTGCTAAGTCTTTTAAATAATATCCCCCATGGCTTCCTTCTTAGCATTCTCAACTACAGAAGTCTCTTCTCATAGTTAAGCTCTGCCAAAAGGGACTCAAGAAATTAGTTATTCTAACTTAAAATGTGGTCCTTAAGAGTGAGCTCAAGTATCTCAGAAAAACCTCTCTTATCTCTCATCATAGCTAATAATTACATTTGCCCTTGCACTGGTACCCATCCCTGCTTCTCTCTCTGGATTCTAAAGTCCTTCCTGACTTCTCTTCCTTCCCAGTTTTTACTCTGGCCAAATGGCACTCCCATACCCTTTCTACAGGTTATGCAGGATGTTATTTCTGCCCTGTGCCCTGTAGAGCCCCTGTTCTGTACACGAGGCACACTTAGGCGTGTAACAGCCCTATTTAAATGTTCCACAGATCTGCCTTAGTTGCCTGCCACATGCAGATCTGCAGCAGCTTCCTTCTGCTTGCAAGTCACAAGCTTTAAGGAGATGGTTCACCCCCATCTCCCTGGACATGGATTCCCCACCACTTTTGCCATCCCCTCTCCATGCCTCGAGTCTGTCCCAATCACCAGAATTACCTAATCACTGAGTGAACCCTGGACCACACACCTCCACATCTCTAGCCAGCATGTCATCTCTGAACCAGGCTTTATGTAACAGAAATGGCTGTGATTTGGAGCTGTTGGGTGCATGCTACCTTACCCCTCAGCCAAGGTTTATTTTATGTTCCAAAATGACTATAAACCGTCCCAAACTCATTTCTGGCTCTCTCATCCATGGAATCTCAATAGCCGAAAAAAAAATCACCCCATCATCACCAATTATATCTTTATAGGGGTTCTTATGTAATAATCTCATTATGTCTCAAAGTCTTCTTTTTTCCCTTCTGCAAACATTCCTTTCATTGGACTATTTGAAAATCAGCTAACACAACCATAAATTTACTTAAAATTTTTTTGCCTTTATGGGTAAATAAATACAAGTTGCCCTTCCTTGCCTTCCTTATTTT
This sequence comes from Mesoplodon densirostris, assembly GCF_025265405.1. Taxonomy (NCBI): domain Eukaryota; kingdom Metazoa; phylum Chordata; class Mammalia; order Artiodactyla; family Ziphiidae; genus Mesoplodon; species Mesoplodon densirostris. The sequence continues at coordinate 129,519,861 of NC_082662.1, read as the reverse complement.
TAGTCCTCTGATCTTTTATCTTTGCTCCATTAACTCCTCCTGAGCTGTGTTTTACTTCACAACTCTGCTAAGCTGGAAGTGTGAAGAAAGGCTCAGGATGATGTGCTCCCTTGTCAGCCCTTTTTTGTCAGTCCCTTGCCACACTCCTGCTTTCCTGGGTTGCCCATGAACACTTCTGTTTTGTCCTATGTAGTTTTCTTTCCCTTAATCATGTCCCAGTGCCCCCTCGAAAGTGGGAGCCTGTACTGTCCTCTAAGTGACCACATTCCTAAAAGGCAGCAGGAAATGGTGCTGTTATTCCCTCTTACTTACAAAATGCTAACACTCACAAACCAAGTCATTCACCAAGTCAAGCAGACACTTCTGCCTCAACTAAAACCCAGACATAGCAGGAAATTATACAAACTGGATTTTGTCTCTTACTTTGAAGCAGGCACCATTATCTTTACTATCTAATATGCAAACCCTGCTCCAGTCTCTGACTGTGATCTCAGCAGGTGCTCAGTAAATGCTTGTTCACCAGCATCCAGCACTCAGGCCCAGTGAGGAGGTCTTAGCTACTAACACCACTTCCTCCAGCAGGGGGCGTCCATTGATTTTTTTTTTTTTCCAGGCACAGAAAAAGAAAAATTTTAGAAGAACTAGATTTCAAACAAGTTCATGAATGAAAACAGCAGTGAAGATATAAGCTATAAGCAATATCCTCGGGAGACATACAGATACAGCAATCCTTCTTAGAAGGGAAATATTTTCAATATTACTGAGATCTTATTTTTACTTTAGCATATCTTAACGTAATTTGTTATGGACATATTAGTGTTCAAGGGAAATTGCTGAATGAATAAATGAGTGAGGGAAAAAAATGAGATGTTAACCACAAGAGAAGAGGCCTAGAGGATAGACTGTGACTAGCATGATTCTCAATCTCTAACAATCATTGGTTTAAAATCAAAAACATCTGAGGCTTTAACCTCATCTAGGGTTAAGGCTTGTGACGTAAAGAACACTTATTTACATCAACATTATTTTGATTATTTATTCAATTAGAAACTACAGAAGTACCACATACATTATTTTTAATCAGGCCCCTATGGTTACTTAATGTATTATTATAAACTACAGATGAAACATTAGCAGGAGGTCCTAAGCTTCCACATTTTGTCATGTTTTATGATTAATTATATAATCTTAATACCCCCATTAATTTTTGACATCATATTGGTATAATGTAAACTAAAGAAATTATTTTCAGTATTTACATTTGAATATTACATTTTGTTTTTGCAATTATCATTGAAGGGAAAGCAGTTCTTTCTTTAATATCTCTGTTGCATAGCCAAGGGATACTTTGCAAACTACAATAATAACTCAAAACACTGGATTACATTCCAACTAAAAAATTTTTGCAATGGGCAAAAGAAGTCAGAGAACTAAAATAAGCTTAATTCTCCTTTAAATTGCAAAAGGGAGATAAAGCCAGGAAAAAAAAAAAAAAAACTATCTTGCTTGAATTTTTCCTCTCCTAGGATGGAAGGCAGCTTTGAAGAAAATAATACTCCATACAATTAGTCTTGAAAAAGGCAGTTCAACTTCAGTAGGCATACACTGACACCCTTTTCAAAAAAATTTTTAAATGGAGTTTTTTGTTATTTAATGTCATACAAGGTAAGGATTTAATAGCTTCTACTGCAGCCTTACCAAACATCACTCAATTACGTTCCTACTGGCAGTTTTTAAGAAGCATTTCTGGATATCACTTTCTTTGATTTCATCAGACTTTGAGAGATTGTTTCTATAAGAGGACTAAGTGAAATGACAGTTTAAAAATTACCAATATCATCATTTAAATTATTTTTCATTTTTTCCCCATACATACAACACACACATCAAAATAATTTATAAAAGTGGTATTTTTAGGGATACCTAAAGAATCACAGAATGCTAGAACAGCCATTAAAAGACTGTGGCATAGATTTCTAAGTATCCTGCAATATCTGTTGTCTCAGAGAACCCCTAAATGTTAGCTGTTCAAATGGCTGCCCAGAATAAGGGTTACCTGTGTCAGCTTCCCTTGCAGCTAGGAATGACATGTGAAAATGTGCAGCATACGGAAATGTGATGGTGCAACTTCTATGTTATGCCCTTAAAGAGGAGGGGAGGATGCCCTTTCTCCCCACTCCTCCATCCCAAGACTGGGAAAGTGGGTGGGAAGGTAGGTGGTCCCCCTTAGACTCTAAGAAGGAGGGGAAACAAGGCAGAAAACTGGGAGGGGACTGGGTCCCAGGGGGTTGTAGAGCCTTCACACAAGCCAAAGAGCTGCCTGTGGCTGGACTTTCACGTAAGAGGAAAATGAAGCTCTATGGGTTTTGTTTTGTTTTGTTTTGTTTTGCGGTACACGGGCCTCTCACTGTTGTGGCCTCTCCCGTTGCAGAGCACAGGCTCCGGACGCACAGGCTCAGCAGCCATGGCTCATGGGCCCAGCCACTCTGTGGCATGTGGGATCCTCCCGAACCGGGGCACAAACCCGTGTCCCCCGCATTGGCATGCAGACTCTCAACCACTGTGCCACCAGGGAAGCCCAGCTCTATGTTTTTAACAACAGTTTTGGGAACTCTGTTTCATGCAGCCAAAACTATATCTAATGCATAAAGGAATCACAGATGAGGAAACTGAGCTGGGACTAAAACCCAGACCTACCAATTCCACAAAATCCAGGGTTCTTTCATTTCTGTCAGATAGTCTTACCTAATGTTGTCCCCATATTTTTAAAAACTATTAATAATATCTTAATATTTTATTAAAGTCCAGTTGGACCTCATTCTTTCTTGCTTATACTCTTTTTTTTTTTTTTTTTTTTTTTTTTTTTTTTTTGCGGTATGTGGGCCTCTCACTGTTGTGGCCTCCCCCGTTGCGGAGCACAGGCTCCGGACGCGCAGTCTCCGGACGCGCAGGCTCAGCGGCCATGGCTCACGGGCCCAGCCGCTCCGCGGCATATGGGATCCTCCCAGACCGGGGCACGAACCCGTATCCCCTGCATCGGCAGGCGGACTCTCAACCACTTGCGCCACCAGGGAGGCCCTCTTGCTTATACTCTTGCTAATAAAGGAGAAAATGACCTTTCAGACACAAAGCACCTACCTAAAAAGACTTTTCACTTCCTCTAAATTGTCTTTATTTATGGGCCATATCCTCTGTGTGGGGAGATGGGGGGCAAGGGGATGGAAAGTGAGAGGCAATAAAATAGAGACTCATCTGGGTTTGAATACCAGTTCTCCACAGTCTAGATGTTTACCTTCTCTAAGCCTCTGGTTCTAGTCATGAAAAACAGCTCCATTGTTCCTTCACACCATTGCTATAGAAATTAATTAAAATAACATATTAGAGAATGGACTTGAGGACAAGGGGAGGGGGAAGGGTAAGCTGGGATGAAGTGAGAGAGTGGCATGGACATATATACACTACCAAATGTAAATAGATAGCTAGTGGGAAGCAGCCTCATAGCACAGGGAGATCAGCTTGGTGCTTTGTGTCCACCTAGAGGGGTGGGATAGGGAGGGTGGGAGATGCAAGAGGGAGGGCATATGGGGATATATGTATATATATAGCTGATTCACTGTTATACAGAAGAAACTAACACACCATTGTAAAGCAATTATACTCCAATTAAGAAGTTAAAAAAATAAAAATTAAAAATAACATATTTAAGGCACCTAGCATTATACCTGGCACATAAGAGGTGCTCAACAAATGTAATTCTCTGCTTTCTTTCATGTCTTTATGTACTTATTTATTCATTCAATAATTATTTATAAAGTACCCATATACCATGTGCCAGACACTATGCCAGGTACTGGGACAGGAAGAGGATTCCTGCCCTCATGGTAGATAGCAAAGGAATATAACAGGGGCAGAGGGAAAGCAGTTTGAAAATAGGTTTTTAAATTTTTCTTAATGCCTTTTTATGAGACAATGCATGTTGACTATAGAGCTTTTAGGAAAAACAGAAAAACAGAAGTAAGAATGAAAATTATTCATAATCCCACTACTCAGAAATAATCAGTTAATATTTTGTACTATATCATCCCTATCTTTCATTCTATCTATGTGGTTTATAGTCCTCTTTTATAAACATACAGGTTATACAACATGTATTGCAAATAGTTTTAACTTCTTTTCTCACTTGAAATTCATGAAAAAATTTGAATATCATTACTATTTCAATTGTTGTATGGAATTCCCTCATTTGGATGTTCAAACTTCATTCAACAGTCTCTATTTCGGGATAGTTAAGGGTTTTGTGGGGGATTTTTAAACAGCTTTCTTGAGGTATTATTGATATACAAAGAACTGCACGTATTACAAACACCTGTGATGCCATCACCACAATCAAGGTAACAGACACATCCAACACCTCCCTTAAAGTTTCCTTGGGCCCTTTGTTATTGTTTTTCTATTAAAATTAACACTGCTAAAATGACACCTTAGAGAGGCTTTCCCTGATGCCCCTAATTAAAACAGCTCTCACTCTCCACAACTGTTCCCTGTTTACTTTTATTACACTTATAATTTTTAAAGTATTATATACGTGGATGGATTTATACCCTATTCCTACACCAGAAGTGAAGCCCAATACAACCACAACTGTGTCCTCTTCATTGGAGGACTTTCAAGGCCAAGAACTTGGTCTGGTATAGGGTAGATGGCTGTCATATTGTGCCTTATAATAAGAAATACAGTTGTCCCTTGGTATCCAAGGGGGATTGGTTCCAGGACCACCACCACCACCAACACACCCCTCTAGCCCCAAAGATACCAGAGTCCATAGATGCTCAAGTCTCTTACATAAAGTGACTTAGCATTTGCATATAACCTATATCTTTCCATATACTTTAAATCATCTCTAGATTATTTATAAAATCTAATACAACATAAATGCTGTGTAAATAGTTGCCAGGATGTGGCAACTATTCAAGCTTTGCTTCTTGGAACTTTTCGGAATTTTTCAAAAAATATTTTCCATCTGAGGTTGGTAGACTGCAGACTTGGAACCGGTGGATACAGAGGGCTGAGTGTATATATTTGATCTCATCCCCAATCCTGGAACAGAGCTCCTAAAACCTTTGGAATTTCCTGTGATGAAAGTAGTAAAGGTGTCTTTTGTTATATTAATGAGCTTACTTTTGGAAATCAACTAAGGGTGATGGCTGGTTGCCAGAGGAGTCAACCTTGTGATTTGAGGGCTGGAACTTTCAGTCTTACCACCACCCCCCACCTCTGGGGAGGGGAGGGGCTGAAGGCTGAATCAATCACCAATGGCTAATGATTTAATCAATCAAGCCTATGTAATGAAGCCTCCATATAAACCCCAAAAGACAGGGTCTGGAGAGCTTCCAGGTTGGTGGTGATTTGGAGAGTGGCATGCCCAGTGAGCAATGGAAACTCCAAGTCCTTTCCCCATACCTTGCCCTATGTGTCTCCTCCATCTGGCTGTTCCTGACTTGTATCCTTTTATAATAAACCAGTGATCTAGTAAGTAAAAAGTTTCCTTGAGTTGTGAGAGGCTCGAGTAAATTAATCAAACCCCAAGGAGGGTGAGAACCTCCTTATAGCAGCCAGTCAGTCAGAAGCAGACTTTTGGCATCTGAAATGAGAGGGACATTCTTGTGCAACTGAGCCCTTAACCTGTAGGATCTGACATTATCTATAGGTAGATAGTGTTATGATTGAGTTGAATTGTAGGACACCCAGCCAGTGGATGTCGGAGATTGCTTAGCGAGGAAAGAACCAATACATCAAATTGGTTTCAGAACCATAATGTCAATAAGTATCTGTTGACTAAATGACTGAAAGAATGAATGTTGTGATAAACATCCTAAAAGAAAATTTTCATGCATATATAACAGTTTCCTTAAAATTAATTTATTAAAGAAAATATTCTGGGTGAAAGCATATTAACTTAATTCTTTTGATGTATGTTGCCAATTAGACAAAAAAGTTTTTACAATTTACTGTCCCCCAAAAGTTAAAAGTTTTACTATTCTTTTGACTTGTATCTATTTGATTGTTAGTGAAATGAGCCATTTTCACGTGTTTACTGCACAGTAATATCTGAGAGAAGTCAATTAAGGGAAAAGTTTGGACATACTTGCTTCTTTTCTCAGGCTCTAATACACAGCAAGTAGGTTCCATGGAGAAACAAAAATTAGCAAGAAGAATAATAATTGCAGCAAAGGGCTTAACTATGTGGATTTGATGTTATAAAGAATTTGGAAAGAAAATCTACTAATAAAGAGTTACGCTAATAATGTACCTGAGGCTCTATCTATCTATACCTACATCTTTATAGTTATCTATATTTATCTATGCTTCTATATCTACATCTATATCTATATCATTGTATCTTTGCCTTTTCTTTCTGCCCCTTTTCTCTTTTTTTTAAGATTTTCTCCTTTTCTTTATATTTTGGTCTGTTTGCTTTTGGGGGGGTGGTTTATTTGTTTTAGTGTAATGTAAGTGGCAGTAAGATGGGCTACACAGGGGATGAATTATGAAGATTTATGACCTCTTTTTAAGTAAATGTTCCAGTTATCTATAGCTATGCAATAAACCACCCTAAACTCAGAGGCATAATACTTTATGCACAGTATCCATAGGCAAGTATAAAATACTATCTCTGTCATCAAGAAACTTATGCTATAACTTGGTGGTTACATAAAAATACCTGAAACAATGGGAGTGAAAGTGATCAAAGATGCAATAGAAATTTCATAAAAGCAAAAAAGTTCTGAGGGTTGGTGCAGGCAGAGGCTAAGGCACTATATAGGGCTTAGTCATGTGTGTGGGATTTGGAATCTAACTCCTGCAGTGAGCAGGTCAGGAGAAGGAGGTACAAAAGAATGAGCAAAGGTTGACAGCCCAGGAGTCTTGGACATCTAAAGCTGAGGTAGTAGACTAGGATGTCATCAGTAATAAGGTAGGTCAGGTGGAGGATAAACTATGAAGAGTCCATGAGCTGGACTCCATTCAAGAGATGGTTACTGTAGAATCTTTATCTGGCAAGCCGTCTGGAAGATTAGGGACAGTTACTTGGGGCCACATACACATACCACCTATAGTGTTGCTATTTTATATTTTTCTTTAAGTCAACTCGCTTTTTTTAACTGAAATATATTTATGTAAAAAGGAAAAGAAATTTTGTATCAGTACTGTAAATGGAAGATGAATATGGCTATGGGTGTGTGTGTGTGTGTGTGTGTGTGTGTGTGTGTGTGTGTGTGTCTGCCTGCCTCTCTTTCTCTCTGTCTTACCATAAAATAGCTTTAGTAGTAGAGAGTTGTTTAAGATTCATTAGCACTGAACTGAGATTTTCCTTCACTAAATCAGCCAAATTACAAGAGGATTTAAGAAAGAATCACTTACTTACCAAGGGATTCAAAATTATACCGTACCATGTCTGAACCTCCTAAATTCCCTCACTCACCACCAGCTTGCTCAGAAATCCCAAACCAGAGGGCAAAGCAGTTGGACTGGATTATCTCTGAGTATGCTGCACACTTCTCCTCTGTGCCATATTAGGCATAATAATAACTCATATTATTTTAATGTGTTATTATTATTATTACTATTATTATAAACCCCACAGGTTTTCATAAGACCTTCATCCTCCTCCCTCCTTAGTTTGCCATATTTATAGTTCTGTCTACTTTAGGGCAGACATCTATCTCTGTTTCATTGACACAAACACTGTAAATTCTTCTTTATCAATGTTAATAAAGAAAAAGAATTAAAACCAAACCCATCTGCATATGCCATGGGACCAAGTACTTCTTGATGGAATTCAAAGATATGAAAGGCTTCAGAATAAAGCAAGGAAAAATCCAAATAGAACTTCTTTTGAGCTTTGGAATGTATAATATGGTGAGGGGAAAAGAAGTAAAAAAGATTTACTTTCCTAATTCTTATTTATTCAATTTAAAATTAAGATATATTAACTTTGAAAATATCAAATAAAAGAGGGGCAGGATAGAAACCTGGAAATAGTCTAAGATACTAAGGCACAGGTTACTTGCCAATCTCATCTACTTTCATGATTGTAGCTACCACCAATTACTAATGACTCCTAAGTCTATCTCTGCTACCCAGATGTCTCCCTGAGTTTCAGACATACATCTAACTCTCCACTAGATAACTCCAGCTTCACAAGACCCTCAAATTTAACATATTCAAAACATAACATTATCTTTCCCCTCAAACTCTGTGTTCGCCCCTGGGCTTACAAAGTTTGTGGCCACCATCTAGGAAGTTACCTAACAGAGGAAGCTGAGCAGTCCAGGGCTAGTTCTCTTGAGTACTCCCCAAATCTAATCAATAACTAAGCACATATATTGCTCCTTTCAAGGATTTCACGTAAAACTTTTTAAATAGAGTCTGTTTATGCAGAACAGTAACAGAATAGAATTCTATAACCAAATATCTACTCTGATTACCATTAACAAGACTGTTAATTTTCAAATAATTAGAGGATAACAAAACAGTCCTTCTTGGACTTCTTAATTATTTCAGTCAAGTCTCAAGAAAGTTAAAAATGACTCGTTAAATCATATATAACTGTATGTTTGTGAGTACGTGCATGTGTGTGAGCATGTGTATCTCCTGACTTATGCAAATTTAAAATGGAGATGTAGGATAAAGGGCTGTGTGACAGGTCTAACTGCCCACCCAATAACCGCTCCCCTCTCTTCCTCCATCTTACTGAGAAAGACGCCCCCAGTTTTGATCAGTTGTAGAGCAGGCAAGTGCTTCAAGGAAACCCAGATCACCCAGCCTTAGGATGGGAAGCTTTCCATTTCCCCTGCCAGTGACTGGTTTAGGAGAAGCCCCAGGCCAACAACACATGATGGTAAGCTCAATGGGGAAAGAACTTTTGAGAAATATTTCACTGCTCTTAAAAAGGGACATACAGACATTGCTCTCTTCTGGCCTTTGAATATTTTTTATGAGGATATGATTCCTGAAACTGTTGATGGCATTTTATAACCTGAGACAGAAGTCAGACATTGGGGATTCAGAGCAAAAATAGGGAAAAGAGCCCAGGGACCTTGACCATGTTGTTGGGCTGCTGAATTATTCAGCCCTTCAAATTGTTTATGTGAGATAATAAACTTCCTTACTATTTAAGACATTCTGACTTATGTATTCTCTTACTTAAGGTTGAACTCATCATAAGTGATACAGACTAAATAAGCATGTGTTTTCTAGTTTTGTGTTTTGTTTCCATTTTTTAAAATATTACATGTTGCCATTTCTTCTCTCACAAAAGAAAACAACACAAAGTAATTTTATGTAGGCCTTTCTGATGTAGGGTAAACAGAGGTTAAACAAATCAATGTGGGAAGAGGAGGAAGGTCTAATTGCCTTAAAGAAGAAGTTCAAACCAACTGTAGTCCAGAGTGTCTCTCAAAATGTATTGTTATAATTACTCCAGTCTTTAAAAAAGTTCTGTCAAAAGCAGCCAGTTAATTTGTCTTCAACATATCAATTTTGAACCAGCAATTCCGCTACTGGGCATCTACCCAGAGAAAACCATAATTCAAAAAGACACATGCACCCCAATGTTCATTGCAGCACTATTTACAATAGCCAGGACATGGAAACAAATTGAATGTCCATCAACAGAGGAATGGAAAAGAAGATGTGGCAAACATATACAATGGAATATTACTCAGCCGTAAAAAGGAATGAAATTGTGTCATTTGTAGAGATGCAAATGGACCTAGAGACTGTCATACAGAGTGAAGTCAGAAAGAGAAAAACAAATATCGTATATTAACGCATATATATGGAATCTGAAAAAATTGGTATAGATGATCTTATTTACAAAGCAGAAATAGAGACACAGATGTAAATAAAAAACATGAATACCAAGGAGGATGGGGGCGGGTGAATCAGGAGAATGGGATTGACATATATACACTACTATGTTTAAAATAGATAACTAATGAGAACAGGTTACTCTACTTAATGCTCTGTGGTGACCTAAATGGGAAGGAAATCCAAAGAAGAGGGGATATATGTATACATATAGCTGATTCACTTTACTGTACAGTAGAAACTAATACAACACAGTAAAGCAACTATACTCCAATAAAATTTTTTTAAAAATTGTTTTTTAAGTGGGAAAATATGGGGGTCAACTAGTATCATTCAAGAGGCTGTTAAACTCCAACAAGCATGAGAAACCAACCTCTAGTTTTCTGCAATCCATAGGGTCCACTTCGGATTCCTCATTCTAGAGTAGCGCAAGAAAGTTCTTCAATTCATTTTCAAATTAGACAAACTGAATCTGTAACTGCAGGGCAATTATCAGCATGGTGTTCTTTTGCAATTACTGTCTCCATCTATAAAAGTACTTCTTATACTGTAACATCTAAAAATAAATTCTAAACTCTCACCCAAAACAAGGTTATAGCTTAAGTTTACTTTTTAGCATATGTTTATTGACCTCCACTTTAGAAATTTATCTCTCTAAAATAGCCATTTGAATACTTGGGGAAAACATCTTTTTCCCTAGGTGAAATATGATTTTCCTTATGTTTCAATTTTTCATATAGACTTTTTTAAAACTCATTTTTCTAATTATTATAAATTTTTAAATTTTTCTTACAAATCATAATTCTGTTGAAATGCAGAGTGATGTATATGACTTAAAATTTGGAGAATTAACATTTAATATGAAATTAAACTGATATTTTGATGCTTTTCCCCATTAAGAAAAACTACTGAGTTAGTCAATACTTTTCATTCTGTACTGAGGAGGAAAGAACAATGGGGAAATGGGTTTATTTGTAACAAGAAGATTTAATTAGTCATCAGAGGAGCTTTCTGAATTAAGATGCATTTCTATGGGAAGCTGTGAAGGGCGCATTTTCTTCATACACTTATGATTGTATTGTATTCCGCAGACATCATGGAAAGGTTCTGGGGCGTTATCTCTTTGGATCCTATGGTTCCATGTAATGGACAAGAGAAAGAGTTACCTACTAACTGAGCTGTGAATTTAAAATGGCATCATCTGACTTCAAGATGAAAGATAAGGTGATGCGTGAGGGTATTTTCTTATGGTTATACAGCCCAATCACTTCCACACCCACACACCAACCAGTCTGCTGAGAAATCATTACCTTTCTCAGCCTTCTGCTACCAGTACACTAAACAGAATGAGGGCATAATAAAAGCAGTACAAACAGAAGTGTAAGAGTTAAAAATGAAAAGTAGTAAAGAGACTTAAAAAATGGAAAACAAACATATAGCACTTGCTTGAGACAGTATAAAAGTTCCCATTTTTCCTCAAGAACTCATGAGAGATGCTGTTACCATTCATACAAAAATAATAAAGTTCTGGAGCACTAGAATCAACTGGTAAACAGCAAATATGGTACAAGCATTTACATATAGAATTTTAATGCTGGGAACAACCTCCGGTGGTTTGAAGCTTTTCTTTGGTAAGTTAATAATCCTCTAACTTCTCACTGTATACAGATATTAAATCTAAATTAAATGCTATCTGTTCTCTCTTTGGAGAACCCTGGGTGTAAGAACAATTTGACTGGGAAATCTCACTTTACTGAGCCATTCACATCTGTTGCCCAATGAAGATTTAACTTTAAGGAAGAAAATAAAATTCTCAGACAGTGGCCTGAGGGAGCTTTAGGACTGAGCTCAGGCAGACTGTAGAATTTGTACATACTAAGGAAGGGCCAAGGGCTGGAGCAAGAGGACCAATGAGCTTCCCAGGAAGGAATTCATCTTAAAATGAAGAATAAGAAATCAGGATATACCCTGGGCACTGGAGAAGAGGGGCAATTGTGAGAAAGACACACTTTCTGTCCCTCAGTTCTACTTTAAGACTCTGTCTCCATGAAGTAATAGGGTACTAGGGAGAGAAGGGGGCAGTAAGAGTAACGTTGATATTTCCACAGAACATCTCAAAGGCACTGGAATCATAAAGCAGCACTACTTTGAAACAAGGGCTCAGTGTGGAGCACAATACTGGGATGAAGAGAGTCTTTGCCACTTACCAGAGTAGCTTTAGTGAAATGACATAAGTCAGCTTCCAGGAAGTTGGTATATTAAGTCAGGCACTGCCAGGCTCAATGCAGCACCAGCTTCAGTATCTGGAATTGTCTTTGAGAACAGCAGAGCAGCATCACAGTACAAAGATCACCTCAATGGGGGCTACACCAGGGGTAAGCGGTGGATCCAGTGGCTTTGCGGGCAGCAGAAAATAGTAGTACCCTTGGCAAGGGCACCATTTCCCAGATAGAAAAGTCTGCCTCTGGAGTTCATTATCTCTCCTCAGACAGTCAAGCTACTTAGAAGAGTGAGCTTTTAGCAAAGCTAATGTCTAAAATTCTTTTTATCCCTGATTACCATAGTCTTAAAACTCAAAATGTTGCTTCTGATTAAGAAAAGCTGTAAGAACAGCAAGACGTTGGCATTTAGGGATTTAATATATTTGGTCTAAATTTTTCACAAGCAACCCTAAAATTCAATTTTTTGTGGTAATTTATAAACTTTTGAGACACAACTCTTAACTGTGGGTGTTTTGTAGAAGGCCAGTTAGCCATCCAGCCTCTACATTTTAACACAACTTTGCTGTAACCCCAAGCTCTTTTTAGGGAGGTGCTGTACTAGAAATACCCTTCCTTGTTAGAATGATAGTCCTTTCACTATAGACATGGTGACAGTGAATAAAATGTTAAATTATCCATGTGATTGTCCCTACCTTGTTGATACCGACCCCAAGTTATAGAAATAAATGTTAATGCAACAATAAATCCATTCACCCAATAACTTCCTCAGATCGGACAACTACTTGGAATTGTATCTGGCAAAGATCATATTAATGTCTCTTTCTCTTTCAAACAAGTCCAGTGGCTGAAACAAGAGAGTTCTAAATGTAACTAGAAACCTACTCTGCTCATACCAAAAAGGAAATGTCTTTCGGGATTAATAAAACAACCAACCACCCAACAGTGTTATCCTAAAGCCCATTTATCTTCTTGCGTGTTAGTGCAGAAACATGGAAGCAAGAGATCCAGAATAGGTGCTAGGTTAGATACTGGTCTACTTATTGTAGTGGGAATTAAATTTAATGAATGAATATAAGGAGTCATTATTCTCTCTCCATAAAAGTCACTTAACTTTCCTTTTTAGTAATCTTATCAATGAAGAATTTTTTAATCCATTTCCTTTAACTGGTGACCAGCAATTATATTCAAATGTTTGTTACCAGTAGTAGGTTTCTAAGCAAAGGAAATATAGGTTCATTCTCACAAACCTTTTATTATGTGAACAAATGAAAATAACCAAATGTATCATTTGAAGCTCCCAATCAGAAGCACAGAGACCCTTTAAAAATTGCCACTTTGGCAAGATTTTCACATGCTCTGTGCCTTCAAGAAGCATCTGCCATTTTTACAAAAAGGAAAGAGATAAAAGACTAAATTAAGGTGAATACATTTTCCAGCCCCAGTAGTTTATCTCAATCTGCAAACATTTTTGCCTTACTAACCCCTCAACACATGATATTCTACCCAGACCTACCAACTTTCTTTCCTTGAACTGAATACCAGTTCTGTGACAGTTTTTCTAAACCCAATATAAAATTAGGTAAAGTGAAGTATCTAAATAGAAAAAGTTATCCTAATATAATAAGACAACTATATAAAAGTCATAGCGAGTAAGGGCTTGCTTCTTTTGAATGCCTGCCTGAACACTGCTCATTGTTGATGCTCCATCAGTATTAATGCCAATTCATTTGCATCTGCTCCACATGGCCCCTGAGCAACTACTTTTCTTTCTTCCTCCTTTACACTCAGAAGATATATGGTCTCCCTAGTCATCTTTGTCTTTGTTAAAGAAAATGGGCAAAGTGATGGTAAAGCACTTCTTTCACAAACTACTTTCAGCAAAGCCCTAGGAATTGTTATCTTGCCGTTACTCCATTTTTTCATAATATTTTCTAGAGTGAAAAAGCTATAACCATAATGATAATTTCATTTGGGGGTTTCAAGGATACCCTTATGAATAAGCAACCAATATGCCTACATTTGTGGTGTAAATAGGAACTTAGAAGGATGAGAAAGTGGAATTACTTGGTGGCTTGTCAGGAGAAGCACAGGTATGCAGGCTGACTAGAGTGAGCAAGACTCACCTTGAAATGAGAGATGGGAGGCTCCAAAGACACAGGTACATGCTTCACACTCTCACACTCCTGAGATACCACACCAAAAGTGTGTCTGCCTTGGAGTGCTACAATTACCAAGCATTTCAATGCCTATCTCACCATATTTCCTTTTCTTTTTGCCCATTCTTTTCTTGGTTCTGCTTAGAGATGTTTTTTTAGTGTGAGTGGGCTGATGTTGAAAAGATTCCAAGTAAATTTTCAAAGTGGATTTAAAATCTCAGAAGATTTTATCTTGGCTCAGAAAATCGGGAACCACGACGGCTGACAATGGAAGACCCCTTTTCAACACACAGGTCAAGTATCTAAGCATGAAAAAACAAGTTGGAAAAATAATGCCAAATTGGAAACCAGGGAAAGGAGTTATTGATGCCCAAGTGTAGAACTTGATTCTCCAACAACAGACCACTGACCTTGGAAAAAAGAAAGAATGAGAATATCTGTATACACAAAGAGGTGTGTGTGTGTGTGCACATGCATACACACATACACATCACACACAATATTAGGATATGACATAAAGTCACTGTACCACTCAGCATGCCCTATCATTTGCTTAGTGTAAGATTTCTTTCCATCATCTGAATGAGAATTTATGGGTGGGGTTATAAATAAGATATTTCAGGACTTTGATGAAAATTTCAAATGATGATGTTCATCTTTATCAAAATATGCGTCTTGAACTTTCGCTTATATATAAAACTACTAAGTATTTCTCTTATTAGAGCCTTTTTAGAGTGGACTTAGTTGGAACTAAAAATGAAACATCTCCTTTTTAAACATATATATGAAAAAATATCTTAAAGAATGTATTAGGAAGAGACAGGAAAAATACAAGATAAGCTTGTAGCATTTTGTAGTACCAGAAGGGAAGTACTCAGAAAATATAACGATAGGGACATTTCCAAGGGACACAGGAGACAAACTTAAAGAGCTCCCAAGAGCCAAAGCAGGAACAATTTATGGAATAAAATAAAAAACAGAGAATTGGATTCTACCCACAGTATAAAATAAATATTCAACAGATCTACTGATAAAATAAGTGACCAAACAATAAATATTGGGGGAGAAGAGATACATCTTCCTTACAGAAGAATTACAAATAATAAATGCAGCTACTCCTTAGTCTAGGAGTTGCTGAGTATGGGGATCTGGCATTTAATGCCTCACTTACAAATATTAGTGCGTGGAAAGGGGAAAACAATAACTTTACAGTGGAGAAGCCAGGAAATCACTATCTTAACCAAGTGATCAAGATTAATGTTATCAGGAATGTCATGTGGATAACATATACCCCTTGATATGATGAGAAAGGCATTTCACCTCTGAAGTATTCTTTCTAAAAACCCATAATCAGTCTGTTCAAGAAAAAAAAAATCAAACAAACCCAGAGTGAGGGACATTCTACAAAAGAACTGAGCAGTGCTCCTTAAATCTGTCAAGGTCATGGGTTCCAGTCCTAGATGGCAACATATGAGGCTCCTGAACTCACCTCCTCCAATTGTCACACCAAATCTGTAGCTACACATGGAACAATTGCTCTTGAAAGAATCCAGAAACAGCTGAGCAACTCCTTCACACTGGGCAAATGAGATAAAAACCACTATGAAATGGTAAGAAAGGTTGAGACACACTGATCAATCAGGAGGAAACTCACAACTCCTAGCTTCAACTGAGGAGTGAAGGGTTCGGATCCGGCATCTACCACCCCAACTTCTAAGACTTACACCAGAGGAACAAGCTCCCAAAACACCTAGCTCTGAAAGCCAACAGGGCTTGCATCCACGAGACTCACAAGGCTATAGCAAGCACAAAAGCAGTTTTTAACAGGCTCATGAGAACTCACTATGGCTAGGGCTCAGAGCAGAGGCAGCAGAGAGAAATACCTATCTTCCAGTCTTTCCCTGAAAGAGACCAATTTTTGTATCTTCAAAGCTGCAGTCTGAGAGTTAGGTTCTAGTTTAACACACATCTAGGGGCCAACTGCAATCCTCTCTGGAGACCTGGGAGGTTGGTGGCACCATTTTCACATTCTTCCTCTACCCCACTCCAGGTCACTGATGTCTCCCTGAAAGGAGTTTGTGCACACATCTGGCACACTGGCTTTTGTGGCTGTTGCCCAGGGAATGTACCCCTTGAACATCTGGCTCAGGTGGCCAGCATGGCTTGCATTTGAAGGTTCAACAGAACTATAGCAAACAAAGATATCATCCTTAACCAGCTATTTTCCCAAGGCTCAACACAGAGGCGGCAGAGATAAATGTCCATCTCCAAGTCTTTCCCAGAAAGAAGTCTATTTTCATATTTAAAAGCTTCTGACTGAAGGTCTGGCCTCCAATCAACTTGCATCTAAGTGTTCCCAGAGATCTTCCCCTTTGGGACACTGACAAATCTTAGCATGCCCTTAACTACTAGGGATCCACTAAGAACAAAGAAGGCAGTTTGGAAAATCTCAAAGGTTAGAGAGACAACCAAGAGTTAGGGCTGAATGACAAGGTTCATCTCCTACATGAGACCACTCTTTCAAGACTGGGAGAGGTGGTTGTTTTACCTAAAGCACAGAAACCAACAGAGAGTCAAGGAAAATGAAGAAACAGAAAAACAGATTCCAAACAAAAGGGCAAAGTAAAATGCCAGAAACAGACCATAATAAAAAAGAGATAAGTGATTTATATGACAAAGTTCAAAATACTGCTCATAAAGCTGCTCACTGAGGTCAGGAGAACAACACATAAACAAAATGAGAATTTCAACAAAGAAATAGAAAACATAAGAACCAAACAGAAATCACAGAGCTGAAAAATAAGTTAACTGTACCAAAAACCTCAATAGAGTGGTTCAACAACAGACTAGAGAAGCAGCAGAAAAATTCAGCGAATTTGAAGATAGGATAGTAAAATTCACCCAATCAGAGGAGCAAACAGAAAAAGAATGAAAAAAAGTGAAGTTAGTTTAAGGTACTTATAGAACACCATCAAGCAGACCAATATTAACATTCTAGGGTCTCAAAAGGAAAAGAAAGAGAAGAAGGGGCAGAAAACTTATTCAAATAAATAATGGCAAAACTCTCCTAACCTGGAGGAAAAAAACAGACATTCAGATCCAGGAAACCCAGAGAGTTCCAAATAAAATGGATCCAAGGAGATACACACCAGAACACATTATAAATAAGTTGTCAAAAGTAAAAGACAAGAAAAGAACTTTAAAAGAAACAAGAGAAAAGCAACTTGTTACATACAATGGAACCACCAAAATACTATTATTAACAGATTTTTCAGCAGAAACTTTGCAGGCCAGAAGTGAGTGCCATGATATATTCAAAGCGCTCAAGTTCTAAAAAACTGCCAACTAAGCAATATGCTACCAAAGCTGCCCTTCAGAACTGAAGGAGAGAAAAAGAGTTTTCCAGGCAAGCAAAAGTTAAGAAGTTTATCACCACTAGATCAAATATACAAGAAATGTTTAATGAACCTTCATTACAAGCTGAAACAAAAACACAGTAATTAGTAATAGGAAGATATATGAAAGTATAAAACTCAATGGTAAAAGTAAATATAGTTAAACTCAGAATACTCTTTATTGTAATAGTGGAGGATAAATCATTTCTTAATCTAATATGAAAGTTAAAGAACAAAAGTAGTAAAAGTTAAAGAACAAAAGGAACTATAATTACAAAAATTTATTAATGGATACATAAGATTAAAAAAGCAAATAGTGGCATCAAAAACACGAAACTTGCAAGGGAAGTAAAAACACAGAGCTTTAGTATGAGTTCAAACTTAAGCTGAAATCAGTTTAAAATAGACTATTATAAATATAAGATATTTCATATATGCCTCACAGTAATCACAAAGCAGAAACATATAATAGATACACAAAGATCACAAAAAAGAAATCTAAGCATTACCATTACTGAAAATGAATAAATCACAAGTGAAGAAGCAAAAGAAGGAAAGAAATTTAAAATAACCAGAAAACAATTAATAAAATTACACCAGTAAATCCATATCTATCAATAATACTTTACATGTAAATGGAATAAATTATCCAATGAAAAGACACGGAGTGACTAAATGGATACAAAAAGCAAGAGATATACTGCCTAGAGACTCACTTCAGATGTATGGACAAACACAGGGTGAAGGTAAAGGTATGGAAAAACATATTCCATGCAAATAGAAACTGAAAGAAAGCAGGGGTGGCTATATTTATATCAAAGTAAATTTTCAGCCAAAGATTGTAATAAGAAGCAAAAAAAAGTCATTATATAATGATAAAGGGGTTAATCCAATAAGAGAGTGTAACATTTGTAAATATTTCCAAACCCAGCATAGGAGCACCTAAATATATAAAGCAAATACTTACAGACCTGAGGGGAAAGCCAAACAATAATATTAAGGGACTTTAATATCTCACTTTCAAAAATGGACAGATCATCCAGACAGAAAGTTATTAAGGAATTATTTAATTTAAACTATGCACCAGAGCAGATGGACTTAACAGACATTTACAGAACATTCCATCAAACATTAGTAGATATACATTCTTCTCAAGTGCACACGTACATTCTCCAGGATAAATAATACTTTGGACTAAAAAACTAGTCTTAATAAACTTAAGACTGAAATATCAAGCATCTTTTCCAACCACAATGGTATGAAACTAGAAGTTGATTACAGGGAAAAAGTAGGAAAATTCACAAATATGTGAAGATTTTTGAAAGGCACTGAATAACCAAGGGGTCAAAGAAGAAATCAAAAAGGAAATAAGAGAACATGGTGGGTCCAGCAACTGGCAGGTATAACAGGTGGCATTCCCCATGGCCAGGTGCCTCAGCCACTGCCCACAGGGGCCTAATGTTCCTGGAGGTTCTAGGTGGAGTCCTGGGAGCTGAGGGGGACTGGCAGCCGCTGCTGAGCATGAACAATGGATAAGGCAAGAGCCCCTCAAGGTTTCTCATTTTTCTGTTTAAGATTGTTGCCATAGCCCTCTCAGTGAAATGGAAATGCACACAGGCATTGCAGAGGCAGTTGTTTTAAGTAGATCCCTGAGAGGCCAGCAAGATGGCAGAGTAGAAGGAGGTAAGCTAACTCCTTTTTACAAAAACACCAAATTAACAACTAACTGCTGAACAACCACAGACAAAAAAATTAATGCTGGAACCTACTAAAAAAAGATAACCTACACCCAAAGACAAAGAAGAAGCCATAACAACACAATAGGAAGGTTGCAATCAAGATAAAATCAAATCCCATACCCACTGGATGGGTGACCACAAACTGGAAAATAATTATACCACAGAAGCTCTCCAACAGGGGTGAAAGTCCTGAGCCCCACATCAGGCTTCTTAGTCTGGGGGTCTGGAAGCAGGAGGAGGAGCCCCCAGAGAATCTGGCTTTGAAGGCCAGTGGGGTTTGACTGCAGGAATTTCACAGGACTGGGGTAAACAGAAACTCCACTACTGGAGGGTGCACACAAGATCTAGTGCACAGTAGGACCCAGGGAGAAAACCAGTGACCTCATAAGAGACTGGGCCAGACATATATGCTAGTATTGGAGGGTCTCCGGCAGAGACGGGGGGGCTGCTACGGCTCACTATGGGGAAAAAGACAATGGCAGCTGCAGCTCTGATGAGTACTCATTAACATGAGCCCTCCTAGAAGCTACCAATTCCCCCCAAGACGTAGCCCCACCCAACAGCCTGTAGGCTCCACTATTGGGATGCTGCAGGCCAAACAACCAAAAGGGAGGGAACACACCCCCACCCACCAGCAGAAAGGCTGCTTAAAGTCTTCCTGAGCACAGCTCTGCCCACAAGAGGGACAACACGGAGCTCTACCCAGCAGTGGGCAGCTACCAGTCCCTCTCACGAGGAAGCCTGAAAAAGCCTCTTAGACAGCCTCATCCACCAGAGCACACACAGCAGAAGCAAGAAGAACAACAAGGCTGTAGCCTGCAGAACAGAAACCACTATCATAGAAATTTAGACAAGATGAGACAACAGAGGAATATGTCCCAGGTGAAGGAACAAGATAAAACCCCAGAAAAATAACTAAGTGAAGTGGAGATACGCAAACTACAGGAAAAAGAATTCAGAGTAATGATAGTGGAGATAATCCAAGATCTCAGAAAAAGAATGGAGGCACAGATTGAGAACATACAAGAAATGTTTAAGAAAGACCTGGGAGAAATAAAGAACAAACAGAGAGGAACAATAAACTACCTGAAATGAAAAATACAGTTTTTTTCTTCTACAGCTACAAGAAATCAATAGTAGAGTAACTGAGGCAGAAGAACAGATAACTGAGCTGGAAGACAGAATTGTGGAAATCACTGCCACAGAACACAATAAAGAAAAAAGAATGTAAAGAAATGAGGACAGTCTAAGAGACCTCTGGGACAACATTAAATGCACCAACATTCGCATTATAGGGGTCCCAGAAGGAGAAGACAGAGATAAAGGACCTGAGAAAATATTTGAAGAAATAATAGCAGAAAACTTCCCTAACACGGGAAAGGAACCAGTCACCCATGTCCAGGAGGCACAGAGAGTCCCAGGTAGGACAGACGAAAGGAGGAATATATCAAGACACATAGTAATCAAACTGACAAAAATTAAAGACACAGAAAGATTATTAAAAGCAACAAGGGAAAAGCAACAAATAACATAGAAGGGAACTGCCATAAGGTTATCAGTGATTTCTCAGCAGAAACTCTCCAGGCCATAAGGGAGTGGCATGATATATTTAAACCAATAAAAGGGAAGAAGCTACTACCAAGAATACTCTACACAATAAGGCCTTCATTCAGATTCAACAGAGAAATCAAAAGCTTTACAGACAAACAAAAGCTATGAAGATTCAGCACCACCAGGCCAGCTTTGCAACAAATACTAAAGGAACTTCTCTAATGGAAAAGGAAAGGCAACTAGAAACAAGAAAATTAAAAATGGGAAAGCTCACTGGTAAAGGTAAACATAAAGTAAATGTAGGAAACTGTCTGAACAAAAATATGATGTCAAAACAAGCAATTCTGAGAAGAAAAGAGCACAAAGGCAGGATATTGGAAATGCACTCAAAATTAAAAGACCAGCAACTTAGAACAATCTTTGATAGACTGCTATATCAAAAACTCTTGGTAACCACAAATCAAAAATCTAAAATAGATACACACATAAAAAAGGAAAAGAAATCCACAAACAATATTAAAGTTAGACATCAAATCACAAGAAAAGAAAACACAAGAGGAAGGGAAGATAAAAGACCTGCAAAAAAAATCCAAAACAATTAAGAAACTGGCAATAGGAATATACATATCAATAATTACCTTAAATGTAAATGGATTAAATGCTCCAACCAAAAGACACAGGCTGGTGGAATGGATATAAAATCAACACCCGTATATATTCTGTCTGCAAAAGACCCACTTCAGATCTAGGGACACATACAGACTGAAAGTGACAGGATGGAAAAAGGTATTCCATGCAAATGGAAATCAAAAGAAAGCTAGAATAGCAATACTCATATCATATAAAATAGACTTCAAAATAAAGACTGTTATAAGAAACAAAGAAGGACAGTATATAATGATCAAGGGATTAATCCAAGTAGAAGATATAGCAATTATAAATATGTATGCATGCAACAGAGGAGCACCACAATATATAAGGCAAATACTAACAGCCATAAAAGGAGAAATAAACAGTAACACAATAATAGTGGGGGACTTTAAAGCCCTACTTTCATCAATGGACAGATTATCCAGATAGAATATCAATAAGGAAACACAAGCTTTAAATGACACATTAGACTAGACAATGGATATGTATAGAGCATTCCATCCAAAAGCAGCAGTACACATATTCCTCTCAGGGGCACTTGGAACATTCACCAGGACTGACAATATGCTGGGCCACAAAGCAAGCCTTGGTAAATTTAAGAAAATTAAAATCATATCAAGCATCTTTTCCAACCACAACACTATGAGATTAGAAATAAATTACAGGGGAAAAAATGTAAAAAACACAAACACATGGAGGCTAAACAATATGTAATTAAGTAACCAACAGATCACTGAAGAAATCAAAGAGGAAATCAAAAAATACCTAGAGACAAATTACAATGAAAACACAAGGATCCAAAATGTATGGAATGCAGCAAAAGCAGTTCTAAGAGGGAAGTTTATAGCAATATAATCCTACATAGAGAAACAAGAAAACTCTCGAATAAACAATCTAACCTTACACCTAAAGGAACTAGAGAAAGAAGAACAAACAAAACCCAAAGTTAGTAGAAGGAAAGAAATCATAAAGATCAGAGCAGAAATAAATTAGATAGAAACAAAAAACAATAGCAAAGACCAATAAAATTAAAAGGTGCTTCTTTGAGAAGATAACTAATATTGATACACCTTTAGCCAGACTCATCAAGAAAAAGAGGGAGAGGACTCAAATCAATAAAATTAGAAATGAAAAAGGAGAAGTCACAACAGACACCACAGAAACACACAGGATCATAAGAAACTACTACAAGCAAATATATGCTGATAAAATGGACAAGTTGGAAGAAATGTACAAATTCATAGAAAGGTAAAACCTTCCAAGACTGAACCAGGAAGAAATAGGTAATATGAACAGACCAATCACAAGTAATGAAATTGTGATTAAAAATCTTCTAACAAATAAAAGTCCAGGACCAGATGGCTTCACAGGTGAATTCTTTTTTTTTTCTTTTCCCAGGAATATAGTATTTTATGAACACTATGGAGAAGTATTTTCCAAGACAAATATAAAAGACATAGTTCCTCTTTAGTGACTATAAAAGAAATCCATCATCTTAACTTCTGTATTTACAGTAAAAAAATTCTTTTAACTAAGTTTAAGAAATCTTTACTAAGAATCAAATATATGCCCAACATCACAGTAACCACAGGTGAATTCTATCAAACATTTAGAGAAGGGCTAACACCAATCCTTCTCAGCCACTTCCAAAAAACTGCAGAGGAAGGAACACTCCCAAATTCATTCTACGAGGCCACCTTCACCTTGATACCTAAACCAGACAAAGATACTACAGAAAAAGAAAATTACAGACCAGTATCACTAATGAACATAGTTGCAAAAGTCCTCAACAAAATACTAGCAAACAGAATCCAACAACACATTTAAAAGATCACACACTAGGAACAAGTGGGATTAATCCCAGGGATGCAAGGATTCTTCAATATATGCAAATCTATCAATCTGATACACCATATTAACAAACTGAAGAAGAAAAACCATATGATCATCTCAATAGATGCAGAAAAAGCTTTTGACAAAATTCAACACCCATTTATGATAAAAACTCTCCAGAAAGTGGGCACAGAGGGAACCTACCTCAACATAACAAAGGCCATATATGACAAACCCACAGCAAACATCGTTCTCAATGGTGAAAAACTGAAAGCAGTTCCTTTAAGATCAGGAACAAGGCAAGGATGTCCACTCTCACCACTATTATTCAACATAGTTTTGGAAGTCCTAGCCATGGCAATCAGAGAAGAAAAAGAAATAAAAAGAACACAAATTGGAAGAGAAGAAGTAAAACTGTCACTGTTTGCAGATGACATGATACTATACATAGATAATCCTAAAGATGCCACCAGAAAACTACTAGAGGTAATCAATGAATTTGGTAAAGTTGCACGATACAAAATTAATGCACAGAAATCTCTTGCATTCCTATACACTAATGATGAAAAATCTGAAAGAGAAATTAAGAAAACACTCCCATTTACCACTGCAACATAAAGAATAAAATACCTAGGAATAAATCTACCTAGGCAGACAAGAGGCCTGTATGCAGCAAACTATAAGACACTGCTGAAAGAAATTAAAGATGATACAAACAGATGGAGAGATATACCATGTTCTTGGATTGGAAGAATCAATATTGTGAAAATGACTATACTGCCCAAGGCAATGTACAGATTCAATGCAATCCCTATCAAATTACCAATGGCATTTTTTACCAAACTAGAAGAAGAAATCTTAAAATTTGTATGGGGACACAAAAGACACTGAATAGCCAAAGCAGTCTTGAGGGAAAAAAACAGAGCTGCAGGAATCAGACTCCCTGATTTCAGACTATACTACAAAGGTACAGTAATCGAGACAATATGCTACTGGCACAAAAACAGAAATATAGATCAATGTAATAGGATAGAAGGCCCAAAAATAAACTCAGGCACCTATGGCCAATTAATCTACAATAAAGGAGGCAAGACTATATAATTGAGGAAAAACAGACTCTTCAATAAATGATGCTGTGAAAACTGGACAGCCACATGTGAAAAAATGAAATTAGAACATTCTTTAACACCATACACAAAATAAACTCCAAATGGATTACAGATGGATTACAGATCTAAAAGTAACACCAGATACTATAAAACTCTTAAAGGAAAACATAGAACCCTCTTTGACATAAATCGCAGCAATATCTTCTTTAATCCACTTCCTAGAGTAATGGAAATAAAAACAAAAATAAACAAATGGAACCTAATTAAATGCAAAAGTGTTTTCAAAGCAAAGGAAACCACAGACAAAACGAAAGACAACCCACAGAACGGGAGAAAATATTCTGCAAAAGATGTGACTGATAGTGGATTAGTCTCCAGAATTTACAAACAGCTCATGTGGCTCAAAAAAAAGGAAAAAAAAACAACAAACAAAAAAAACAATAAAAAAATGGGCAGAAGACCTAAATAGGTATTTCTCCAAAGAAGACATACAGACGGCCAAGAGGCACATGAAAAGATGCTCAACATCACTAACTACTGGAGAAATGCAAATCAAAACTACAATGAGACATCACCAGTTAGAATGGCCATCATCCAAAAGTCTACAAACAATAAATGTTGAAGAGGTGTGGAGAAAAAGGAACCCTCCTACACTGTTGGTGGCAATGTAAATTGGTACAGCCACTATGAAGAACAGTATGGAGGTTCCTTAAAAAACTAAAAATAGAGCTACCATATGATCCAGCAATCCCACTCCTGGGCATATATCCAGAGAAAAAGATGGTTTAAAAGGATACATGCACCCCAATATTCATTGCAGTGCTGTTTACAATAGCCATCGAAAGATGAATGGATGAAGATGTGGTACATATACACAATGGAATATTACTCAGCTTTTAAAAAGAATGAAATAATGCCATCTGCAGCAACATGGACAGACTTGGAGATTATCATACTAAGTGAAGCAAGTCAGACAGAGAAAGACAAATATCATATGACATCGCTTATATGCAGGATCTAAAAAAAAATGATACAAATGAACTTATTTACAAAACAGAAATAGACTCACAGACTTAGAGAAGGAAGTTATGGTGACCAGGGAGGAAGGTTGGTGGGTGGGGAAGGATAGATTGGGAGTTCGGGATTGACATGTACTCACTACTTTTTTTTTTTTTTTTTTTTTTTTTTTGTGGTACGCGGGCCTCTCACTGTTGTGGCCTCTCCCATTGCGGAGCACAGGCTCCGGACGCACAGGCTCAGCGGCCATGGCTCACGGGCCTAGCCGCTCCGCGGCACGTGGGATCTTCCCAGACCGGGGCACGAACCCATGTCCCCTCCATCGGCAGGCGGATTCTCAACCACTGCGCCACCAGGGAAGCCCTCACTACTATATTTAAAATAGATAACCAACAAGGACCCACTGTGTAACACAGGGAACACTGCTCAGTATTCTGTAATAACCTAAATGGGAAAAGAATTTGAAAAAGAATAGATACATGTAAAACTGAATCACATTGCTATACACTTGAAACTAACACAACATTGTTAATCAACTATGCTCCAATATAAAATAATTTTTTTGAAAAAAGGAAATCAAACTATATTGAGACACATGAAAAGGAAATACAACATGTCAAAGCTTACGTGAAGCAGCAAAAGCAGTTTTAGAAGGAAGTTCATAACAGTAAATGTCTATATTAAGAAAGAAGAAAGATCTCAAATAAACAACCTAACTTTACTCCTCAAGGAACTAGACAAGGAACTGAATCCAAAGTTAATAGAAGAAAGGAGATAACAAATAACAGAATGGACACAAATGAAATAGACATTAAAAAGACAATAGAAACTAAGAGCTGGTTTTTTGAAAAGATAAACAAAATAGACAAACCTTTAGGCAGATTTACCAAGAAAAAAGGTAGAGAACTAAAATAAATAAAATTAGAATTGCTCTTTCTTCTAAGAGCAGGAACAGGAAGAAAAACAAGGATGGCCACCCTCAGCACTTTTATTCAAAATAGTATTGGAAGTCCTAGTCACAGCAATTAGGCAGAAAAAAGAAATAAAAGGCATCTAAATTGGAAAGGAAGAAATAAAATTGTCTCTATCTGCAGATGACATGATATCATATATAGAAAACTATAAGGACTCCACCAATAAACTGTTAGAAATAAACAAATACAGTTAAGTTGCAGGGTACAAAATCAACAAACAAAAATCTGTTGTTTATATACAGTAACAATGAGCTAACAGAAAGAGAAATTAAGAAAACAATCTCATTTATAATCACAGCCAAAAGAATAAAATACCTAGGAATAAATTTAACCAAGGAGGTGAAACACCTATACACTGAAAACTATAAGACACTGTTGAAAGAAATTGAAGAAGACACAAGTAAATGGGAAGCTATTCCATGCTCATAGATTGGAAGAGTTAACATTGTTAAAACGTCCACTCAACCCAAAGAAATCTACAGATTCAAAGCAATCCCTATCAGAATTCCAATAGCATTTTTCAAAGAGAAGAATCCTAAAATGCATGAGGAACCACAGAAGACCCCAAATAGCCAAAACAATTTGAGAAAGAGCACACTCCCTGATTTCAAACTATTTTACAAAGTTATACTAACCAAAACAGTATGGTGTTGGCATAAAAACAGACACATAGATCAACAGAACAGAATAGAGAGCCCAGAAATAAACCCATGCATATGTGGTCCATTAATTTAAGACAAAGAAGCCAAGACTGTACACCGGGGAAAGTACGGTCTCTTCCAATAAATGGTGTTAGGGAAACTGGCCAGCCACATGCAAAAGAATGAAACTGGACCACTATACACAAAAATAATTGAAAATGGATTAAAGATTTGAATGCAAGACCTGAAATCATAAAACTTCTAGAAGAAAACATAGGCTGTAAGTGCCACGACATCTGTCTTGGTGATAATGTTTTCGATTTGACATCAAAGGCAAAGGCATCAAAAGCAGAAATAAACAAGTGGGACTACATCAAACTAAAAAGCTTCTGCACAGCAAGGAAACCATCAACAAAATGAAAAAGTAACCTACCAAATGGGAGAAAATATCTGCAAATCATATGTCTGATAAAGAGTTAATAACCAAAGAATTCATACAACTCAACAGCAAAGAACAAACAACTCTTTAAAAAATGGGCAGAGTATCTGAATAGACATTTTTCCTAAGAAGACATAGAGATGGCCAACAGGTAAATGAAAATATGCTCAACATCACTAATCATCAGGGAAATGCAGATTAAAACCAGAATGGGATATCACCTAACACCTGTTAGAATGACTATAATAAAAAAGACAAATAACAAGTGCTAGTAAACATGGAGAAAAGGAAACACTACAGCACTATTGGTGGGAATATAAATTGGTACAGCCTCTATGGGAAACAGTATGCAAACTCCTCAAAAAATTAAAAATGCAACTACTGTATGATCTAGCAATCCCACTTCTGAGTATTTACCCAAAGGAAATGAAAACAGGATACTGAAGAGATATCTGCACTTCCATGATCACTGCAGCATTAATTCCAATACTCATGATGTGAAAAGAACCTAAGCATCCATAAGCAGATGAATGAATAAGATGCGATATACAAATATATAGAATATTATTCAGCCATGAGTAAAAAGGAAATCCTTTCATTTGCAACAATATGGAGGAACTTGAGGGAATTATGCTAAGTAAGGTAAGCCAGAGAAAGACAAATACTGCATGATATCACTTATATGTAAAATCTAAAAAAAAAAAAAACACTCAAACTCATATACTCAGAGAGTAGAAAAGTGGTTGCCAGGGCCTGCAGAATGGGGAAAATATGAAAAGGTTGGTAAAAGTGTAAACTTTCAGTTATAAGATGAATAAGGTCTGAAGATCAATATAAACATAGTGATTACCAATGATAACACTGTGATATAATTGAATTTTGCTTACAGAATAGAACTTAAATGTTCTCACACACACAAGAAAAAAAATAAATATATGAGGTGATGGATGTTTTCATTAACTCAATGGCAGGAAATCTTTAAATATCTTACAATTTTATTAGTCAATAATACCTCAATTAGGCTGAAAACAAAAACTGTCAAGGCCATAAAAAAATGAGGAAAACCTGAGAAACTATCACAGACCAGAGGCTGACTAAGGACACAGGACAACTAAATGCAATGTGTTATCTTAGATTGGATCTTAGAACAGAAAAAGGACATTAAAAACTGGTGAAATTCTAATGAAGTCTGGAGTTTGGAATTTAACACTAAGGGAAACTGAAACAGGGGTGAGGTATGTATAGGAAAAGTCTTTACTATCTCTACAACTTTTCCATAAATCTAAAGTTATTCCAAAATAAAAGTTTATTTTTCAAAAAAAAGATGTATTAGGAATCTTACAGGACAGGCTTTAAGCAACGTGTGCACAAGTCATGGATTGCAGCAAGAAGAACTTAGGGAATGAAAAAGTTTGGAAACAGACAAGTCAGGAAGTCATAGTAGAAGATTCTTAATAATCAAGAGTGGAAGGTCTTTAAAGGGATTTTGGCAGTTTTGACACATTCCCTGCTGTAGAGTATCTCACAGTCTCTGATCAAGTGCATTCAGCCAGAACAGGGCAGAGGCCAAATAATGAACCAGCAGATTTAGACATGGCAAAAAGTTAGACTAAATTATTTGTGAAAAATTTTTAAATTAATATTCTTCTTGACTAATAAAAACAAAGACATATAGAAATAAAAACTAAAAAAAAATAATTCATGTAAACAATAGCATTAGATATTGGAATAGGTCACTAAAGTGGCCCTAAAACTCTCACTTCCCAGGTCTTAAAAAAACTGGATAGAATCTCAAACAAACTACAGATGGTTTAGATACAGCCTTGTCTGTTATCTTCTCCAGCTGACATTTAATCACAACCCTTTTCAGGAGTTTCTCATGGAGCTTCTGGTGTTTCTTTCCACTAAACTCTTGTTGCATTTAACATCTTAGCATTTGTCTGTCAAGTAGCATAAGTAGTGTATGTCACCTCGTTCTTTCACTTGTGTATAAGTCCTGCCTCCCTAGCACATATTCATTCATTCATTGTTTCAACAGTCAAGTCAGTCAATATTGGATGTCTACCAGGCACTGTGCTGGGCATTAAGGGTACATTGTTATAAATAAGAAACCACTGTTGTCCTCAAGCTTTCCAATGAGGTCAAAAGATAGACAATCAGGCAATTTTTAAAAAACAGTGTATTAAGTGCTATAACAGATGCTTGCCCATGATGTTATGGGACCACATAAAAGGGGTATTTAACCAGACTTTAGGTTTAGGAGTGAAAACATTTAAGCTGAGTTCTGGAGAACTAGACCATATGCAACCTGATGTCAAAGGCCCAATCACAGACATTTGAATTTTCTCAAGCCTTAAGCTCAGCTCCTTGCAGAGAGCAGAAATTAGACTGTTTGTTAATTATGATCATAATAATATTGATAATATGGATCAAGACAATAACAATGGCTGTGTCCAAGATACAAAGATGAGTAAGGAAGAATTCCAACTCTCAAGGCATTTCTGGAATTTTCCCTGTTCCTCCTTGTACCCATCACGCCAATCACAATTCCTGGGACATGCTGGCACTCGATAAATATTTGCTGAATGGATGAGCTTTCTCAGACTCCCCACATCCAGTCAAGCACCAAGTCCCATGAACTCTTTTTTTTTTTTTTTTTTTTAATAAGGTTGTTTCATTCGTGTGTTTACTGGAGTAGCAGGTTTTTTTGGGGGGGGAGCATGTGGCACGGCTTGTGGGATCTCAGTTCCCCAACCAGGATTGAACCCAGGCCACAGTAGTGAAAGTACCAAATTCTAACCACTAGACCACCAAGGAACTCCCCCCGTGAACTCTCATTTCACAATATTTCTTACATCTGTTCCTCGATTTTTCTACTTTTCACCACACTCTTTTGTTACTTCCTATCCCTACCACTAAAAGAGAATTTACACTGGTCCCCCCAGCAAGCCAGGCTCTTCTTCCTCAACACTGCAAGCCACCAGCAGGTTTTCTGAAACCCAGACTTGCTAACTGAAGTGCCTACTGAAATACCTCCTGTTTGCTTATAGAATAAAGCTGAACATCATCAGCATTATTACAATTCAAATCCTCAAGTCCTCTGTGGTCTTGTCCTAATCTACTGCTGTGGGTGTTTTCACACTCAAAACTCACTTAAACAAACCCTGTCCTCTAGTCATACTTGTTCACCCACTGGTCTTCCAAACAGGCTTTTTGTTGACCAGATTCCACTCAAAAGCCTTGGTTCAGGCCAGTCCTATATCCAGCAGCTCTTCTTCCTAGGCTCCTAAGACCCAGTACAAAACTTAGCCTAGGGTGAAGCTTTCTTTGACCACCTTTGTGTATAGTGTGAAAGAGAAACCACATTTTTTTAATACAGATATACAACTGACTCAACACCATTTTTTTAAAAGACCATCTTTTTCCCAGTGCACTTCTGTGCCTGTCACTTTTGTCATAAATCAAGAACCTGTCAATAATAACATATACACAGGTCTGTTTCTGCACTTTCTGTTGATTGATCTATTCAATTATCCTTACACCAATACCACGTTGCTTTAATTAATCTAGATTTGCTATCTGGAAACAGTCGACTAAGTTGTTCTTCATCAAGATTGTCTTCTGTATTCTTGGCCTTTTGCATTTTCATACAAATTTTAGAATCACTTTTCAACATATACAAACTTGTTGGGATTTTAACTGGAATTGTATCTACTCTATAGATCAATCTGGGAGAAAATTAAAATGAAGTCTTATCAATCTCCTTAAGTATTTGATATTTTTATGTTAATGTAGATGGTAATAGTTTTTAGTTTTATTTTGAATTGTTTTTCATAATTTGATTTTGTATAGTAACTTTGTATCCAGTGGCTATGATAAATCCAGTGACATTATTAAGTGTTATCTGTAGTTTATTTTGTTCAGATGTACAAAATAATGTCATCTGCTAATGACAATTTTACTACTTCCTTTGAATTCTTACTCTTGCCTTACTGCATTGGTTATGACCTCCTGTACAATGGTGAACAGAAGTGATGATGATGGACATCTATGCCTCACTATCCAGGTAGATATTTTAAAATATTTCACCATTAACTATGATTCTTCTTAAAGAAACTCTTTATCAGAATAATGAAGTTTCCTTTTATTTCCAGTTTGTTGAGAATTTTATCATGCCTAAGTATAGAATTTCATCAAACACTTTTACTTCATTTATTGAGATATGGGTTTACTTTCATTCTGTTAATGTGATAAATTACATTGACTTTTGAATTTTATATCAACTTTGCATTACTGGAATAAATTTAACTTTGTTATAATATGTAATCAATATACGACAGGATTCATTACCTATTTCATCCTTGTCTAAACATGTCCTTTGAAGACAGGGTTTTACACTACTTTGCATTTTTCTGTATTATTCATAACAGTAATCATATTATAACTATATTTATAAAATTGTAAGCATCTTGAGAGAGGGCAAAGACTTGCTTTGGTCTTTGTATACTCTCTACTATTTGGAACACAGTATACATCACATAAAGGCTTGTTGAATGAAAGTTCTCATAATCTCCTAACAAAGTGTCTTTCACATAAAAGTCACTCTCAGTAAATATCTGTTGATGATGAGTGTGTTAGTGCTTTCTTTATTTCAGTGAGTTCCATCTTCTCAATTTAATTCCTCGTTATACCTGTAATAGCCCTAACAACTTATTGGCAGGAGCACAATTATAGCTGAATTCAGAAAAAGAATATGTTCACAAGTTTCACCATCTACTCTAGAGGATAAAAAACCATATTTATCACCCAATTGCCATGACATCCAGTCCCATGATACCCAGTCAGGTAGTCCAGCTTGGGCCCACTTCATATGTTAGGCATCAGTGAGATTTTCCAATGTACGTAAGTCTACCTGGGAAAGTTTGCCATGTTCTTCATTCTGCTTCATAAGCCCTGCTTAATAGCTTGATTTTTGATTTTAGAAACTGGGCTCTTTTGTCTCTGTTTCTGAGAAAAATTTAAACATACATTTTTGGTAAAAAGGTCTGTCTCTTCACAACCACTGTGTAGCATTTCAACTGTAACTCAACATTTATGTTGTACTCTCACAGCACAATTTATGTAGGTATGAATTTGAGACAATCAGTAACTTTAAATGTCCCCAACACATACACTTGAAGCAACATCTCTGGGTTGCTACTTTACCACAAATTCTACCTCTGCCTAACTATACCATCTACCAGTCAATTCAGTACAAGAACATAACATATTATAGTTACAGCCTTGTTCCAGAAATTCAAAAGATTCATCAGATTTCTTGATCTTTAGAGCCAGAACAGAAGAACTGGAAACTGTTACATAGGTTTAAACCTGAGACAGATACAGAAATCTGTGAGCAGAAGTGAAAACTTTCAGAGAAAGGAGCCAGGGGAAATAGGTAGTGGCTATTACATGGAAGAAGGGAAGAAAAAGGAATCTTAGGTTCAGTAGTCTTGAGCTTCTCAAGTTAAATATATTTAATATATCACTGACAGTGATTATGTTAAAATAACTCAATAAGCCATACCCAACAGAGTTCAAAGAAGTCAAAGTTTCTTCAAAACAAACTGAAGTGTCAACCTACAGTCCATTAGTAGAATAAATATATGCCACCTAAAGTAATGGCAAATACAATAATGGGCACAACACTGAGATGCATTAGAACACACTCAAGAGACATCTAGACTTTCATTTCTTGACGCATGGGTTAGAGAGGCAGAGAATTCTGCCTCAGCCTATTCTGTTTATCTAAAGTCACAGTAAATAATCCTGGTAAATGTTAATGTGCTTAAATGTTTGCCAGACTAAAATTATCCAGTCTGGCCAAAAATACATAAACATAAAAAAGGATATTTTCTCCTTGTTCATTTGTTTGTTTCGTTGGTTAGTTGGTTGATTTTTTTTTTTTTTTCTTTTTTTCTTTTTGCGGTATGTGGGCCTCTCACTGTTGTGGCCTCTCCCGTTGCGGAGCACAGGCTCCGGATGCGCAGGCCCAGCGGCACATGGGATCCTCCCAGACCGGGGCACGAACCCGTATCCCCTGCATCGGCAGGCGGACTCTTAACCACTGCGCCACCAGGGAGGCCCAGTTGGTTGATTTTTAATGATACATTTTAAAGATGCATTCCCTTAGGTTGAACTTTGTCTTTTGGTGCTTTACTGATCTGCTCTGTGGAGTATAATTACTTTCACGAACGTGCTCTGTGGGACATAAATAACATTACATAATATGAGCCTAGACCACGGTGACCAAGTTTGCTCCAATCCATTTATTCTTCTTTGCTCATCATGTGAATAATTTATTCCAGGAGGCAAGTGTGCACTTGGCATTTATCTACTATTCACTGGTAACATAAACTCTATTTAAGTTTGAAAATTCACAGTTAGACATTTTTTTTTAGTGAGGCAGTTACTAAACCAAGCAACACACTAGGGCTCACTACAAGTGTGAACATTAAGGATTCTGTCTTCTACTCTTTACAGTTTCTCTCTTCTGCTTTCCCTTTCCATTTTAAATAGGCTTTCTGAGCCACCATGCAGATAAATATCACCAGAGCAAAGCTGGGGAGGAAAGCAGAAGTTGGGGACGGGGCAAGGAGTTGGTCTCCACTAGCAAAGCCCACAGAGAGAGTGAGAACAAGAGTCAGCCTCAGAATGGCCAGGCAGGGAACCAACAGGGGCCCACTGGCCCAGGAAAGAAGCCCCCAGAAAATGGACCAGAAGCCAGGCAAAGAGGCAACTTAACAGGCCAGGAATGGTGAGCTGGCCTTGCTGACAAAAGGACCCATACACTTCTGGGTCCAGAACTATAATTCAGGCAGGCTGATCTCAAATATGAAATCTGGAAGCTCTTTGGGTGGAGGGTGCAGGCTCAGCCAGGCAACACCTGAGCAGCAATTATACCTATAGATATTGTGTGTTGAGTATTGAGCACGGGCCATATGCTGTGCTAAGAGCTTTATGTCTCATGGTCATCCTTATGAGCTAGTCATGGATGTTCTCTTTCTCCTTCTTTTGGGTCTTGGTTGAATGTACCTTCCTCACCCCCTTTCAAGAAAGCCTTGGCCAGGAAACTTTCTTTGGCCAACTATCATGAGTCAAATAGATGCACCACTTCTGGGTAGAAGTACTGAAAGGCGTTACATGATTCACCAGCTTCCCTCCAGCTGATTTGACAATCATGAAAACAAGTATCAGGATGGAGCTCCCAGCAGGCCAGGCAACTAAGATGTGGAAAATACCCTGCTGCTATGGATTGGATATCTGGATGCTTATGCCCCCCTCCACCCCAGCCGAATTCACGTGTTGAAACCCAATCCTCAATATGCTGGCATTTGGAGGCGGGGCCTTTGGGAGGTGATCAGGTAATAAGGCTGGAGTCCACATGAAAAAGATAGTCTTCAGAGAGCTCCCCCATCACCACCACCACCACCACCACCACGTGAGGACTCAGCAAAAAGATGGCTATCTATGAACCAGGAAGCAGGCCCTACCAGACACCAAATCTGCCTGTGCCTTGATCTTGGACTTCCCAACTTCCAGAACTGTGAGAAATAAATGTTTAAAATCCACCCAGTCTGTTATAGCAGATCAAACTAAGACACCTGCCAACATGCACAGGTGAGAAGAGTGAAGAAAAATTTCTTTTGTAGTACTTACTGAGCCCCTGCCATAAGGGGACTGTGCATCACTGGAGTATAGGCATGGACTGTCTCCATGAATCACCCAGTAAACCTGCAACTCCTTATGGAGGACTGTGAATGTACATCCTGGTGACTGTGGGTCCTTTGCCCAGGCCTATCTAACCAGAGCCCCACTCTTAACCACACTGTGGCAAAAGCTAACTGAACAAGCAGGAGAGAAAATAAGACATCCCCATCTCCATAAAGAGCATCAGGAACTTCTACACACACAACTGGCATCAGACCAAGTGGCTTAGCAGAGTAGTCACTGCAACTCTCTAACTTTGTGGAAAAAAAAAAAAAGTTAGTCAAGGCATATACCACCAAAGGACACCAGCCTAATGTTACACCCTCCCCTGGGATAGCCAAACTGTATTAAATGGTGACTCTCAAAGTGATCCAGCCCCAGGGAGGGCTGACAGAGCAGAGTGGGTTAGAGTTGAAAAAGTGGCCCCATGCTCCTCTTCTTTGCTAGATCATAACCTTCTCTTTTACATTATACCTAAAGTAAACATGGGATCCTACAGAGAATAAGACTTCCATTGTTTCCCAAACCTAATGCTTTCTAAAGCCATAGGCGTTATGAGGCAAACAGGAGGCAAAAGATTCTAAGAACCAAGACACTATTTGCAGCTAATAAGACAACATTCTACGCAGGGCCCAGAAATTTTACTTTTTCCTGAAATTTACAAGTAGAGCTCAAAATCTAGAATTCATGGTATAAACATAATTTCCTTGTATCTTCTAATCATGACTTAAGAATGGGAGAATTCCCTCACATACATTTATTTCTTAATGGGTATTCATCTTAAGTATCAACCAACCAACAACAGGAATCAAATTTAAAGATGGGTTGAATGTATTCCAATCCTTAATCATTCAATTTCTGTCATTTTTCTCTTGTCCAATCTGGGATTAGTCCTGTAGCCTTTAAACTAGAAAAGGAGAGGTAAACTATTCTCATTTTTAGCAAATTGAGTGGAAATATATTCTCTAGCTGTCACTTTACATTGTGTTATTGACTTTCAGATTAAGCAATGCCTCTGAAGTCTGGACAGAGTCCACACTCCGTTATTGGGATGACTGAATATGCGTACCATTTGAAGCCATAATTTATTTATGGCCTTAATACTGGATTGGCTTTTAAAGCTTGAGCAAAATAATAGGAGGCTGTTCTCATGCATATGATCTCCATTATAATTATTCATTTTTTAACATAATAAAAACGGCAGTCATCCATTTGATTAGACAGATCAAAGGGGTCAAACTACCATCTATCACCTTTGAATTTCACATGATACACTCATCCTAATCTCTGCAACATCTAAATCTGAAGGTGTCACATATGTTCAGAATGTTGTCTATCATAAAGTCAACATTACATTTTCATGCTTTGTGTGGCAATAACATACTGGGTTATATTTGTTATGGGTTTTTAGATTTCAAATATCTAATTAGAAATTAACATCAAACTACTTGAAACATCGTAGTGTAGACAACATAGGACAGATGAGCTTGAATGAATATAAAATTACACTGTTATGCTAATTTAATTTTTCATAGAACTTTCATAAATATTATTTCACTAAAATGTTTGTAGATGTTTCAAAGGGGCAAGAGAATATCCCAAAAAAAATTTCACTGGAAGCAAAGCCCCCTTTCTAACTGAAAGCAAGTGTACAGGAAAATATCAGAACAGAATACATGTTTCATGATATGTATTTGAGAAAGCAAACAAAACTGTTACTTTGATTTAAATAACAAAAGAGGTAATTTTTCAAAAAATAAGTACAAGGTTCTATTTTGGAGCATCTGAGTGAAGAAGAAAGCATAGATTCTTATGTGCAAACAACCAGATCTCACTTTCCTTCGTCTCTAAACCCTCAGCAGGCACTGAGCATCCTATACTCATCCACAAAGGTGAGGCTGCCGTGGCCCACCCTGTATGACTTAATACTTTCAGTGAAAATCTAAAAGCACACATTTAAGTATAATGTGTGCAATGTGCAATGTCTGTGACTCAAGGAGACATAGTCGTAAAAGGTGGCAGTATTGATTTTCAGTAAGAAAATAAAGGAACTAGACCGGCTAAAAGCACAAGCTGCAAATGAACACATATCAGAGTGACACTGAAATGAAGACATACTCTATCACCATCCTAAGGGTAGACCATTCTCCCTAGTACTAATAAAATGACATAAGGATCCAAATTACAGGAAGATGCTATTTGCCCCTCTTTAATAACCACAGGTTCCTTCGCTAATTCTGGAGCTTGCATTTTTAAACAGATACTGCTGCCTTTCAAACAACTTGCATCCTAGAAATCTCCTTCAGTTACTTCCATGGTCTTAAGGATCTGAGGCATCCATTTGATATTAGGAAATTGTCTCTACACACAAGACAGCATGCACCCCAATTCAAATCTTTAAACCTGCGCTTTCGGACTTGATCAGGCCCTAACAGAAAAGGCAAAGACCTTCCTTTCAGACTGGGTAAGAGAAATACTCCTTTGCCCTCTTCCTCCTGGGAAGCTAGTTGCTGCTGAAATGCCCAAGAGAAGAGAAGCGCGCGGAGTAGGGGGGGGGGGGGGGCGGGGGAGACGGGGGAGGGGTAGGTCCTTGCGGCGGTAGATGTGTGAGTTCCAGAAGTTCTTTCTATCATAATTGGTGATGTGACCCAAATACAAAGAAACCTCTACATTCCATTAACAGACTCAATTTGGATTATGCAGCTCCGCGGAAAGAAACGGCATTTTCTCTGTAGCCAGCTGTGCTGCCCTCGAGATAACTCTCTTAGTTTCATGTTAACATTTGGTTAAGGAGATGCTGATGGGTCA
The DNA here is from genome assembly GCF_025265405.1 of Mesoplodon densirostris. Classification (NCBI taxonomy): domain Eukaryota; kingdom Metazoa; phylum Chordata; class Mammalia; order Artiodactyla; family Ziphiidae; genus Mesoplodon; species Mesoplodon densirostris. The sequence continues at coordinate 129,481,707 of NC_082662.1, read as the reverse complement.
GATTTGACACTGTGAATCCACTAAACGCCGTTTTACAGGGACTTTTTCTCTCCTTAATGGCGAGCCCTAGGGGCTCGGCCCCAGCGCCAATAACGTTTCCGGCGAAACACGCACTCTTTGGGAGAGGGGGGTCCCCGATCGCCAGCCCCCACCCTCCAGCGGCGAGTCCCGGGAGCAGGGAGATCTGCTCTTCCTTTCTCTGTTTCTCCTTGCAATGTGCAAACCCCTCCCTAGCGGGGCGCAAGTCGAGAGGACCGCCACCTGCTCATCCCAGAGGATACGCTGCAGAAAACTCGAATGGATCGTGCGCGGACACAGGCTGGATGCCAGCGGCGACAACTTTACGGATTTGTTAATGTTAGTTCTGGACCGGGTAAAATAGCCCCAAAGACGCGAGCAAACGCCCCTCTAAAGGCCACTACCTTGCAACGCCGGCTCCTTGGAGCCACGCTGGGGCAGTTCCCCTTTTTGCTCACAAACGCACTGCGAACGACCCCCCCGCACTGGAAGCCCGGAGAGGTCGAGGTGTGCGCGGCCAGGCAGTGCGGAAGGGAACAACCCCGCCCCGCCCCTCCCCTCCCCTCCCCTCCCCTCCCCTCCCCTCCCCTCCCCTCTCCTCCCCGCAGCCCGCTCCTTCCCGGCAGGAAAGTGCTGGAGAGGCCCCGGGCGGGCGCAGGACCCGGACACCCCGGCCCCAAGCCGGGTCGCCGGCGGGGTCCCCGCGCCCGGCCCCGGGGCGCGCGTGTGGCAGGTGCAGGGCCGCGGTCGGGGGAGCGAGCCGCGCTTACGTGCTCCAGCTTGTCTTTCCTCCGGAGCCAGACGCTGGCGCTGTAGTCCTGCTGCTTGACGCTGCTGTAGAAGTTCGCGCCCACTCGGGTCAGGCTCGGCGAGGGCTCCTTGGGGCGGCTTTTCAGCCTCATCTGCTCAAAGCCCTCGTGGGGGGAGGCCGAGAGCCACTCGTGCTGCCGGATCTCCATCCTGACATGACCAGGCGGCGGCCGGCGCGCAGCGAGCTCGGGATGGGCGTGCGAGAAGCCGGCCGGGGCTGAGGGAGGAGCGAGCGGGCGCGGGCAGGGCGCGGGGAGCCGAGCGCGGGCAGGGCGGGGTGAAGCTGGCGGGGAGGGAGGGGGAGGAGAAGGAAAGGAGGGGAGGAGGGAGAGGAGAAAGATGGGGCAGGAGGGAGGCCGCGAGCTAGGGTTAGGCGCGAGGTGCGGGCGGCTGCGGTCCCGGGCGGGCGCTCAGCATGCCAGCCCCCGGCTGAGTGCGGCGGGAGGGGGCGGGGGCGGGGGAGGGGACGGCGGGAGGGGGGAGGGGCTGCGCGCGCCTGCAGGTTGGCGCAGTGAGGAGGCAGAGGGCTGCGAATTCGCCCGCCGCCCCTCCCCACGCGTCTAGGCCAGCGGCGGCCGGGCGGCGGACCTGCCTTCCGCAGCCTTCCCTCAGCCGGGCTCCGAGTCTTCCCCTCGCATTTTTACTTGAAAGCGAAGAGCAGCTGGAGAAGTCGGCGCTGTCTCCGCGCCCCCTCCCTCCTTGGCATCACCCCGCCTTTCCCCCACTCGCCGCCCCCGACCTCTGCCTCCCCTCTTTCTCAAAGTTCAGTAACTTCCAGCCTCAGGAGCCCATTTGTCCCACCCTGGGGGAATCCGAACAGAGGGTGTCCAGCAACCCCAGAAAATGGCCCCAAGGACGAGTGTCTTCTTGAGCCTGGCACGCTTTCCTTTGGAGGGTGTAGTGATGCAGACCCTCCCGGTGCGGTAGCCCAGCGGCGGAGCGTAGCTCCCAGCAGCCTTGCCCCTCGGCTCCTGGGAGGGCGATTCCGGACCCCTTCTGCAAATACTCCGCCTCCACTCCGTTCTGAAGGCTCTGGGGCCCGAGAGCCGTGCGGTTCTCTTCTTGGTTCGGGGCTCCCAGGGCCAGGTTTTACATCCCCAAAGCTTTTTACCCGGGCTTTCCCTCCCAGGCCCAGACTTAAGACAGGCTGCCTCGACGATTTTTTAGAAATAAGGCGGCATATTAATAATTAAATCTTAAATCTCTATCTTTTTCTATTTTTGAAATCAACGTTTTTCAAAGCATTCTTTGGTTTTCCAAAAAGCTGAATAACAACTAGTGTTAAGGATTTCTCAGGTCCATTTAAAAGCTTGTTAAATGTTTGAAAGCTAGTGAAGTGTAATGGAGTGTTTAAAGGGAGCCACAGATGGTAAACTGAACTCTCTAGCCCTTGGCAGAACTGTTCCCCAGAACTGTCCACCTTGCATTATAGTTTCAAAGAAAGACTTTCTGGGTTGGAATTTGATGAAGTTCTGTGAGGGCAAGCATTGTGTAGCATACCCCTTTAGAGTCTCCATATGAGAGGATGGTATTGTAGTAATAGTTGAAATAGAATCCTATGAGCAGTCAATTTGAGGATGAAGCAACTACATATAAACAACACACACAATTCTTGGTTATTCTAAATCGGTTTTCTTAGGAGCTGAATTGCATTGTGTAATGTGTACCCCAGTCTGTGGGTTATCTCTAAATCTCACAGTTATTTTGCAAGACACAGGTTATTCACCCCATTTTCCTGGTGAGGGAAGGAACTGAGACTCAGGCATGAATCACACTTCAAAGTAAGGATCTGAACCATGATTAGAAGGCTGCTAATGCTATACATTCCGCTGTCTTGTCTCTCATATTTTGCTATTACAATTTAGCTTTCACTGCTTTTGCTTTTTGAAGTATAAACATACAATTTAAATGGTTACAAGTATATATATATACATATATTTATATATCTTTCGTAATATTGGTGTTAGAAAAACCAGCCCTTCTGCAAAGGCTACCTCTGCTTTTTGCTCTATAAGATTACACTGTAGGTCATGTGATATAGCCAAACCTTGGCAAGTGACAGATTTCCAATTCAGAGTACTAATGAAATGTTCCACTGTAGTAGAATTTAAACAAATGGTTTCCATATCAAGTCAGGTTTTCATATTGAATAGATTTTTTTCTTCACTATACCTTTTTAGGGGAAAACACTGTAGATACTACTATCATTATTTTTTAAAGGAATAGACTGGTAGTATATGTGCTACAGGCCAACTACTTAATTGAGCATTATAATCAATTCATAGATTTTTTTTATGATCAAAAATATCAGGCAAAGCATAGATTTTGTACTGTTTCATATTTAATCTATTTAGTATACAGTGCCAGACATCAAAATGGATTCAACAATTTTAAATAAACCTGGGTGCAATCATATTCACAGTTTTTTTCTCTCTTGGATCCCTGTCCAAATTCATTGATTATGACATTCATATGGAATTTCCTGGTGGACCTTCGAAAGAGAATTTTACATGAAACTGAACTCAATTCAAACTGTTGTAGAGAAGACAATATTTCTGAAGATGGCCAATTACAATATGATGATCTTACACTAAAAAATATTATTGAAATGTATAAATATTGAATTTGTAATTAACTCCCATAGCACTTTTTCCTATACATTTTCATAGCTCTTATATGTTCTTAAGGCAGCATAGATGTTATGATTATCTATCCTATTAGTACCTTAGCTTCTTTCGGAACTGGGACCACACCTGATCCTTTACAGTGCTAAATGGTTTTCGTTTGATTTCAATAGACTTCAAGTTTATCTAATAAATGGAGATTAATCATTACTACCTCAAATGATTGCTACAGGGATAAAATTATATAATACATAAGAAAACACTGTATAAAGTATAGAGTACTATGTTTTTGTTATTAGAACATTAAGGCACAGGAATGTTCTTTATTTTATTCATTTTCATTGGCAGTTTATCAATTAAACTTGATTGCTTCTAATTAATCGTAGACTGCACTCAGCAACAAATTTGCATCTCATTAATATTTATATTCTATAAATATTTGGTATTGGTAAAGTCACTACTGGTATTTTACATAATACTTTCAAACTGTATAGAATTTTCAAGTAAAACATATGTGAGCCATCAACATCTATTGATTTCAAACTTAGATTTAGATACCATTGGCCAGAAATTGTTAACATTGTCTGAATTAAGGCTAGAGTAGGCTGAAATTATCAAGAAGTAATAGAGTATTTTATTAAGCCTTTCATAACAATAATAATATGTTACATTTCTGTAATATTTACATTTGTAGCATGTTTTCATTCCCTTTATCATGCTTACTTCATGGAAAAATTATCTGAAAGTAGTCTTGGTAATTGCTAACATCTCCGTTTTTTGAAAGGAGGAAACTGAAGCTCATGGAGATTAAATGACCTGCTCAAAGCCATGTATCTAATAAATCAGAATCTGGTCTACAAGCTGTGTTCACTGACTCTAAATAAAGGATTTTTTTTAACCACATAAGATCAAAATATCTCAAGTGAATACTCCTTAGTACTTAACGTTTTATTTTTTATGTGTTTATTTTTACTAAGTATTACCAGGTTTTATTAAAGGTTTATTACTGATGAAAAAAATCATTTCAATAATTAGACCTTCCTTGGTAGCGTGCATTATGTCCTCACTAATTACCCTCACGCTATGAAAAATCATATTAAAACATTGACCCCAGAGATACTCTATTCTTTATTGTCAAGTTGATCCAGCAGCTTAAGACTGCGTCACTTTAAAAAAAAAAAAAAAAAAAAAAACTTTATTTTTTAGAGCAGTTTTAGGTTCTTAGCAAAATTTAGGGGAAAATAGAGAAATTTCCCATATCTACCTGCTCTGCACATGTACAGCCTCCCTCATTATCAACATCACTCACCAGAATGGTACATTTGTTACAGCTGATGAACCTACATTGATACATCGAAATCACCCAAAGTCCAAAGTTACCTTAGGGTTTGCTCTTGGTATTGTACATTCTATGAGTTTGGACAAATGTATAAAGACATTATCCATCATTATAGTGTCACAGAATATTTTCAGGGCCCTAAAAATCCTCAGTGCTCCACCTATTCTCCTCCCCCCCAACCCACCCCCATGTAATTAGCCATGTAGTTGTTATTGATTAGTTATAAAGTGACAATGAGGATTTTTTAAATGTTAAGTTAAATTATTAACAAAGTGTATTTATCTGCATACAACCTTACTTTAGACTAATAGTTCTCATTTTTTTTCAGTGCCTACTTTGCTGGTCACTGTCATCAAATGTATTATATCATTTGTTTCTCACAAAAACCCTGCAAAGTAAATATAACCATTCCCATGTTTCAGATGAGGAAACAAAGACTCAGGAAGATTAACTTGCCCAAGAGACACAGCTAACAAGAGACAACACTATGGCTGAAACTCAAGGGTGGCTCAACTCTCAATACCGTCTCACAGCACAAACCTGTCTGGTCTTGCTTGGGCTCCTGGCATCTCTGCTGAGCTGAGAGCCCCATAGTGAGCTGCAAAGAAGCTGGTGAGTAGTGGGAGAAGTTGACTAGCCTCCAGGATGAGACCCTAGTAGAATGAGTTTATACTGTTAGAGGCTCACATCTAATTCACACAAGAAGAACAAAATCAGATACCTCTGTGATATTTCTGAGGGTTAAAAACATTGGTTCTATTGCCAACTCAGTTGAAAACAAACCTATAGTGAGACTTAATCAAAATGCTTTGCCTAATTGGATCTGTCAAGTTGCTATGGTTTAATCACAAAGTTGGCCTTTGCAGTGAGCACTGGACAGATAAATCATATCAACACGTGTGATTGGCTGTGTCACAAAGAATTAGCCAATGTCTATCCTGAGAAAAAAGTAAAGAGAATAGTTGAAAAGATTAACTGGATGCTTAGTACAACTAAAAGCTTCTGGGAGGAAAAAAAGTCTGAATTATCCTAATTCATAGTGTGGATGGATTAAATCAATCAGACAATTGCTTAAATTGCCACTTCATTTGGCCTTCATGCCTACAGCGATTGACCAGTGAATTAACATTTTAAAATCACCCTGACAGTCTAAATTCAATTATAAGTACCTGGGACAGTCTTTTATATGTCTCTTATGGTATCCAGTATAAAGTATGTCCAAATCAACAGTAAAAAAGGAAATATCTGATCATAATGTAAGTTACACCATAATTCTCACTCATTCCTAGAATCTCAAAACTAAAATCTAACCTTAAATAAAGTGATGTGAGAATGATGTATATTTACTGAATCTGGGCACCCATAAAGAATGTACTTTGTGTGGTTTCTTATATTTTTATTCTACCCTGGTAGTGATCATAGCTTTCTTTTACTTTTTGTTCTTTTTAGGAACCCATTGTTATTGACATCAATAATATAGAATTAGTAAAGGTCATAAAAGTATTTAGACACCTCTGACATCCCCCACTTGTTCATCTGTGCTAAAAAGGAATTTACTGGCTTCGTAGATATTCAGTATTCCTGGAAATTAGAGTAGTTTTTTTCTGTAGTAAATCACTTAAACAAATATATGCTGATGTGTACCATCTCAATGCTTGTCCAAGTTCACTGTTGATAGCTTCTGTACATTATGCAATATCTTTTGAAGGTAAAATGTAACATATTCAGTACCCAACAATGAAATTCATAAAGCTTGGAGCTAAATTTTATGCTCAGTTGCTGGAGAATTTGTTGGTCTTAGGTTTTCTAAGCCCCTGATGTCCTTCTCCCAGGTTTTCTAAGCCCTGATGTCCTTCTCCCACTCCTTATTATGTGGTTCTAGTTCTTTGCCCTTGTTCTAATGATGTTATCTTTCTAATCTTTGTTTTTTTGCAAATAACTTTGTTAAATGTAGGCAGAGAATAAATAATAGATGAAGAATTAGTTAATCTGTCATGAACCAAGACTGCCTGTCAACATGTCAGTCTGACGGATTTGTTTCAAGTTGCAAAAACTATTAAAGTGATATACAAAGATGGACAGTACACATTAAATATCTTTCATTTCCCTCTTTGAACATTTCTATTCTAGTTATGCTCAAGTCACCCCAGTTCTTTCCAAAATTGCATTCCTTTTAGCAATTTATGTGTACTAGGCCATGGAGACACAAGATAAAACAAAACAATGTTAAAAATTAGTTAAACTTCATCTGGTTGGAGAAGCAGACAGGTGAATGTTATAACACAGCTCCAGGTGCATGGGAACCAGGAGAAGGATGAACTGGAGAAAATGACCCAAAACAGTATGGAGGTTCCTTAAAAAACTAAAAATAGAACCACCATATGACCCAGCGATCCCACTACTGGGCATATACCCTGAGAAAACCATAATTCAAAAAGAGTCATGTACCACAATGTTCATTGCAGCTCTATTTACAGCAGCCAGGAATTGGAAGCAACATAAGTGTCTATCAACAGATGAATGGTTAAAGAAGATGTGGCACATATATACAATAGAATATTACTCAGCCATAAAAAGAAATGAAATTAAGTTATTTGCAGTGAGGTGGATGGACCTAGAGTCTGTCATATAGAGCGAAGTAAGTCAGGGAGAGAAAACAAATACCGTATGCTAACACATATATATGGAATCTTAAAAAAAATGGTTATGAAGAACCTAGGGGCAGGACAGGAATAAAGACGCAGACATAGAGAATGGACTTGAGGACACAGGAGGGGGAAGGGTAAGATGGGACGAAGTGAGGGAGTGACATGGACATATATATACTACCAAATGTAAAATAGATAGCTAATGGGAAGTAGCCTCATAGCACAGGGAGATAAGCTCGGTGTTTTGTGTCCACCTAAAGGGGTGGGATAGGGAGGGTGGGAGGGAGATGCAAGAAGGAGGAGATATGGGGATATAGGTATATGTATAGCTGATTCACTTTGTTATACGTCAGCAACTAACACACCATTGTAAAGCAATTATACTCCAATAAAGATGTTTAAAAAAATTAAAAAAATAAGATTCTAAAAAGAAAATGTGGTTACACATTCAGATGATCTTAGCAGGGAGGTAGAGTTTAGCTTTGCTGAATTGAACTCAGAATTTCAACTTGACAAATATGTATTGAATTTCTAGTCTGTACTTAGAGTTTGGTAACCACCATGAGAATTCAAAATTTGGAGAAATCGGGCTTCCCTGGTGGCGCAGTGGTTGAGAGTCCGCCTGCCAATGCAGGGGACACGGGTTCGTGCCCCGGTCCGGGAAGATCCCACATGCCGCGGAGCGGCTGGGCCCATAAGCCATGGCCGCTGAGCCTGCGTGTCCAGAGCCTGTGCTCCGCAACAGGAGAGGCCACAACAGTGAGAGGCCCGCGTACCGCAAAAAAAAAACAAACAAAAAAATTGGAGAAATCATAAACCCTAATGTAAATGAACTTACAATCTTAAAAATAGACAAACTCTAATGAAACCACAGGTAACATGAGATTATGATCAAATGTTAAGAAATGATCAAATGTCAAGAAATAAAATACTAAATCAGTAGTTTCCAATGAGGCATTGAAAAATACACATTCCCAGAGTTTTTATGCTGTTGAAGAATAAACATTCCCAGAGTTTGGGGTATATAACTTGGATGAGAAGGTTTGGAAACCTTGGTTTGGAAAATCCAGTAGGTTGTAGATAAGAAGCTGGTTCTTACTGTCGTTTAACAGAGTTAAACCTAAAATAAAAAGGTCTGATTAGAAGAGAGATATTAATTTATCTGATGTAGCTAAGGTGTTGACTGTGGAATAGGTGCATGTTCAGGATATCTTCTGAAAGCTCACCAGCTGAATCTGACACATACCTGGACTGAGGGTTATAATTCGGTTGTACTCCCAGCTTCAGAATGAAAAGGTAAGCTCTGCAGGCTTCAGTCTCTTTATTGGGAATGGATTTGTAAGAAATATGTTACACTTAACATCATAGTAACAGGTGCATGCAGTTTCCTCCCTTTTAATCCTGTTACTGTTATCCAATTACTTATTTTACAGATATAGATGCATAAACTATAACTCTACTATAATAAACCATTAGTATACTTAAGATTTTTCCAAAAGATTGTTCGACTAGAATTTTGTAGACAGAAAAAAAATGAATTATGGTAAAGTATTTCCTAAAATCCTCAGTTACTCCTGAATATGTACACTTCCCAAAGTCTTGACAGAGAATCTCAAAGCCAATATATACAGTTTGAGAGAAAGGCAATCAAAACTTTTAGGTGCTCTAAGAAGAAAGCTCCCTGGCTTACACTCATCAGACATGACAGTGTTCATCTACCTGCAAGTGATGGATGAGGGAGGCTATAAATTCCAGCAAAGGAATAGGAAGCCCGGTGAACCCAGCGGGGAAGGAACAAGCTATAACTAGAAAACCTGGCCAAGGAGTCCCTTAGTGTGCATGAGAGACAAAAGGACTCACACATCTCCAGACCAGGAACTCAGATAGAAAAGGAGGGGAGGATAAGAAACAAGTTAACAAAATCAGGTATCAGCAGCTAGGTAAGAACCTGCATAGCAAACACAGAAGGAAAACTGATTTTGCTGATTAGTGGGTCTAGTAAATCGAATGTAAATTGTCATGAAACAGTTCAGAAAAAGACAAAATTGCAACAAGCCAGCTGGAGTTACAAAGAATCATCGCTTCTATTTATGATTTTATTATGAGAAATAAAATGGTATGTGATTTATATAAACTCTCTTTATGATTCACCCTGTCACACTCTTCGTATGTGAGGAGAGACAGAGCCCAACCTGAGACATCACTTTCCACACCCTTCCTATCCCCAAAGATCCTTGCCTGGATCTTTCTAAAACCACAGGAGCTCTTTATTCAGGAGGGGAGCAAGGTGTTGTTTTTGAAGTATAGTTAATTTACAGTATTGTATTTGTTTCAGGTGGACAGCATAGTGAAGCAGGGTTGGTTGGTTGGTTGGTTGGTTTGCAGATTGTATTCCATAATAGGCTATTACAAGTTATTGGGTATAATTCCCTGTGCTATATAGTAAATCCTTGTTGGTTATCTATTTTACATATAATAGTGTGTATCTGTTCATCTCATGCCCCTAATTTGTCCCTCCCCCACCCTTGGTAACCATAAGTTTGTTTTCTATGCCTGTGAGTCTGTTTCCATTTTGTATAGACATTAATTTGTAATACTTTTTAGATTCCACATATAAGTGATATCACATGGTATTTGTCTTTCTCTGTCTGACTTATTTCACTAAGCATAACATTCTCTAGGTCCAGCCAAGTTGCTGCAAATGGTAATATTTCATTATTTCTATGGCTGAATACTAGTCCATTGTGTATGTGTATACACCACATATATATATATATTATATATACACCATATGTATATATATATATATACCACATCTTCTTAAGCCATTCATCAACAGATGGACACTTAAGTTGCTTTCATATCTTGGCAATTGTAAATAGTGCTGCTGTGAACATTGGGTGCATGTATCTTTTAGAATTAGTTTTTTTGTTTTTTCTGGGAACATAAGGAAGGGAGCAAGTTTGAATGTTTACTCCATGCCAGGCACTGTGCTAAGACCTTTGTATACATTCTCATTTAATCCTCACAGTAATTTACTACTACCTCCATTTCATATTCTAGAAACTGTGGCTTCAAGAGGTTAAGTGAAGTGCTCAAGGTCACATAAAAGTAAGTGACAGAACTTGGAATCCAACCCAGGGTTCCTAACATGTATTCTACTGTAATCATTAAATGAGTAGAAAGCATCTGTGCACTTTCTCCCTGTTAAACTCAGGCTGTGGAACCATTCTTTCCTTGCTCATAGAGGACACTTCTAACATGTTTCATAGTTTATTTTTATCATTTTTTTTTTAATTTTAGGAAGATTCAGTCTAAGAATCACAGTACTCCAGTTTTGCATGCAGTTGACAGTTCTTCTGCTCTCCCTGGAAACCTGCACTTGGGTAGGGAGGCTGCTCCACCTCCTCTACCACTTGGTAACCACTGCTTGTGGCCCCTCCAGGTCAGGCGTTAGAATAAAGAATGTTGCAGGTTGGGTTCCCCAGGACGCAGACTCTAAAATGGAGATTATTGTGCAAGGACAGCCTTGGGGATTAACATCTGTGGAAGGGAGGGGGCAAAGGGAGAGGCCGATCAATCCCAACAAAGGCTTCAAATGACCCAATGGGGAGCTCTGGAGCTGGGGTGGCCCTTCAACTTGGCCTGAGTTGGAATAAGGGGCTGGTAATTCATTTGTACCCCATGTTGATCAGTCTTTGTATGGGCTACCACCCTGGAAAGAGCTGTGACCTTGGGCAAGGCAGTTTTCTTTGGCTGAGGTAGTCCCCAAAGAAAACTGACAGCTGAGGGCCATCTTCAGGTAGCACTCCTGAAAGCTGAGGGAATAAGCCTTTCTTTGCTGAAGAGGGTCTCTATGGCATACCACAGCTTCCACTACAGGGAGCAATGGTAAGAGGGAAGGAACATCTTCCTGGCCAGATGGTTATCTGGCCCTGATGTTCCTTGCGTGTAGCAGATACCAATGCTGATTGTTTTCCTCTCATGGGTGAAATTTGGAGGGTTTTTTGAAGGTCTTCTTGTCACTAAGGATCTCTCTCCTGCAGTTCTTATGTTGGTGATGAACACTCAGGGGAGCTGCTTAAAACTTCCCTCTGAGCCCCCTTCCATCCTGGCTTCCTCAGGTCCATTCTCTGCTGGGTCATTTCACCTCCCAAGCTGGCTTCTTGGGCAGAGCGTTCAAAGATGACAAATGCCAGAAAAACCTCCACCGTTAGCTCATAAAATCAGACATCCTTGTCCTTCCACTCCAGACATGTAGGACTTTTCAGTGCAGCCCTGACTTTGTGTTCTTCAAGAGGAAGACATGACCTTCCATTTGTAGACTTTCCCAGGAAGGGATTGGGTACTAGGTCCATTGTCCCCCAAGCCCCAGGGATCACCCCTCAAGTTCCCAAACTGGTTCTCTGAAGACCCCTCACTTGGCTTGAGGTGGCTGGAGAAAACATCCCTTCCCTGATAAATCTTCACCACCTGGCTTCTTTAACCTGTCAATGAATTTTCTGCCTTTTCAAGTCTAGTTTAGAAATATGGGCTAAAATGATGGGCTAATCTAGAAGAATCATTTTTGAAGTTGGCTGTTGCAAGGCTGGTCTAGCACCTTAGGAGTCCTTGGCCTCTATGGCATTACTCTTTTTTAAAATTCTTTATTTTTATTTATTTATTTATTCATTTATTTATTTTGTGTTTTGGCCATGCTGTGTATCATGCAGGATGGTTCCCTGAACAGGGATCGAACCCGGGCAACTGCAGTGAAAGTGCGAATCCTAACCATTAGACCACCAGGGAACTCCCTTTGGCATTATTCTTAATCAATATCTTTGTTGATATTCGGAGACATTCAGACAACCTTTAGCATGCAGTCTCATTAGACTGCCTTTCACTTTTCTGCCCAGGGCCTGAAAACCCTCTTTGGTTCTAATGCAAGGAGGAGTATTTAAAGGTCATCCATAGGAAGGAGGGAAGGAAGGCAGATAACATGGTGAGTAACTAGGGAAAATACATCCCCAACAAGCAGATTTTTCTCCCAAGTGCTGTCCCTACCAAAACTAATGTTGTATGTCATGACCAATAGGATTTTGACAAAATAAATGATAAGGCATGACCCAAGTGCTCCATGCTGAATGTAGTACCATGTCATCACTTATTTAACTTAGAATGAACCCCAGCTGTCAAAAATTGTCCCAAACTGCTTAAGCACAGACCTGACAGAAGTTCCTGCAAGCATCACACTCCAACCAACTACTGGACTTAGTACTGAGTTTGGGAATTAATTCCTATCTAATCTTTATTTAGTGTATCTCTAATAATGTCACATTTTTATGACCCATTTATGAATCAATACAGAAAAAAAAAATTCAGTGTCTATTTTTCTAACAAATTATGTCCAAATGTTTTGATAATGATGTTTTCAGCTTAACAAAATGAGGAGCTTGGACTTTATGTGGCAAAAATATGTATGCTACCATATAAGTCCAGCTCCATTCTCCTCCAATGTCTCCTCTGGGAATGAACCTGGTTGTGTTCTCACTTTTCATTTGCATCCACCAAGGAATGCTTCTATTTTCTAGCCATGAAATGCTTGATCCCAGAAATCTTGTGTGATGCCATATGAAAGGTGACATCCATGCAGGCATCCCCTATGGTGAGGCAGACAGAGACAGAGAGCCCATCTATTCTGCAATAAGATGAACAGGGATGTGCCTAGGATGGATACCATATAATCCATACACTGAGTACTTCTACATTTCTATCCCTTCAAAATAACACTCCCTTTATTTTCACATGTCACACTTTGAAGACAAAGAGCCTGAGCAATATCCCTGAGCAAAGATACTTATGTGTTCTTTTCACTTGATGATTTGCCCCCAACCATCTGGGCCATGCTTTCACTCTGCATTTTGAGAAGAGTTAAGGTCTGCTCTGTACTTTCCCTGGCTGTGACAACCAATTTTCACAAGGTTACACAGTCCATACCAGTGCAGTATAACCAACATCATAACCCTGTTCAGATATATAAATATTAAAATATACTAAAAGGAGTGTCAATCCAATAACTGGTAGGAGCTTAAATAGCTTTGAATACCAAGAGCTTATTGCTATTACTAAAAAGTACCTGAGTTTTTATACTCTCCATTCAATTCTAATAATTCCTCTGGGACTTAGCAGAGAATCAGTTCAATTCTCACATTGTGAATCAGTGTGTTAAAAACACCCGAAACATTGCCCCCAGTCTTCTGGCTTAGGCAGGGGTAAAGTCAAGGAGGATTTGGGGCAACATCTTCTATATATTAGAAAAGTCCTTAAGGGGGAGAATCAAGATGGTAGAGTAGTAGGAAGTGAAATTACCTCTTCCCACAAATACATCAAAAATACATCTAAAAATGGAACAATTCTCACAGAACACCTACTGAACACCAGCAGAAGTCCTCAAACAACTGAAAGGACAAGAAAGATCTCCATGTAACTGGTAGGATGAAAGGAAAATAAAGAAGAAAAAGAGGAAGCAGGACAAGACCTGTGCCCCTGGAAGGGAGCTGAAAAAGAAGAAATGTTCCTGCACCCTGGGAAGCCCCCTCACCAGCAGGGAGATCATCTGGAACAGAAAAGGAATTTCAGAGGCTAAAGAGGAGAGAGCAACAACTGGTTTGTGACAGGCAGAACAGAGAGAGACCTACACAGATGGTACATGCTACCACTCTGCGCATGCCAGCCTGAAATGTGCATCCACTGGTGAGGGTGGACACTAGGTGCTGAAACTCGGAGCTTAGAGGACAGACCTAGAGAGAGAGATGCTGTTGGCTGCATGGACACAGCCCGAAGGGGCTGGAGTCTGGTACAGCTGCAACCAGGGGTGTTTGTGGAAGAAGCCAGGACTTGCCATAGAAGGGAAGCATCATAGTTAAGTGATTGGGAAGAGAGGGGTGGGACTGCCATTACAGCCTCTTTCTCCCACCTCCACAGTCTCTGGGAGAGTGCACCTCAGCTGCCTCATAGGCAGGCTTCGGTGCCAACCACCGCCTCATCAGGCCCCAGGAGCAGATGCCAATGGGTTGCCCACATAAAGAGGCAGGGCTGAAACCACAGCTGAGCCCCAGGGGCCATGCAACTTCAGAAGCAGGGCTGAAATCTCTCCCTGTGGCTGCGTGAGCCACTTATTTACACCTCCCCTGCCGGCTTTGTAAATTCAACACCTGTGGGACATCCAAAAGGACAATAGGTGCCCTCCAATGACTGGTCTGGCCTTAGCAGCTGTGGGCTTTGTGGGTGCATGCACATGGGGACTGGGCTGGGCTAGGGTCTGAACTGCCTCTATAGCTCCCACAATGGATCCAGGTGCAGGACTACTGTGACCTGGCACCTGACTTCAGTGGATCTGTGCTGGTGACCTTATGAAAATGACACCTGAGAGGCACCAGGGCCAACTGCTGGCATTCCCACGGTTGAGGTGGGGCCAAGGAAAAGTGCCGACAAGAATGTATTTTGTGAGCTTGCACAATGGGTGAAAGGTGACTCAACAGAGCACACTCATCAGTGAACAACTCCAGTGGATGAATACTCAGTGGCTCCTCTCCCAGTGGGAGCACTCCAATCCTGCCTACCTCACACCTCAGCTCAGAAACAGATCTGGGGGCTTCTACTGTAACAACTAAGGAGCAGATCCTGCCCCTAACAGGACAGTGACAACCACAGAGCAAAGAGGAGGCCCTGCTCAACATCCAGTGCAGGGTCTGGTCACCACAACACCAGTCACACCTCTTATCAAGGGGATAATGGCCAACATTCACTGAGGAAAGAGGTGGCAGGCATCCATACTAAAGATAGCTTTTACACGAAAAATATTAAACCCATTCAGGCTACATAGGGACATTCTCACATAAAACTAGCCCTCCGATACCACAGTAGATAATTGTTTCTCCTAAACTCATAGAGCAAGAGAAATATAAGTAAAACGAGGAACCAGAAAAACCACTCCCAATTAAAAGATCAAAAGAATTCTCCTGAAAGAACAATGAAACAGACCTCTTCAGTCTAATCGATACCAAGTTCAAAAAGGAGATAATGAAAATACTGAAGGAATTAAGAAAGGCTATCAACAGAAATGCAGATTATTATAAAAGAAACTAGAAACCATAAAGAGGAACCAAGAAAAACTAAAAGATTCATTTGTAGTGATGAAAGATGAACTAAAGGCAATGAATAGCAGAATGAATAATGCAGAAAGACAAATAACTGATCTGGAAGATAGAATAATGGAAATCACCTAATCAGAACAGAAGACAGAAAGCCAAATGAAAAAAAAAATGAAAGCAATATAAGAGACCTATGGGATAATATAAAGCATGCCAATCTACACATAATAGGGATTCCCAGAAGGAAAAGAAAGAGAAAAGGGGGTTGAAAATGTATTTGAAGAAATTATGGCTGAAACTTCCCAAACCTAAGGAAAGAAACAGATATCCAGGTACAGGAAGCACAGAGGATCCCAAACAAGATAAACCCAAACAGACCTACACCAAGACATATTATAATAAAAACTGCAAAAGTTAAAGAGAGGGTTCTGGGGCTTCCCTGGTGGTGCAGTGGTGAGAGGCCACCTACTGATGCGGGGGACACGGGTTCATGCCCTGTCCGGGAAGACCCCACATGCCACCGAGCGGCTGGGCCCGTGAGCCATGGCCGCTGAGCCTGCGCGTCCGGAGCCCGTGCTTCGCAACGGGAGAGGCCACAACAGGGAGAGGCCACAACAGTGAGAGGCCCGCGTAATGCAAAAAATAAAAATTAAAAAATAAATAAATAAATAAAACAATACTAAACCTATCCTAAAGAAAATATTGAAAGGTCTTCTCTAAATATAAAAGAAGTAAGGATCTATAGGAAAGGGAAAATCACAACCAAAAGACACTACCAGAAAAGAAAATTACAAGCCAATATCTTTGATGAATATAGATGCAAAAATTCTCAACAAAATATTAGCAAACTGAATCCAACAACACATAAAAAAGATACACCATGACCAAACTGGAATCATTCTGGGATCACAAGGATGATTCAATATACACCAATCAATCAATGTGATACACCACATCAATAAAAGAAAAGACAAAAACCACATGATCATCTCAATAGATTCAGAAAAAGCATCAATAAAATTCAATAACCATTCATGATAAAAATCCTTACAAAAGTGGGTGTAGGGGGAACATATCTCAACATAATAAAATGTTTTATGACAAACCCACAGTCAATATAATACTCAATGGTGAAAAGCTGAAAGCCTTCCTGCTAAAATCTGGAACAAGACAAGGATGCCCACTCTCACCACTTCTCTTCAACATAGTATTGGAAATCCTATACACAACAATCAGACAAGAAAAACAAATAAAATGTATTAAAACAAGTAGGGAAGAGATAAAATTGTCATTATATGAAGATGACATAGAACTATATACAGAAAATCCTAAAGACTCCACACATAAATGACTAGAACTGCTAAACGAATTCAGCAAGGTAGCAGGATACAAAATTAACATAATGAAATTGGTTGCATTTCTTTACACTAACAATGAAATAGCAGAAAGGAATGTAAACAAAAAATTACTTTAAAAATCACATCAAAAAAATTAAAGTACTTAGGAATAAACCTCACCAAGGAGGTGAAAGACTTATATGCTGAGAACTACTAAACTTTAATAAAGGAAAATGAAGATGATTCAAGGAAATGGAAAGATATCCCATGCTCTTGGATTGGAAGAATTAATATTGTTAAAATGGCCATACTACCCAAAGCAATCTACAGATTTAAAGCAATCCCTATCAAATTACCCATGACATTTTTCACAGAACTAGAACAAATAATCCTAAAATTTATATGGAACCACAAAAGACCCAGAATTGCCAAAGCAATCCTGAGGAAAAGGAACAAAGCAGGAGACATCACCCTCCCAGACTTCAGACAATACTACAAAGCTACAGTAATCAAAACAATATGGTATTAGCACAAAAACATATGGATCAATGGAACAGAAAAGAGAGTCCAGAAATAAACCCACACACCTATAGACAGTTAATCTTCGACAAAGGAGGCAAGAATATACAATGGAGAAAAGACAGTCTCTTCAGCAAGTAGTGCTGGGAAATTTGGACAGCTGCATGTAAATAAATGAATCTAGAACACACCCTCAGACCATACACAACACTAACACAAAATGGTTTAAAGACTTAAATATAAGACCAGACACCATAAAACTCCTAGAAGAGAACATAGGCAATACATTCTCTGACATAAATCGTACCAATGTTTTCTTAGGTCAGTCTCCCAAGGCAATAGAAATAAAAGCAAAAACAAAAAAATGGGACCTAATCAAAAGCAAAAATAAACAAATGGGACCTAATAAAACTTATAAGCTTTTGCACAGCAAAGGAAACTATAAACAAATGAAAAGATATCCTACAGAATGGGAGAAAATATTTGTAAATGATGCGACTAACAAGGGCTTAATTTCCAAAATATACAAACAGGTCCTACAATTCAATAACAAAAAACAAAAAATTCAATCAAAAAAATGGGCAGAATACCTAAATAAACATTTCTCCAAAGAAACATACAGGTGGTCAATAGGCACATGAAAAGATGCTCATCATCGCTAATTATTAGAGAAATGCAAATCAAAACCTCAGTGAGGTACCACCTTACACTGGTCATAGTGGCCATCATTTAAAAGTCTACAAATAATAAATGCTGGAGAGGGTATGGAGAAAATGGAACCCTCTTACACTGTTGTTGGGAATGTAAATTGGTGCAGTCACTATGGAAAAACACTATGGTGCAGCCAGTATAGAGATTCATCTAAAAACTGAAAATAGAGTTGCCATATGATCCAGTAATCCTACTCCTGGACATATACTCAGACAAAACAATAACTTGAAAAGATCCATGCACCTCTATGTCCATAGCAGCACTATTTACAATAGCCAAGACATGGAAACAACCTAAATATCCATTGACAGATGAATGTATAAAGAAGATGTGGTATATATGTACACACACACACACACACACACACACACACACACACACACAGGAATATTTCTCAGCCATTAAATAAAGAATGAAATAATGCCATTTGCAGCAACATGGATGGACCTAGAGATTATCATACAAAGCGAAGTAATTCAGAAAGAGAAAGACAAATACTATGTGATATCATTTGTATGCGGAATCTAAAATACAACACAAATGAACATATCTACAAAACAGAAAGAGACTCATAAACATGGAGAACAGACTTGTGGTTGCCAAGGGGGAAGGGGGTGGGGGAGGGAAGAATTGGGAGTTTGGAGTTAGCAGATGCAAGCTGGTATACATAGGATTGATAAACAACAAGGTCCTACTGTATAGCTCAGGGATCTCTATTCAATATCCTGCAGTAAACCATAATGGAAAAGAATATGAAAAGAATATCTATATATGTATAACTGAGTCACTTTGCTGTGCAGCAGAAATTAAACACAACACTGTAAATCAACTATATTTCAATAAAATTAAAAAAATAAAAGTCCCTAAGTGAAATACAAGACATATTGTATTATAATCACCATTAGAAATAGTGTGGATAATAATACCATACATTGGAGTAGTACTTTAGGTTTTAAAATGACTTTTACATATCACTCCACAATGCATAATTGGGCAGCTCCATAAATATGCTAGAAACCCCCTCCCCAATAACAACAAATGTGTTATTGGGCAGAGTATGTAGGGGTAACTAGCTCCACCATGTGTCACAGGAAAAAATATCTGATTGCCACTGACCCCATTCAACTAAGAGTCCCAAAGAATCCAAACCTGAGCAGAGGAAACCCAGTCTCTCTCCTACTGTGACTTTTCTCTCATCCATCAGCAGGAAGTGTCGACCCATTCACTGATGCTTTAGTTTTGTTACATCAGCCTTGCTTACATATGCACAGATATTTCTTGATCCATTCATTTCCTTGGCCAGCAGGAAATAACAAATGGCAAATAAGAAGAAGCTATGTGCAGCCAACCCAGACTATCAAATCAGCAGGGTCAAGAAACAATTAGGTGGTTTGCACTTGCCAAATACCCCTAGTTCTCAAAAGTTAAAACCAAAGAGCAATGATAGTCACAGGTACTGACCACATTCAAGTAAAACCACCATCTAGAAGTCACAGAAAAACAGATTCCATCTTCTGCCTATTCTCCTAGCACAAAGAAGAAGTGGGGGAAATCACTCTCTATGATAGTCAAATAAATGATTCCAGGTGGTAAAATTAGAACATTTTATCACTCAAGTATTACAATCATCATGAGATCTACCATGTTGAAACAGAGAGGGAAGGAAAAGTTCACAGCTGGTGGGTTGGTAGAGATTGCAATACCTCTGCTGTAAACAGTTGCATAAATTTTGACTCAATGTGAAGATAAGTTACAGGTGTATATCCTATTCTCTATAGAAGGTAAAACATGCAGGAGGAGGAAGAAGAGAGAAAATGATAAGAGGGGCAGGCAGAATTTCATGATTGATATCATAATATGTTTTACATTATGTTATGCTGACCAAAGGGAGTGATGTATTCTGTTTCTTCCTAGAAATAGCTCAGGGTAAAGGAAGGCTGCTTAAGGATAAAAGGAAAAAGCAACAAAGACCATATGCCTGGTACAAGCTTATCACATGAGAGATAAGTTCTCTTTCTTTCCTTCTTTCCTTCCTTCCCTCCTTCCTTCCTTCCCTCCTTCCTTCCTTCCCTCCTTCCTTTCTTCCTCCCTCCCTCCCTCCCTTCCTTCCTTCTCTCCCTCCTTCCTTTCTTCCTTCCTTCCTCCCTCCCTCCTTTCCTTCCTTCCTTCCTTCTTTCCTTCCTTCCTTCCTTCTTTCTTTCCCTCCTTCCTTCCTTCCTTCTTTCCTTCCCTCCTTCCTTTCTTCCTCCCTTCCTCCCTCCCTCCCTCCCTTCCTCCTTCCATCCCCCTTCCCATCCTCTTTTTTTTTCTTGTATTATTGGAAAAAATCTAGGAACCTGTGGATTTTAAACCCCAAGATTTTCATTGTTTCCTTTATGTCTCATAGCTTAGAACTTAGAATAATTTTCAAAGATCTCCTTTCTTTTCATTTATAAGTCATTTCTTTTTATTTGCCGAACTTAGAATAATTTTCAAAGATCTCCTTTCTTTTCATTTATAAGTCATTTCTTTTTATTTGCCTCTGCCTATCTTCTCATCTCTTTTTGCAGACCTCTTGGTGAAGCAATTTGAAGTCCATGGGTAGACTATTCAGGCAAAAAAGGAATGAAGTTAATTTAAGAGACTCAAGAAAAATCCTCTAGTAAAAATACTTCAAAAGGGATTCCCTGCTAGGTTATATTACTTCCTTCTCAGAGTCCCTCTGGGAATACAAATGGCACCTACGAAATTACCATCATTTACCAGAAGAAACTACACAAAGCATCTAATTTTATGACATGCCAGGAAAGCACAGAGCAATGTGTGAATATAAGCAGTGTGAAGTCAGCTTTAAATTGTAGTACTTAGTTTTTAGAGTCATTCATAGTGTTCTGGTCCACTTGGACAGGAAATATATATCAAAAATTCAATACTCACTATGATGATATCATAGTAATAACATTTATCTTAGTTTGAATGTAATAGTTCTCCAGGTCAGGACCCAATCATGAAGAATATTGGAGTTCTAACTTCAGGGCTAAATTTTACTTGTAGAGTCTTATACTCTAGGTTTGGTGTATAGGCAGTGTCAGGCTAGAGCTGGCACCTACAGGCCTGAGGGGTAGTTGTGCACATCTCCTCCCAAATCCATGTTCAGTGACTTCAGGCTGGTAACTCAAAATCAGCAATGATGGGAGTGTTTACACTATGGAAATCAGCAAATATGGACTCCCCCTACCATCATCTCCCTGCTTCAAGAGCTGGTTGTTAAACATTCACCAGACACCACTGCACACAGGAAAAGAAAAAAAGAGACAAATATGGCTCATTTTCCTACTTCATTACAATGCAACAGTCCTATTTCATCAATATGTTAGTTTATGTTTTGCAAGGATATAGCTGAAAACCAGCATGTTGTTTATCTGGCTGGAAGATTTGCTCCTGATGAAAATGCAAAAGAGAACAAGACACTCTCTGGGATATTCTGTTGATAAGGAGGTTAAGTGGCTATAGCATTTACCTTGCCTGTCCCTATGCAGGGGAATCAGTAAAAGAGAGGAGGAAATGTGACTGTTGTAACCAGTGTCACCTTTGCTTCCTGAGAGCTGACCTCAGGCACTGCACACTGGGGTTCTATCCCTGTGTGAAACAAGATGCCTTTTCTCAAGACCCTCTGTCACAATATTGCTCATTTAGCTCCATACTGTTTTTACCTTTGTTTTTATCACTTCCATTTTCTCTGAAAATAAACTCAGAGACTCACAGATGAACCTTTATCCTGTTAGCATATAACACTTTAACAGTCTTCAGCAATGCCCCTGGACTCTAATCTTTTAAGTTTCTTACACAAAAACCTGAAGACATTTGGAAATAATAGAGACAAAAGATCAGAATCTTGGGATGGAATGGCCAAAATAGATAAATTGGAATACACCAGTGCTTTAAGAATTATCTGTAAAAAGGAAAAGAAAAAAAAAACTTCAATTGTATTTGGCTTCCAAGAGTTAAACAAATTGCCCTTGGAGAGAGATATAAGGAAGGTTGAGGGCAGGTGATGGTGTGGAGGCCACGGGGGACCCACAATTAAGGTTTATTTGACCTAGAGGCAGTTATCAGTAAAGGAAAACCTGATGTCACACAACCTCTTTGTCTGAAGCTTAACAAGCAGTTCTCCCTTATGTAAATCCCACCGGAAACAAGTGCAAGGAATGTGTCTTCACAGATGTCTCCCAAAGCATGTCCCCAGCTCAGGGATCATTAGTGATTGTAATAGGTAGTTTGGGATTTGTTTTATGTACAAGAACAAAGGTTTTTTTTTTTTTTTCAATTTTGCAAAGCTGAGCCTTGATATTCAAGGACGGTGAAATGGCTCTCATCTATTCCCCTCCTTTATATAAAACCTGCATTTCTTCTTTTTTTCCTCACTTGTCTACTCATGTATGATGCTTAGCATATTTCATCTTGTCTGTAGATTCTTGTATATATCTGGCCTGGTGTGTGTGTGTGAGGGGAGAAGGCTGTGTCATATTCATTTTATATCCCTTGTCCCACTAGCATAGAATCCTGTTGGGTGCTCATAAACAGTGCTAACTTAAGCTTCTTGTTTACCTTATTTTGGAGATCTTTATCCATCTATTATTAATTTAATAAATATACTAAGCACATGGAGTTAGAGTCGGGTCTAAGTAGCATTAAATTCAATAAAAATTTTCTGCTGTAGTTTCTCTTACTATTTTTAGTTTTCAAAAGACAGTTTATTTATTATTTAGCTTATTATATCCATTATGTGGTTTATTATTATCTTAAGCTTCTAGCATTCTGCTTGGTATCAAGTTGATTCTCAACAAATGTTCATCTCTTTCTATTTCCCCCATGAACTCAGTTACTTTAGTTGAGTTTGTTCTCCGATTTTAGATAGTCTCTGGGCCATCTTAGTTGCAGGCTAAGCAGAAGATACTGAGCACACACACACACACACACACACACACACACACCTTACACCTATTGCCACCGTCACCTCCACCAACACTTGTTTATGGCTATGTGGCTCCAGCATACAGGCAAGTGTGTGGTGTGAAGGTTGGAGCATGGGCTCCGGGGTCAAGTGATCTTGTTTGCATTCTGGCCCTGTCACTAATTTGCTTTACTTTCAACAAGTTATTTATATCTCTCTGCCTCAGTTTCCTCATCTGTAAAATGAGAGTAACTAAGAGGGTGCTTTGGGGATTAAAATAGATGATGTAGGTAAAAACCTTAGCACTTCATTATAAACAACAACTGTGGTTAGCATTCCTTTTAGAAGGTTTCTCTGGACAGCTAACTCACTGAAGATGGCTCATTTCCCTGTCCCCTCACCTTGGTGCTCAGAGGAGTAAGGGATGAGTAGGGTAATGAGGTTGAGGATCCAGTAAAAAATCTAGGGCATTCAAATTTGAATTCAAAGTCTTTTTCCTGTTCATGTTCTGTGGCCCCTCCTTGGTTTCCAGAGCCCCTTTGGCTTGGAATTTACTTCCTCTCTGTCCTGTAATTCCCTTCCCCACATCCTGCGTACACATACCCCAGTTCACCCCCACCCAGTTCTCTTATATCGTCACAGTTTTATAGGGTTTTTAAAATACTTCTGCCATCCTTCCATGCAAAATCTATTTTCTTTACCTCTGACAATTTCCAAATGTGTATCTGCCACTCCCTCTGCTAAGCTCCAGTATCTAAGTCTCCTGGGCCATCCTGGGCATATAGGTGGTTCTGGAGATGTAGGAAACAGGTCCCACTTCAAGTGGACTTTAATGGGCAACATAACTCATTAACTTTCTCTCTTAGAAGTAATATCAGTGAGTAGAAGGTACAGGGAGAAGGTCTTCAGAAGTTTCCACATTCAAAGATGGATTTTTTGTGGGAGGATGTACTAAATTCCCTAAGACTGAAAACCTTCAAGCACAGGTTGAGAGACCACCGCTATGCAGATTTAAAGACTGGAAGGAGGAATCAGTGAGATAACTGAATCCAAGATACCAAGATTCTATTAAAATTTCATGTTATTTTGCATTATGATGATTATAATATTTTAAAGTTCAAAAGTTTTAGACCAAAGTAGGACAGTCTGTCATACACACACACAGTCACACACAGACACACACACACACACACACACACACTTCATCCACATTTAGAACTCCTTTTGAAGATTAAATAAGTTGCAGTGAAAAACTCCAGTGAAGTCAAGACCTTCAAATTTTATTTTTGAAAAGAGCACTCCAGAACAATCAGGGCAAACTCAGAGATTAACTGCAGTTCTTCATTTATTTAATCCTCTTTATCATGTGAAAAGCAGTTCTGCCACTTCCTTTGGAGACTGAGCAGGTACATTTGTTAATAAAAATCTACTTTGCATGTTCCTCTTGCATAAGGGCATTGCTGTAAGCCAATTTAATTTGAATGACAGGAATCTGCTCAAGTTGTGAATGGATCCAATAAATTGGAATGCTCTTACCTGAGAGAAAATGGAAATCCCAATGTTGAGTGCATATTTGGAACCGGGCTGGTCTCCTGGGAATAGTGTAAATGCTTTATTACTATGTCTTCAACTTAAAACCCATCTTTCATTTGAAGCTTGAATCTTTATTCCCAGGGCTTCTTAAGTCTCCTACAATTTTCATGCAAAATATGATTCAGCAAGACCCATTGCATACTTGCTGGGTACAAGGCAGTATGGTAGGCCTTGGGGAAAATAGAAAAATCAGAAATAGAAAGTTGAATAACACATGGTTCCTGCCTTAAAGGACTTTAAAATCTACTGGGAGAGGAAGTAATGGTTAATACTGTCAGATTATTGAGATATTTTATTGATTTAACATATTTTAACCGAGGGGTGTAAAGAAAAGACTATTGAAGAGACAATTTCTTAAGGAAAGAGACTGGAATGAATGAGATCAAAATACTAATGGTCATTGTGTTAGAGCACTGAAATTCAAAGTGATTCATTTTTCTTTTGCTGTTTCCACATTTTCTTTAATTGATTATAATTCCTTATCATGAATGAAAATATATATAAGTTTAAAAATTCTTCTAGAGTATTTCCTTACTCTCTAAAACATAACTATCATGTCTTTAGTAAGAGAATTTGCTTTGAGGAGCAAGGAAATGTAAACTTGAAATCAATATCAATATGAATGGAATTTACAAAAGTAGTGGCCTTTATGTGGTGCTGCACATATGTGTATATGTGAAATGAATATGTGTGTTTTGTATGTATCTATATATCCCTTGCAAGGGATATATGTCTATTTATCTATATCTATCTATCTCTCTATCTCTATACATATAGAGAGATAGAGAGATAGATAGATATGCAAGGGATATATAGATGCATACAAAACACACATTCATTTCACAGACACACATATGTGCATGCACATACATCTATATTTACATACATATATTCATTGCCAACTCTAGAATGTTCACGAACTAATGATGGGTGTTTTGTGTTCTGTTCCTTGGCTCTTTCATTATCCTAATGATTGAAAAGACAGAAAGTGACAACCTCCCACCTTCCACTTTCCTTAATACTGACAACCGTGGTGGAAAGTAAAGAATATCTGAAACTCTGAGTTCAGATCTTGACTCTACCACATATTACTTCTCCCTTTCTGTGAGGGTATGAATATTCTCTGGTAGAATGGAGGGGTCAGAAAGACCAGTAAAGGCCAGTAAAGGCCAGCCCATTGCCTGGGTTAGGGATGAAAAAAAAAAAAATTGAGAAGCAGTTTGACCTCTCTTGACCTTAGAGAAAAACTTTGAAAATCTAGCCCATTCCCTCTCTAAGCTTATTGTAGATGAAAACTCTGAGACCCACATACTCCAAACTCCAAACACTGTGCTTGTTCACCAACTTCTGACTCTCCATTATCCTTCAACTTTCTCCACCTACTTTATAGAGGGTGTTTCCATTGGCACAGTTACACCAAAGATTAGGTGGAGACAATAATAGCTACTAAAAGTAACTATTTGTTAAAGGTCTATCATGAGAAAAATTCTCACCTCCATCTTCTTATTTAATACTCATGAGAATCTTCCCAGTTAGCTATTATTTTCTTTATTTTGCAGATGTAGGAATGAGGTTCAGAGAACCAAGTAATCTGCTTAAGGAGGGCTAGTTAATGAGTGAAAGAACAGGTATATCAATGTGACACAGTGCTGCATTCCAGAAGAACCAAGGGCACACTGACCCCATGGATAAAATATGATGCCAGAGGCTTCCCTGGTGGCGCAGTGGTTGAGAGTCCGCCTGCCGATGCAGGGGACATGGGTTCGTGACCCGGTCCAGGAAGATTCCACATGCCGCGGAGCGGCTGGGCCCGTGAGCCATGACCACTGAGCCTGCGCATCAAGAGCCTGTGCTCCACAATGGGAGAGGCCACAACAGTGAGATGCCTGCGTACCGCAAAAAAAAAAAAAAAAAAAAAAAAAGATGCCAGAATTAGCTGGTGTTAGGGTTCAAGGAGGACTCTGCAGTAGTATGATCTGATTTTCTCTTTGTCAAAAGATCTTTACTTTAAGGAAAGGGGACAAATCTACTTCTGTAACAGCTCTGGTCATGCTTATCATATAAAAAGAGGAGGGAGGGAGGTGGAGAGGAAGGAGACATCCTTGCAAAATTTTAGCTTCTAGATATCTAGAACCAAAAACTAACTATTAGATACAGATTTTTGCAAAAAGTTAGTCAAGTCCATTTTGAGAGCCATAATCAACCATATGCTTAAATTTTTCTCTTTTTGCTCCAAGGACTCCAAATACAAGTCTCCCGTTTTCAGTATACCCTAGTCCGTCTCTTCCATTTACATGAGAACCTACTGAGACCAAGGTTGTTGTGACTG